>NW_020955195.1:10315-173683 GCF_003031625.1 Empidonax traillii | reverse complement strand
AAAAAAAAAAAAAAAAAAAAAAAAAAAAAAAAAAAAAAAAAAAAAAAAAAAAAAAAAAAAAAAAAAAAAAAAAAAAAAAAAAAAAAAAAAAAAAAAAAAAAAAAAAAAAAAAAAAACACAACCACATTATTTGCTCACCTTAGGAAGACTCTTACTTTCTTGTCTGAGTGGGTATGTTTGCTCAGAAGATTCACTGACTATTCCTGAACCATTATAGCGTGTTGAGTTGTTAGAACGATACTGTGAGCCAGCTACTGGGTACACGTTTGCAACAACATCAGGTCGGTAAGAGCAGCTGGAGTATTCACGGAAGGCAGGATCTCTCAGACCACTAAGTGATGGACATTGAGAAAGAAATTAAAGTCATCCTGGTGCAAGCCTCCAGCATCTACTTGTTGCCTAGACAAACACATCGTTCCTTGGCTAAAGAATTTGTTTAACAAGAAAGCTCTGTTTCAAAAGAAAACTATTCCTTGTTATTGTACTTAAGCATTCACTCTGATACACACCCCTTTAAAAAATAATCGATTTTGTTTTGTGAAAACATGTAGCCAGTTAAGCAAGTATCTTAAAGTACAGAAGTTATCAATATCCAAATTTCAAAGCTAGTCTGCTCTGAGGTCATAGTTCTCATGCCTTCATATTTATTTTCAGTAGGCTTTTTCTTGTGAAACAAACTAAAAGCACAGTGTAACGACAGGACACGAGTCACACGGTTGACTGCAAAAAACCCAAATGTTAAAACCTATTTAAAATGCCATAATAACAAAGTAGGAGTATAACATTTCATGGAGCATGAAACATGTTTGAGATATGACGTAGACTTCTAAGATAATAATTAACTGACCTGCATTTAACCATAAAAATTTATGAAAACACAACATCTAGGGCATAACTCTTTTCTTTCTAAAGCTCCCTTTCACTTTCCATCCACGCTTTGTCCAGAAAGTATACACTGAGTCCAGATTTGATTAGGGAGAATGGAAATTTCTCAGCTTAAGAAAGCTGCATTTAGTTTTTAAAGCTGTTCACTGGAATTCTGGGTAGGTAATGACAGAGAAACTTTCCCATCAGAACTTCAGATAGCACATTTCGTGCTGCCTGTTGCAATTCTGAGGGACTGCAATCAAAACAATGTTTATAATCAAGTTTATACAGAGAAGAAACATAACAAATAAGACTCAAAAATATAGCTATGTCCAACTCCCAACAAGGCAAAACATTCATCAGAATATTGCTGCTAGTTTTTTGTTTTGTTGGTTTTTTTTAATATGAATTGATTTAATGCTAATGCTGTGGTTTTCCCCTAAAGCATATATCAGGCCATACTCACCTCAACATTAAATCTGTATTACAAATGAAAAGATGTTGCAAATACTGAGATTTCCCTGCAGGATAAAATGAAGGGCTGCAATGACTGTGTTCACTAAAGCTGTACTTGTAAGGATGCATTGGATAATTAATCCAATGCTTGGCGTCCTGAGAAGCAATGAGGGAACTCTGTAACACCATCAGATTCTTACGGGACTCAGTTATTTCCCACCCTACTATGTAGGCTTTTTTCCAGTCTGCTTTGGGTTTAAGTCTACCATGAATGCCTTTTCTCAGGCCCTAACTGAAATTAAAAACAAAACAAAACCAAAACCCAAGAAAACAAACAAAACAAAACAAAACAAGAAACCCCAAGACTTGTAGAAACCCACAGCACTCTTACTAAAACTGCCTTTCTGGGGATGCAGAGGAGATCCAGGTAAGGCCCCACATATTAAATGCTTTACAGCATGAGAAGCCTTCTTGAAGACTCCTTTCTCTTCCTTTTATACAACTGTATCTACCCCAGATCAGTCATTGTGTAACCCTTCTTTCACCCAAGGACTGGATTCAGCCCCTTCCAAAGCACAAACAAGCCACATCAATCACTAGAGACCACCAAACCCTCCTTCATGCTCTGTAACAACACAGGGAGCAAGATACCAGATACATGCCCAGAGAACACAGATGTAAAAAACTAAATCATGAAGGCAAAGCAGAAGCATTTCTACAGTTAGAATGCATCTGAGCCTTTGACTTCAGATGAGCAGTCAATGTCCAAAAAAAAAAAACACACCCAGAAGGTTAAAATCCCCCAAAGAAATAAGATTCAGAAAAAATGTACATACTTATCCAAAGGTGGTTCCTGAACAAATGGGTAGCATGTAGTTAAGTACCTAGGAAAGACACATGCTTCTGAGGGTTCTGACCATGCCACAGCTACCGCCGCATGTTTTGGAACAAATGGTTTGACCTCTGCTGACAACTTGATGCCCTGAGAAACAAAACGGGTTTTGGCTACATGCACTTGGAGATTAATGTTATAGGTGAAAAATACTCAAGTCTTGTGACCCTTTAAGTGCCACTGGAAAGTGTTAGTTTGCTCTCTCCTATCGAAACATGCAAAGCAACAAACTCACCAAAAAGAAATGGAGGGAGAGGGTGAAAAAAAAAAAAAAAAACAACCAAGGAATCCTAAAGAAAAAATGGGATTGCTCTGAAAAGTTATTTAATACCCTCATTTATCATGAAACACAAAGGTCAGTTAGATAAAGGACAGTGGCTTGCTTAAGATAAGATGCAGCAAATGCAAATATGCAAATTCTTCATATTTGAACAGCAGAAGCTAAAATTCATAAATATATTAGCATTACTGCTAATCAAACTCTGTAAGTATGTAACAATCAAGTCTTTGTGCAAATCTGTATTTTAAAGCTGTCTGCCTAAAACCAACACCTCATTAAACAGCCTTCTTGTTTCTGGCACAGCACAAACTTATTAGGGCAAGTTTTCCACTTGTTCTGAATTGCCATCGAGCTAATCTGGGTATGTATATGTGGAAGGACGATGAAATGAGACTCGAGGTGCTGACTGCCGTGTCACCAAAACACGCAGCTGTGACCGCAGGCTGATGTGTAAGAGCCCCCAGCCTGGCCAGTGTGCACAGCGCCGGTAAGAGCCCGGGCACCGATCTCTAGAGCGGCTGGGACGGCCAACTGTCCTTGCAGCACTCCCCAGCCCGAGTAAGAAGAGCTTTCCACACCTGAGCTCGCTGGAAGTTACGCCTGGGGTTCCCCATCCCAAGCGGTGGGGAGCGACTCGCCGCGCTCCAACCTCAGCGCCCCCTCCCCCGGTTCTGCCCCTCCACAAGGACTCTTCCCCCCGGTTCTGCCCCTCCACAAGGACTCTTTCCCCCGGTTCTGCCCTTCCAGCAGGACTCCTCTCCCTGTCTCATACCCAAGGCTGTCCTGAGGCGCCGCACCCTGCCCGGGGAGGCGCAGGGGCGGCTGGCGGGGCAGACCCCGGGGCAGGGAGCGGCAGCCGGGCAGAGCCGGGCAGGGGGGCAGGGGATGCGGGCACCGGGAGGAGCCGGGCAGGGAGCAGGGGCTGCGGGCCCGTGGCCGCCCTTACCTCGCCGGCTCGGCCCGAGCGCGGCCGCCCCTCGGCCGACATGGCGGGGCCCGGGCCCGGCCCCGCGCGGCGCGCGGTGATGACGCCCCAGCAACGGCGCAGCGGGCGGTGCGGGCCGGGCCGGGCCGGGCCGGGGGTGAGGAAGTCTCTAAATAGAGGCTCGGTGTATAATCAGTTTTCTAATTGGAATTTATTACGTGATAAAAGCAAGCAGCACGCTGGGCAACAGAAAGATTCAGCACACCTGACAGGGTATTCGGCTATTGTTTATTCTAGCTGCTTCATGCGTATTTATTACATGATATACATGTGTGTGCGCTTTATGCTGGTGACGGTGCTCTCGTCGCCCACACAGAAGCAGCTCTGCAGCGTTTAACATCCTGCTTTGCAGAGGCTGCTGAGCTCTGTGGGCTGGAAGTCAGCTTGAAGAAGACAGAAGTTTTGTATCAGCCTGCACCTTGGGAAGTCTTCCATCATCCCCATATCACCACTGGTGCAACAGAGCTTAAATCAGTCCAGCATTTAATTACCCGAGAAGCATCATCTCCTCGGACGCTAAGGTTGATGCTGAAATTGAAAACAGGTTAGCAAAGGCACAAAGAGCTTTCGGTAAACTCCATAAAAGAGTGTGGCAAAACAAACACCTGAAGAGAAGTACAAAGATCAGTGTTTCCAGAGCCATTGTACTGTCTACTCTTTTATTTGGGTCTTAATCGTGGGTCATTTACCGCCACCTCTTGCGTCTCTTAGAACGCTTCCATCAGCGCTGCCTCCAACATCCACTGGACTGACTATGTGACCAACACGTCTGTCCTTGAACAGGCAGCAGTCACGAGCATTGAGGCCATGCTGCTGAGAACTCAGCTGTGCTGGGCAGGGCACGTCTCCAGGATGCAGGACTGCCGCCTCCCTAAGACCATGCTGTGTGGGGAACTTGCCCCTGGCTGCTGCAAGAGAGGAGCCCCGAAGAGAAGATACAAGGACTGCCTGAAACAATCCCTCAGCCTTGGCCATACTGATCATCACTGCCTGGAGACACACCATCTATAACGCTGCTGCTGCTGCTTTTGAGAACACACGCAGGATCACTCTCGAGGAAAAAAGAATCGGGTCTCGCGTCGATATCTCCTGGGGAGTCTTTCTGCTGTGCCTTCTGCAACCGGACTTGTCTATCTCGCACTGGCTTTTTCAGCCATCAGGGTGCTTGCAGCAAGCGTGGGTAGAGCCCTTCTCAAATCTTTGTTCACGAAGCCCAGCCACGATGATGATGATGATGATGACATGTACATATACCATATGTTTATTTTCACAACTACAGCTAGGTTGTTACCTCTACAGCAATGATAGTTCTCCTATAATTCACGCATTCTTAGACTACAAGATGCCAAAAAATCATATAATTCATTTTAGGAAAGCAGAGATGATTTAAAGCTGATGGCCTTACACATGGTCTGCTTTATTTCTTTAAGGAGGTGTAATTAAGTTTTACAATGTTTTTTCTTTTATTGACACAAATTTATGGCTATGTATATGACACTGGTACTAGCAGTTAACTGAACAAGCATAAAGACATCACCGTGCAATCACAGAATCATATAATTAAGTGGGTTGGAAGAGACCTCCCAGATCACCAAGTCCAACGCTTGATCCATCATCATGGCTAGGCTTCGTGAATGAAGATTTGAGAACCCTTGATCCAACCCCACTGTGATTACCAGATCATGGCACTCAGTGCCACATCCAGCCTCATCTTAAAATCCTCCAGGGATGGTGAATCCACCACCTCTCTGGGCAGCCCATTCCAATGTCTGATCACTCTGTCACTCCACACTCCCAGGTCCCTTCCTGCCTGGCTGCTCTCCAGCCACTCTGTCCCAGCCCATGGTGCTGCAGGGGGTTGTTGTGGCCAAAGTGCAGGACCCAAAACTTGGCCTTGTTGATCCTCATCCCATTGGAATCAGCCCAACTCTCCAGCCTGTCCAAGTCCCTCTGCAGAGCCCTCCTGCCTTCCAGCAGATCCACACTCCCCCCAGCTTGGTGTCATCTGCAAATTTGCTAGTGTAGTACTGAGCACAGAGTTTATACCAAGTAATCATTAATAGCTTCACCGAGTTAACTGAAGTAGGTACTCACAAAATGTTAGCGAACGAATACTTGTTTTGACCAGTAAATTAGAACTCCAAGCATTGAGGCATTAAAATGAGTTTATTTCTTAAGCCTACTTGCTACTAAACAGAACTATTGAATTTGAATATACTACACTACAGCAGAAACAAAGAGTGCAAAAATCACGGAACACAGATAACAAGTGAACATCTAACCACCAGAATGTGCAACACAAACATGAAGCAATTCAGTTTGGAGAGGCACTTACATTGACAGTAAAGATAAAGTCATTCACTCTGAACATTATAGCAGCCTACTTGAAATTTCACTTGACTGAGCTTTCTTGCTGTGAATAATACAGCTCATGCACAGGTTTGGATGTATGTTTCGTAAATTTAAAGTATTCACTGAATACTACCAACATATATACACTCATATACATAGTTCCAGAAGATTGAAGAGGCGATGGCTCATTTCTGCTTCTCCTTTGTAAGAGGTCTCCTGAAGAGCAGAATATGAGGTTCTGTGGAAAGAAAATCGAAAGCATCAGTCTGTCCCTCAAGGCTTGTTTGAAGGGATTTCTTTCCTTTTGGAAGTTTGGGATGATAGTTGAAGCTTGCTATCGGATTAAGTAGGTCAAGAAGTACAAATATGGCTCCACATGTAAAATTAACAGACCAACTTTGCAGTAGCCTTATAACAGTCAAACAGGTGTTTTTTAGTTTTATACCAAGTGGTAACGGTATCATAAGCTTAAGATACTTACAGGAAGGAAGTATTGGAAAAAATAGAGAATATTTTTAGTTAGTACCAAGTGTCTCTTTACATTAGGCTATTTGATGAACTCTTCTGAAAACTTAGACTAACAAGTTAGGTAAACTGTTAGCTACATCATGTCATGTATCAACAAAATTCACTTCAGTCAATATAGCCAGCTTACGTTATTATTGATGTGACTTAATCCTAAACACCTCCAGAAAAGTCTAAAGTATCAAAGGCAACAAAGTAAGGGAAACACTGGAAAGGTTACACTAATTTCTTCACCTGATTCTTCAGAGATTTGGACCTCCAGTTGCTGCTGCAGTTCACGTATCACCTGTTACTTTTTAGTCAGGCTTGTCTGTGGTAAGTTACCTGGCAAGGCTCTTCTCACAGTGCATCCTCATGGGTAGAGTTTGGGGCTTCACATCCCATAAATTAAATGAAATACTGATTTTTCAGTAGGCTCTGTAGCTAAAGTTTAAACTATACTGTGGATTTTTCAGTGCACTAATAGAGGACCTAACCTACATAAGTATTAAGGTTATGTTGCCTTTGTTGAAAAAGGGGCTAAAATAGCAAGAAGATAAGCAGGAGTCTAAACATTCAGTATTTAATTCCAGCTGGATTCCACAGCACAAGGAGTTACACATTACACACTTCAGCTAAGTACTAGGCAGTTAATGTTTTAGACACTTTTTTTCATCTAACTCTGTTCAGATGTGCTCACCTGGTGCATGGATCATATAGTGAACCCAGCCAAGACTCTGCTGAACACCAAGACGCCTCCACTCTTCTTCAGACATCAGATGAGATTTTGGCACTTGTTCGGAAAGCTCTGGTGGCAGCATCACGTGCCTGTACAGATTTAATTATTAAACACACACACTACACTAGAAGAAAACAGCTCTGCAGCGAAAGCAAGCAACTTATGAATGCTTACTTTTCCTATAAACAAAAAAAGCCTAGGGTATATGACTCTTTCCACGACTTTGATTATGAAACCTGTCTCAGAATCGAGCTTAAAATCACTTATGGCTATTAAACATTACATCTGTAATGCAACTAAACACTGGAAGCCAACCTGCATTCTAGAGGAGATTAATTCTCCTTCACGCTCCATTTATATAAGTATGCGTTCCTGGCAAGCGGCGGCCATATCAGCCGCTTGAAAAAGTATGGACTGTGGACTTCTAAAAATATTTGTAATACCGCTTTTCAAGGAAGCCTCAGCAGCGGCCGGCGCAGCCCCATCCCAGGCTCTGCCACAACCGCCTCGCTCCGCGCCCTCCATCGCCTTGTGGCCGGGCCTGAGGGCCAGCCCACAGCAGCAGCCGCTCACCCGCCCCAGAGCCACGCGAAAACCCAGCACAGAGAGGCTCTGCTCGACGCGGCCCGACGCCCTCCCTGGCCCCGCTCCCCACAGGCAGGGCGCACGCCGCGGGAGCGGCGCCTGCCCCGAGCCGCTCTGCTCCGGCACGGCTCCTCCGAATCCCCGCAGCGGAGCCTCCCGCAGCCTCTCACCGATACTCGTACTGCTCGTCGAAGTATTTATCGGAATAGTAGATCTGCTTCTGGGCCATGGCGGCGGGAACGGCGGCAGGAGCCCTCTCTTTCTCTCTCTCTCTCTCCGTCTCTCTCTCCCCTCAGCCCTCACGGCCGTCTCGCGCACCAACTGCCCCCCGTCCGCGCCCCGCGCCATTTGAATCGGCCCGCTCGGCTCCCATTGGCTCCCGCCGGGGCCGGCCAATCGCGTGCCGCGCGCGCCGCGCCGCGTGACCCGCGCGCTACGCCCCCACCACCCCGCAGCCAGTCAGAGGGGACCGCTGCGGTGACGTCACGGGGCGGGGGGGCGCGGGCGCGCCGTGATTGGCCAGCGGCGGGCGAGGCGGGGCGGGGCTCGCGCCCTTCCAGCGCTTTCCAGGGCGCGGGGGATCGGTTGGGGGAGTGGTTGTTTCGCGCATGCGCGGCCCGGTGTGGGGTCGCGGTCCCCTCGGTCCCCTCACGGTGTCTGTGGGGCCGGTCTCGCCCCGCGGCGGCGGAGAGACCGCTCCGTGCGGCTCCGTGATCCCGCGGGGAGCGCCGTGCCCTGCTGGCCGTCTGGCTGCCGTGAGTCCGCGCTGTCCTGGGCTGCCGCGCTTCACGCGTGGCGCTCGCTGGCGGTACGGACAGACCGAGCGTGAGGGCGCTCGGGGCGGCGTGGGCGCTGGGGCGGCATTCCCAGCGCAGGGACCGCCTCCCCCAGCATACAGACCGCCTTCGCCGGCGCTCCGGAGTTTCATAAGGGGCGCCGTAGCTCCCGGGGTGTGGGTGATGCCGGTGCCCTGTGGGGTGAGACAGAGTGGGGGCATGACCAGGAAAGGCGATTTCACAGAACCATAAACAGTGGGAAGCGACCTTGAAGATCATCCCGTTCCAACGCTCTGCGTGGGCAGGGACACCCCAGACGAGATCAGGTTGCTCAGGGCCCCGTCCAGCCTGGCCTTGAGCACTGCCAGGGATGGGGCAGTCCACAGCCTCCCTGTTCCAGTGCCTCAGCACCCTCCCAGCAAACAGTTCCTCCCTGATATCTCGCCTGAATTCGCTCTCACGCTCCATGTCCCCCTGGCTGCAGTGTGCTGCTCTCTCCTTGCTGGGCCTCTGAAATAAAAGGAGATGAGGTTTTAAACTTTATGCTTTCGTGGTGCTGCCAGAAACACAGGTGCTGCCCGTGACAATCCATCTGTCTGGTAACTGTTGATGGAGAAAAAACCAGCCAAGGCTGTGTGAGGCATGGCATGCCTGGGTAATACAGATGATTTTCTTAGCAGCATTTGGCACTGCAGCCTGTCTTAAACGTTAAAGTTTAGGCCGGTCTCACACCTTACAACCACTAAAAGGAGTGCATATCATAATGTAGCAGTAATAGTTTTCTCTTAATTGGAGTGCATATTAGGGCTTGTTGGCACAGGTCTTTTACGGGTAAAATGAAGTCACTGTTTTCGAACTGCTGTATTTCAGTGTGTGAAATTCATTTAGCAAAGATCCTCAGCAGAAGTGTCGAGTGCAGTGTAACTGTAAAAGTACAAATCACCTGCAAGTTTTCTAAAGTATTAATTGGATTCTTCAAAACAGAGGGGTTTGGCGGTTTTTTATCTTAATTTCAGGCAGCACAACTGTTATTTTTAAATACTTGAGGCAGAGCGCACATGTCATTGTGTAATAATGAGGTAAAAAAGGTTAAATCATAATGACAAAGGGGTTTGCTGGATTGGAAGACATTTCTGTGCCTTCTTTATGAGCTTTCTGCTTATCACATGCGTATTCCACCTGAGAAAAAAAACGACCTTCATGTAAGGCTTTGTGTAAGCCTTCCTCCTACGAATTCATTCAGAAGTGAAGGTCTGACATCCCTTCAAAGCAGCTTTTCTTCTATTGCTAATACTCCTAATGATACCTGGTCAGAATTCTGAGGAGGATTAAAAGGATTCCTAGGTAGATATATTTTCAGTCTTATTTGAGATCCCTCTGATGAATTTGAAAATCCTTGTTTCTCAGGACTGACACAAGTGTGTTTGTAAGGCAACTGGCAGAGCTGACAAAACTAACATGTTGGTTTTAATAATCCAGGATTAGGAAATCTTATTTAGTATCCAAGTGTCATTTCAGCTTCCTTTTTCATCAGTTCTTTTCCCAGACAGGACTTAAAAGCATTGGTGAATGATAAATAATGCAACAGTACCAGGAACTTGTTAAGTTGCACTATTAATTTGCTATTTGCCAGCACCCTGAGGAAGGTGATCCATTCAGCACAAGTGAAGCTGGTGCTAGGGTACCGTGCCCAGCTCCGGGCTCCCCAGTGCAAGAGAAAGATGGTGCTGCTGGAAGGAGTCCAATGAAGGGCTAAAAAGATGAAAATGTGAAGGCAGCGTGAAAAGAAGACCAGAACCAGGCTCAATCCAGTGGTGCCCAGTGACAGGTCCTAGAGGCAGTGGGCACAAACTGAAACATGGGATGTTCTTTGAGGACATCAGGAAGCCTTTTTTTACTGTGAGGGTGATGGGGCGCTGGCAGAGGTTACCCAGAGAGCTGCTGGAGTCTCCATCTCTGGAGATCTTCCAAAGCCACCTGGGCATGATCCTGGGTAGTGGGCCCTAGGTGGCCCTGCTTGATCAGGGATGTTAAACCAGCTGACCTCCAGAGATCCACCCTGAGCCACACTGTGCTGGTACAGTGTGAAACAGGGCTCTTGAGCGTTTTCTTCAGAATACTGTTACACACAAAGGCTGTGTGTCACACTGCAAAGAAGAGAACAAACCGTTCTGTATCCAGTGTGGAGAGAACAAGAATGCTTGAACTTTATCAAGGCAGCTTTGTGCTGGACCTTAGGAAACATTTCCTACCTGTACCTAATTTAATTGTCTAGATCATTTTAGGAAAAAAAAAATACATCCTGCAGGAATATTTTAGGTGCAACTGATCCCCGCCTTTGATCAGTGGTTTCTTTGCAGCCTGCTTTCTGTGGTTGTGTCAGTTATGCTTTCCCATTGTAACATTTACCAATATGGAGTGTAGAACAAAAGTAATTTTTTTCCCCTCTCCAATGCTCTAGAATGATGTTTTAATTTTAATTGTAATATGTTTTCCTATTCAAAGAAGTTAGTTTCTGAAATTAAGATTATTAGGTGGTTGAATCGATATCCTGACTGAAGATTTTGAACCAGGTTAGAAGTGAATGAAACCACAAATATCTGTATTTATTAAAGAGAAAAGCTGCTGAGAAGCCCTTACCATACACCCATGCCTCAGCATGTCAAAGGCATGCATCAAAGCATATTTCAAAGTCTGCCATAGTGCAGACTGAAAAAGATTCTGGAAACTCTTGCTTAGAGCCCTGTCTGATTAGGGCAGTTGCTGTGATTCAGTTGCTGCTGAAACACCAGATAAAATGGCAAAACACAAGGAGAATGTCCTTGAGCTGCTCTCCCTGCCTCCTGTAGCCGTTACACAGGCGTGTGTAATTTTGGGCATCGGTATTCTGCACTCTGTTAGAGAACAGCATGACTGTAGTCAGCATAGAGGCTCTTTAGGACTAAAGGTGGACGATGGACATTGTGGGGGATGATCTCATGTAGCTAGATAGGGGCAGATTTAAATCCTCTGTATAACCTGTTGCTTGTGACCAAGGCCATCCACAGAGGTGTGTGGGCCACGATAAATAAAAATCTGTTACAGTGAAGGGCCTGTGTACACCTTGCTATTGCATATACAGAGTTCAGGATGAAAGTTGTGGTAAACGAAAATATTTTCTGTGCTTTTTGTCAGAAGGGAAAGATGCAAATGTTCCCATCTGTGTTGTGCATAGCAGTCTCTGATTGACAGTTTCTGCAGATTTTTCTGTTCAGTTCTATTAGACATTTGGAAAAAAAATATATGTACTTTTACTGCACTTCAGTTTTCAAACATGTCCTTGTAAAACACGAATGTCAGATGCTTGAATGTGTTTTTCTGAATAGAACAGCAAGATCAGAGTCAAGGAACCTTTTGTACTGTCTTAATGAGTCATAGTCATATATACAGTTAATAACTTGTGAATAATTTGTGCATGAATCACATTCGTAGCATATATTGATGAACCGTTACCTATGTTTTTATATTTTCAGTGTTTCTTATGGAAGCAAGCCTTAAACAGTCACACTCTTTATCAGTTCTGATCCTTCATTTTGAACCTATTGGCTGGTTTGGTGAAACATAACAGAAATGTTGATAAACTATTGTAGGTTTCATGATAGAAACCTGGATAGAGGAGAAGGACTCTGGCGGGGGATGATGTTACAGTTAAATTTATGCCTTGCTAGATGGAGAATCTACATGGGGAAAAAAGCTTTGCATAAATGCTTCAGTGGTAAATATCCTTCGGCCTTTGGTGCATATGCCTTCTGAGACAGCAAAGCCACAAACCACTGAGTCAGTAGAAAATCAGTCTCACTTAGTTCTTATTTCAGTGAAATTACTTTCTGTTTGCTGATTTTATTTACTGGTTTTATATGCTCTTTACCTGGTATTCCACAACATTAGTAGCCCTCAAAGCACTCTCAGGCCACATATGTGTGATATTAACAATATTTGTCTCCACAGGCTTGATCTTCAGAATTAGTTTGCCTCAATTTAGATACTTAAATTTGAATTTACTGCCTTACTTAATTTGAAGGACTTTATAATAAGCATTGAGTTATTTGTGTGCTAATTAACATCCCCTCAGTTATTGCAGAAAATGGATTATTTTTGTCTTGGTTTTCAGTTCACACAAAAATGTGAACCGGGTCCTGGAGAGACATAAGAATGATGCTATGTTTTGATGGTTTAGCTGTCTGTGAATAATCCAATGTAAGTGTTGAAGATAATCTAGTTGAATTGCTGAGAATTTTCCTCTGAAAGAAGATAAACTTGAAAAATAGAGCCAATTATGATGCGTGCTCCTACCAGTGCCTGTGCTGGTTCAAGAATTGCATTTTAAAAGGTGTTCTTGAATAAATTCTTGAATAAATTATTCCCAAGCCGTAGCTTGCAGGATGAGTTCAGAAGTGCAAACTGTGTGCAATTCATTCAGATCCTTGCGGAGCTTGGAGGCTACTGTTGATCTGTGTCATTTCATTGAGACTTAATTCTCTTACTCTGTTTCTATGGATCTTCCCGTGGAAGTAGTCATCAGAACCTAGTCAAAAGACAAGAGCTCAGATCTGAAAAGTGACACTGATGAGCCTGGGGGTGACAGGCCAGTGCTGGGGGTGAAACAAGAGCTCAGCTAAAGTGCATCTGCACCAGTGCACACAGCGTGAGTAACAAACGGGAGGAGGAGGCCACTGGCAGGAGGAAAGCTGTGACGTAGTTGTCATCATGGAAACGTGGTGGGATGGCTCTCATGGCTGGGGAGAGTCAGTGGATGGTTCCAAGCTCTTCAGAAGGCACAGGTGAGGAGGGAGAGGGGATGGGGTGTCTCTGTACACTGGGGAGTGTCCCGACTGTGCAGAGCTCCAGGGCAGGGCTGATGGGACTGAGTGCCCGTGGGTGAGGATCGGGGGAGACATCCTGCTGGGAAACCATCCCCCTGCTACAGAGCTCCCAGCCAGGATAGAGAGGTAGATGAAGTGTTTTATGAGTGTCTGGGTGACGCTCCACAATTACCAGCCCTTGTTCTTGTGGGAGACTTTAACCTGCCAGACGTCTGCTGGAACCTCAGCACAGCAGAGAGGAGACAGTCTGGGGCATTCCTGGAGCTTGTGGAAGAATAACTTCCTGGCACAGCGGGTAAGTGAGCCTGCCAGGGGCTGCCCTGCTGGACTTGCTGTTTATGAACAGAGAAGGGCTGGTGGGAGATGTGGTTGTCTTGGGCACACTGGCCGCAAAATATTTTCAGTTCTGGGTGAAGTGAGGAAGAGGATCAATAAAACCTCTACCTGGGGCTTCTAGAGGATGGACTTTGGCCTGTTCTGGACACTGGTTCAGAGAGTACCTTGGGAAACGGTCCTTAAAAACAAAGGGGTCCAGGAGGGCTGGACACACTTTAAGAAGGAAATCTTAAAGGTGAAGGATCAGGCCATCCCTATTTGCCAAAAGACAAGCTGGCAGGGAAGAAGACTGACCTGACTGAAGAGGGAGCTTTCACTGGGACTCATGGAATAAAAGAGATTTTATGACCTTTGGAAGAAAGAGCAGGCAGCTCAGCAAAAGTACAAGGATGTTGTTAGGTCTGTCAGCCTGACCTTGGTGCCTGGGAAGGTTGTGGAACAGGTTATGAGGGCAGTCACACGGCACATACAGGACAACCGGGGGATCAGGCCCAGACAGCAGGGGTTTAGGAAAGGAAGGTCCTGCTCGACCAACCTGACCTCTTCTTATGACTAGGTGACCTGCTTAGTGGTTGAGGGAAAGAGGATGTTGTCTCCTTGGACTTTGATCAAAGAGGATGTTGTCTACCTTTACTTTCATCAAAGGAAAGCCTTTGATACTGTCTCTGATATCATTTTCCTGGAGGAGCTGGCAACCCATGACTTGGCCACGTGCAGTCTTTGCTGTGTTGAAAACTGGCTGAATGGCCATGGTGGTGAATGAAGTTAAATCCAGTTGGAGTCTGGTCACTCCAGGTGTTCCCCAGGGCTCAGTATCATGGCCCATCCTATTTCATATCTTTATCAATGATCTGGACAAGGGGATCAAGTGCCCCCTCAGTAAGTTAGTGGACAACACCAGGTTGGATTGGAGTGTTGCTCTGCTGGAGGGTAGGAAGGCTCTGCAGAGGGATCTGGACAGGCTGGATCAGTGGGCCAGGGGAAACTGTATGAGGTTCAGTACAGCCAAGTGCTGGGTCCTGTACCTGTGTCACAACAACCCCAGACTGTGCTGCAAGCTTGGGGAAGAGTGGCAGGAAAGCAGCTGGAAGAGGACCTGGGAGTGCTGGTCAAAGCAGCTGAACATGAGCCAGCAGTGTGCCCAGGGGGCCAAGAGGGCCAATGGCATCCTGGCTTGTGTCAGCAATAGAGTGGCCAGCAGGACCAGGGCTGTGATTGTCCCTCTGTACTCAGCACTGGTGAGACCACACCTCAAACCCTGCGTCCCTGGGGCTCTGGGCCCCGCAGTTCAGGAAGGACGTGGAGGGGCTGGAGCAGGTCCAGAGAAGGGTGAAGAAGCTGGTGAAGGGTCTGTAAAACAAGTCCTATGACGAACAGCTGAGGGAGCTGGGGTTGTTTAGCCTGAGGAAAAGGAGGGTCAGGGGAGACCTCTTTACTCTCTACAACTACGTGAAAGGAGGTTGTAGCCGGTGTGGGGTTGGCCTTTTCTCCCAGGCAGCTACCAACAGGATAAGAGGAAATAGCCTCAAGCTGAGCCAGGGGGTGTTCAGATTGGACATCAAGACGAATTTCTTCACTGAAAGAATTGTCAAGCATTGGAATGGGCTGCTCGGGGAGGTGGTGGAGTCACCAGTCCTGGAGGTGTTCGAGAAATGACTGGACATGGCACTTAGTGCTGCAGTTTAGTTGACAAGGTCAACTTCAGTCAAAGGTTGGACTTGATGGTCTTGAAGACCTTTTGCAGCCTTGATGAATGAAAAGTGACTCTATTCCCATGTTAAACAAAATCAATAATGCTAATTTTAGCAGATGATTTCCATAGCAACCAATGCTCATATAACAAATTCAGGATGACTGGAGAATCAAGCAGCAGAAGATGCTGTCAAATGAGGCACAGTCCTCCTCAGATTTTTCCTGTAGGCTGTGCAATATGATACTCTCTTAAAGTGGATCAAGGACAAAAAAATCTGTAGTGCAATCTCAGAGTTCTTCATTTACTGGATATTTTTGACACAATGTTTAAATAGTTTGAGTAAATGTTCTATTTAAACTTTAAAATGTCAGTGCTAGACCTGAGAAAAGATCCTTTTAGCCAAACTTATCTATGTGGCTTTCTCTAATGGATACCTTCCAGAATTAAATAGTGTAAGAGTCAGAAAAGTATGTGATGACATGTTCCCAGCTTAGTCTAGATTCTGGGCCCACTGATGAGGGATTTCTTTGCAAATAATAGGGCATGTGAATTTTTGTTTCATGAATCTTCTGGTCATCTTTGGGCCAAACATTTTGTCTCCACTGTATCTTGTTACAAGGAGTTCCATGGCTAAACAAATTCCTTTATGAGAAGAAACATCTTTTTTTTATGTTAAATCTGCCACCTGCTGGGTTTTGCATTGAATGAGCCTTCATATATTTATTCATTGTCCCAGATGTTTGTAGTTTCCAGAGGTAGAATTTATATACTACAGGATTATGGGCGAAGATTTTGAGTCCAATGAATTGAAATTTTCCCTCCTCTTACATGAACATTCCTCGTTAACTTCTGTGAAGTAACTCAAATGTTTCAAATGTATCGGTTACGAATTTTGTACATTCACAGTAGTGAAAGGAAATGTATGGGGGCTGAGAATACATCTATTTGCAAGTATTAAAAAGGTTGTTCAAAGTCTTGTTTAATTAAAGTAATAGAATATGACTGAATTCAAATGAAATCAAACAGAATCCAAATAAAACTGCATACACACAAAATTTTTTTTCTTAAGGTTATTGTGATGATTGAAGTTTTAAAATAGCCACTGGAGGGCTCACTGATCTCATGTTAAATGACAAGCTTGTCTTTGAAAGTCAGTACTTCTGGGTTTTGGTTAAGGCAGTATTAACTGCTGTGCTCCCCATTCAAAGAAGACTGGATGATAACAGAATTTTTGAAGGTAACGGGCAGAGAACAATTACATTTTTGTGTCAAATAATAGCAGTTTTGTGACTATTACCCGTGTCACAGTGTGGGAACATTTACAAATGTTTGGAAGGTAGGAGGATCTGAATGTCATAAAATAAGCATAAAGGGCAAGAGTTCCCACCCTCTGAGCATAAAAAATGTAAAAAGGTCTTCCTGTCAGACAGCTGGGTTCCCCTATTTTGAGGAGCCACCTACATGGGGCAGATTTTCCCTTCCCTCCTCTGTTTTGTGTGAGACACCAAAGCTCCAGTGATGAGTCAGGCCCAGGGCTGTGGATTTTTTGAACCACTGGTAGAGGTGAGATGACATGCAAGACCTGTGACTGGTGAGGGTTTCTCTTGGGATTTTGAATCAAGTCTTTATTTATTTGGAGTTAAACAGAACTTGGTTTTCAGAAACTTTGGGAACAATGAATTCTGTTTACATGTTCTAATATTTTTGTATTTTCCCCAACCTGAATTTTTCCTTTTTCCTTTTGTTTTTCTAAGTATCTCTCTTGGATATGTTGATTATTGTCCTATTCCTGATTCAGTGAATGCAGCTGGTGGTTTATATGTAGTATGAGCATGTTCCTTAAGTTTACAGGAGTATTTACCACTCTTCTGTGGGATAAACGCGTGCTGAACAAAATACACAGATCCTGAAGTGATTTTACCAGTCAAATATATCTAAATATTTTGCCAAAATATCATTCTTTGTGTTATCCCAGAACTTCACTAGTCTGTTCCCTTACTTTATGGAAACTCCCTTGATTTGTTGTTGTCCAGTGCTCATTTTCAGCTCTGTCTGTTTCAAAATATTTCCCTTGCAATGAATTGCTATTTAAATTCTTTCCCATGGTTTCGAATCCTGCATTTTGCAAGATACTTTTTTTTTTTTTTTTTTTAATTCCCTGCTTATGTGCCTCAACTTCGAGTGTTCCTGGTCACTCCCTTAGTCTTTATTTTAGACGCTAGAAAATCATCTGTTGCAGGAGATACACAGAACTTTGAATTTGTCTTGACAGGTAAACCTCTTTTATCATTCACAACGGAGTATAAATATTTTTAGTTTCTTAGTGTTCAACCCATCTTTCTAATAATCAGCTTTTTCATCATTCCTGTAAAGACTTAAATATCCACCACCTAAACTGTTCCATTATACCTTATCATGCAGTATCTATACAGAAAATATTTTAATAGCTATAACATAGATGGGAAGAGGATTCTACCTGGAAATGCATTTTGTTGAAGTCTGTTTTTCCTACTGCTCAGACTAAAAACATTCATCAAATAAATCCGTTTCATTCAGGACATTTGTTCACGGGGCCATCTTGCTAATCTGATACAAAAAGAGCCTTCTTCAGGTAACTTCGCTTCTAAATATTGGGAAAATGCTCACATTGAGATGTTGTCTTGTTTTTCCAGCTGTATCCCTCTGTCTTAAGGGATTGCCTCTACCCTAAACTTTTCCAGTTAGAAGATCACAGAGAACCTGTCTTTTAGTAGTTTTCCTGAGAATATCCTTGACTGAGTTGGCCATACTTGAATCTTACATCATTACATGCATGCATTTACAGGCTTATCTTAAAAAAGGAAAAAAAGGTAATTCAGCAAATTCACAGAAGAGAAACACAGGCAAACTGATTCATCTTGCTTTACAGGTATTAAAACTTAATGCCTTTTCTTGTTTTTAGCAGAATATCAGCAGTGTTGTCATGGATACTGAGTCAGGTCCTGTTTTGCCATCTTGCAGATGTGCTAAAAATGGGATTTTCCCTTCCCACCTGTTAACCATTCATACGGATTTGACTGAGGGTCCACTGAAATCAGTGAAAAGTCTCTAGTCATCTCAGCAGATTTTGGACTAGGACGTAACTGAACAGTATAATGGCAGCAAATATTCTGTTTCATGATAGTTTTCAGGTATTTTGTGCATCCTGTTCCACTGTTGAAAATCAGATGCATGCTGTGAGCCTGCTCTCACGCTGGAGCACACCAAGCTGCCAGCTTGTGCTGGCTTAGCCTGGCAGTGCAGCTCCTGCATCTTGGTGTTCCTCCCATGGTAATCTGTCATCACTGCAGGAGAGACACGCAGGCTCAAAATAGTAGGCCTTGTGACTTTTTAAATATTTTTTTTTTTAAACTTTTGTTTCGGGGCATAATCTTTTTATCCGAGGTTCAGAGTGTGGACTGACTGCAGGCTTGGAAATCATTCTCTTCTCGTCTGGGTCCACGAACCGTGGGAGCATGCTCCCCCCTTGAGTGGGTTTGGCTGAGTCAGTCCAGCTGCCACGGATCCCTTCCCACCACTGGCAGGGGTGAGAGGAGGCTCCCAGGCAGCTCTTTGGGGAGGATACACAAGGGTCAGCCCCAGAGTGCAGAGTCCCCTCTGTGCCTGGCCCAGGATCCTGTACCTGCTGTCTATGCCATCACGCTGGACTCCCAGCACTCCATCCCTTAGGTAGCTCTTGGTCCTGGCTTTTCCCTGGCACTAAAATTTTTCAGCTATATCTTAGAACTGTCAGGTCTGTAATACCTCCTTTTTTTCATCTTTTTTTTTTCAGTTTCCCTTCTCCCCCAGACCGTTTTTCCAACTCACCCTCCCCTCTGTGATGGTGGAATTGCCTGCCTTTCTGGCACAGCAATGTCGCTCTTGACTCACTGGTCCCACTCATCCTACCTGCCGTACAGCACGAAGCTGAAGCCTGCGTGACTGTCCCTGACTTCAGCCTCAAGCCAGAGGTTATACAATGCACTGCATCTCGCAAAGCTGCTGGTAGTTCAGACTCTATGAATGGTCTCTTTGTTTTTTTTGCAGGAAAAATCCCTATGCTTACTGCTGGCCATGCTGATTTTAGATGAAACATTAAAGGCTGTGGGAGATGATAGCCTGATTCTTTGAGAAGACAGAAAAAAACACCGTGAATTTGTCTCTTAGCACGCCTTCCAGAATGAGGTATTTGGTAACAAACCACCTCAGTGCAAGTGCTTTGGCAGGCAGAGGGCTGGGGACGTGTAAACTTGGTTCACATTTTTAACTGAGTCTGCACTGTGGAGCTGCACGTACATCAGTGCCCGTGGGACACGCCTGCCAGAATGCATCCTGGGCTCCCCATTTCTCTACTGCACAAGCCAAGGACTGGCCAAAACCCGCCTCAAATTTATTTCCTATGGAAACAACAGTGGGTGGTGGAAATGGATTGCAGCCACATTCTTACAGAACCGTAATCTGCGACATACAGTTGCCATACTCATACAAACCTGGTCAGAGCTTCCCCTTTCATGCTCCTCAGCCTAAATAGATTACCTTATAAATTGGTACATTAAGGCCATTGCTAAGTCTTTGGTGTATATATAGCTTTCCAGTAGAATATAACTTTACTATCAAACCCTACAGCTGACTTCAGAAAGAACTGGGTTAGGTGTTGTCACTGCTCTTGGTTTGCAACTGCAGTCTGGTAAGGCTATAAATCTGGAACAGGACTTAAAAAAAAAAAAAAAAGCCATAAAATGCATACAACTTGGAGAATGTACTTTGGGTTTGGACTTAGAAATCTGTTTTGGGAAGATACCAGAGATAAGGGTGGGTTTCAGGACACCCCAGGTAAACTAATTGTTGCCTGAGATTAAGTCACCTTATATTTTTGGCTTGGGGTTTCACAAACTGCTTCCAGAAGATGTTCTGCTTTGCGTAGACAGTGTTATACTTGGACTTTGGGTCTTGACAGATAGGAAACATTTCATTTCATGTAAGAAGAAATGAATTTCAGAGACCTTGTGTTGTCAGGTCTACCATATTGTACATATCCATAATGCAAAACAAATCTGAAATGAGTCCCCATTGGAAAAATAAAGGTGACACTGGTCTGTTATTACTATTATATCTCACTACCATGTGTGGGGTGGGTTTGCAATTGAAGGAAAATTAAATAATGAAGCCTGAACTCAGACTCGTTATCCAGCCTGAAACCATGAGAAGGAGTTTGTTCTCCCCGGCTTCCAGTCAGAAATGCAAAAGCATGACATGGATTTAGGTGTGTGCTTTTTATTCTGAGATGAGAGGCTGCAAAGGGGATTAATGCTCTGGCTTGATCATGCTGTTTTCTCCTGCTTGATATCAGCCACTAATCTGTACTGCTGTAGGGGACCCCTCAGTGAACATAGGGTTCATTTGATTTTTAAGGGCACAAGAGGAGTCTAAACAATGTAGCTGGTCTAGGTCTTTGGTGACAGAGCTGGATTTCTCATAAAGACAAAACCAATATGTGCTTTTGAATTTTCAGGCAGATTAACTTGTTGTCCCTCAGAATTAATCCTTATGCATATCATTTGTCTTTTAATGACACTGATCACTGACATCAGTAGTTCGATGCTAAGCAGTGAAGTTTAGATTTTAGAAATGCCAGTTCACACTTTGAGAGCACTTGAACTCCTATTTTAAACAGCAAAATGTTTTTGCATCTGTGAAAAACCCAATTGTCTTTCATTATGGACACTTTTTCCACTCTCTCTGTATTATAATTTCTTAATGTAAAATATATATATAATTAAAAAAATCTATGAAATCTCCTAAAATAGTATCTTTGGATACTATCACTGTGTCTCTGGAGTGTTCTTCTGACATTATTGTGCATTTTTTTATGTCTTAGTTATGCCTGAGAGTATGACAACTTTCTTCAATATGCCCTATAGCATAGCAAGCGTTACCATGGTACCTTTTAACATTTTTTCAATCAGCATGTGGAGAAACAAGGGGTAAAAAAAAGATCTGAGTGAAGAATTTTGGAATGGAATAATGCTAAAATAAACTTGTTATAAAAAATGCTCCATATGACTGATGGTAAATTAAAGGAAACAGTCCTGTAATGTATCATCTGTTAGTTAAACATGTGCTCTCATTTATCTACTCAGTATATAACCAAAGCCAATTACTGTAAATTAGCAACAACTAATGACAGCCTTTAATTAACTTGAAGCTGTATCCCCTTATTTAAGCCCTCAACCTAATATCTGAAAGAGTAGGAAAAAATTAATCTTCAGGGTGTTCAAAAATGTACTTTTTCAAAAGGTAGAATTAAATTAGAGCCATTGGACTGAAGGTGGGAATGGGGAATGTGGTGATTTAAGATTTCCATAGCGTTGGTTTGTCAGTGCAGTCAGCTCCTTTCTGGAGATGCAGTAGGATGTGAGAGGGGAAAAAGACTTCCTGAAGGATATTAAGTGTTGTAAGATTCCACACCATTCAGTTGAAGACTGGTGGAGATGCTTAAACAAATCCATAGTTTACCCAAATTTTCCAAAGCACAAACTCCTCGTGACTACCCTGTTTCAGAGTACCTTACCACGTGTGAGTTTTGTGATGCTTCCAAGAGATATGCAAGGTAGTAAGGCTTTAAATATGTTTAAATATGTTACTTTTTTTAAATATAGTCAATCATCTGATTGAGCTTTTATAAATACAACATGTTCCTTGAAGACATATGGTTTTATCAGCATGCAATGCTTTTTATGTTCCTGTTTCAGCTTGTGACAGGATAAGGATGTGTTTTGCTCCAACTGTTGCTCAAAATGAATTTTTTTTTTAGAGAGTATATAAATTGCTGTATGGATTGTACAACCCAGCAACCAAATGCTGAACTTACTCTACTCTGGCAATTAAAAGAAGTTGGACAGTAAGAGGATCAAGTTATTTTTGCCCTTGTGTTTGCTTCACTTTTAAGGTGACCAAAATAAAGATAAAAGGGAAGAGTCTGATGTTTAGCCTAAAATCAGCAGTTCTTCAACATGCTTTTTGGTGCAGCCAGAGTTCTTCCTGCTGCATGAAGCAGATTAAGAGGAAGAATCTGGGTATTTTGCAATGCTGCAAATGTAAATGCATAAGTGAACCTCAGATTTTAAAGTGGAAAAATGTTTGCTTGAACCTTACTTTCCCTGGTGATTTTTCTTATGTTAAACTACTCTTGTGTTGGCTGTTAATACTGTATGTCTTCTGTGAATGAACAGAGAGTTTCGGTATTCAGGATGACATCTTTGGAAGCATTAAATGCATATGCAAGCACTTTAAAATGGCAGAATGTAATTAGAGCTGTGAGTTTGACAGTAATTCCTACAAAATTACAATATTTTTCACTGTGCAGAAGGCAAAACTAAATGAAATGGATGTTGTTAGCATCTGGTAAGCATGAGCATGGTTTCTCTGAGACGGTTGAATGTCATATTTATGGCACTCTGAGCGAGATCTGTGGCTGTGACTGATTGTGCCTTACCACTCAATTGTTGCCTCTCAATCTGCCCCATTTCTAATTGGACATTATAGAGGGTACCTCTTTCTGCAGCTTGAAAATATGAGTGGGGAGGAGGTCAAGTTGCCTTTAGTCATTCAATCAGGAGTGCTCCAGTGCAATCAGACGTGCAAGACCTATTAGTTGGGAAAGCAGCCGTCTAGTGCTTTCCCAGTGCAAATAATTGCCAGGAACAGAATAGGCTTTTTGAGTTAAATTCTCCTCCCCCATTTTAAAATCAGGAATAGCTCCAGTTTAATTCTGCTCCTGCAGATACTCTGTCTTCTTACCCCTGTTAAACCCAGGGCTTTGCTGCATGTAGGACATATTAGCACACACTTCCTAGTGCTGAAAGAAGATTCGTGATTTGAAGTGGGTTATTTGCATAAATTCCTTGCATTCTTAGTTCTCCAGTGAGTTTCCCTCAGTTGTATGCTGAAGAGTATGTACACAACATAAGCGTCAAAAAGAACATGTTCCTTTTTTAGCCTACAGGCCAAAATGTGCATTTACTCCCTCACTACTTTCCATGCACCACAGGTATCCTTTCAGGGTGGTTTAGCTCTGTGAGAAGCCCCCAGCTCTGTGGGATTTTCTTTGACTGCAAAATTTCTACTGTGGGTTGTTTGGGGTTGTTTTAATCTGTTTTCATGCACTGTGTTCTGTAGTGGTGTTATGGTGCATGACGTGTCGCTGAAATGTGAATAGCAAAGATGATCAGAATTAGAAGGAAGATAATGGTAGCAGGGTTCTGGTTTGGTTTTAAATTAATCTAGACATTCTGATTTACTGAATTTTAAACAAGCCTTCTGATGCAAATGAGAAAAATTCCTGTAATCTTGTACTATTTCCACATTATTGTTAATTAACGGGCTTCACTGAACTTAACTGACTCCTTAAAAATATTATAAATGAGACAAGCATGTATTTGCTTGCTTCTGATCTTTGTCATAGACGTTCTACAAAGTAAATTCTATCCTAGTGCACAGTGAGCAGTAAAAGATTTAATGAGAGAACAGAAATAGAATTCCATTTTATACTTCTTACATAAAATGTATTTTTATTAATGAATTTATTCATGCATATTTTACTCCACTTCCAAAAGGTTTGTTTGCCTCTCAGATTCTCATAGGATGTAATAAAGAAGGAGAATTTACATGACTTTCCCTACCCCCCACCTCCCCAAATGAAACTAGTATATTGCATATATGACAAATACTTCAATATATGAAGTAAATACCTGAAGTTAGGTATGGAGTTCCTAGAACACTGAAACTGCTAATGAAGAAGGCTCCATAGATAGTTTTTCTGAGCAACTATGGTGTCATGTAGACCTGAAACTGTAGGAATAGGTTTTCTTATGTCTCAGGGTACATGTTGTTTTGGTTGTTTTTTTCCTTTATTTTTCTGAAACAAATCTTTCATTAAGTATGTATTGTAACCTAGCAATCAGGAGATAATTATATCTAAAGATGTTTAAAATTCAAGTAGGTTTGAGTTTGTTGGCTTCCCACACACACACACACATTTCCTTGGTTCTATTTTTGCAGCTGCAGTCCATGTTTCTGCCTTTATTTAGTCAACTATATTTGGCTTGGAAAAAGTATCATTACACTATATGCACTGACTAGATAGCTTCCTGTCTTCATATTTTTAAATTGTTGAAATGCAAAGGGCAATAAATGCCCTTATTTTTCCTATTGCCATTTTCCAATACTTACTGTATCATTCTGTGAAATTGTTTAACTGTAACTGCCAACAACTTCTGTGTCAGAGATTTTGCTTTTTGGAGTAAAATTGATAAATAATGATACATTCCCAGGCTTCCAGCAGAGGTTTTGACTGTGAGAATAAAAAATTATTGAATGTTAATCAAAGTATTTGGGAGTTATGTGTAATTTTAAAGTAATCTGAACCATTAGGTGGACAAGTTGCTCATCCACCTGTAGTTATAAAAATAACCCCATTCTGTTGTGGTGCTCGCTTAGAGAGTAGATTTTACTTATTTGCCATCTGAGGAAACAAGAGGAGAAAAGAGGGAGAATTCTCTCTTCAGAAAGATAATAAATACAGAAGGAATGATGATTAAGAGGCCAGGGAGTTGCTGTTCACAGAACTAGCTACTGAGAAGATTGAATAAGGGGAGAAAGTATACAGCTCTTTTAATGATTAGATGGAATTTGTTTGTTCCGAGCAAAATTCAAACACTGGAACTGCTAATATGCAGATAAGCTTCTGCCTGGATAATGAATAGGCATTCACTAGATGTAATTCAGCTGCAGTGAAATCTTATCAGCCCTTCACCACTGACTATCTCTTCCCACAGCCTGCAGAGAGAGTTTGGGAGGACTAGGTTTCTAACTTTAGCCACTCCACTAAAAGTGCCTAAAATTAGGTGGGTTGAAAAATGGACCTAAGGAACATGCTGCTCAATGGAAAAAACTATCTTTGAACCTGGAAACTCCCACCTGCAATCTGCATATTAAAGTATCAGAAACATATGCTATATATGGGTGGGATAAAAACAGCACTGCTGCTTGTGGACACGTTGCCTTTCTGCTGATTTTCAGTAGTCATACTTGAGATGGCTTTCTGTGACTATTTTAAACACACTGAGTTCTCACTGGCGTATCTGAACTTTCCAAGCAAATATTCGTAGATTTTGTTCACCAGCTTTACTTGTTGCTCAGAAAAGGCTTGTGTTGGTCCACCTCTCAATATTGGGGAACTGAATTTTCACAAATACTGCAAATGGCAATAGCGAATTATAAAAGCTATGTGATCTTAGCCAGCTTTTTGAAATCGAAAATGTTTTATCCTTTTTTTTTTTTTTTTAACCTACAGCATTAACATTGAAAGAATATCCTCTTTTCCATAAAATATGTGGTCAAAAATCTGGCTTCCAACAGTGTCAACAGTGCCCTTTTCTGAAGTCAGTAACCTCTTTTCAGCTAAGCCCTGAAATGAACCTATCATGGACATGAATAGCATTTTATGACCTGGCCATGATAAATGGAGAATTAGTCCTGTGTTACTCTTCCATTCCAGTTAATCACTTTGCAATTTTGAAACAGCAGAGGGAGATTAGATTATGTTCTTTTTTAACATTAGGAAAACCATTTTCTCCTCAGTATTGTCATGCGATTCTTAACATCACGCAAATGTGATGTTACCTAGGAGCTCAGCAATCTTGGCTCCCAGCATTAATAATGTTTAATTATGTAATATGATTTATCACTATGTTTGATTAATTTCCCTTGAAATGTAAGGCAAACGTTTTGCCACAATGGTAGCCATTAGTACTGTATCATGGGGACACAGGACAGTTTTATTTTCTTTTGATTAATTGTACCTCACCTTGTCCTGTTATAGCAGCACATTTTTGTGCTGGGGTGCAGTGAAGAGGGTGACCAACGAAGAGCACAAAGAACAAACTTTGCCGTTTTCAATTTGATGTTTCATATGCTCTGCAACAGTCTCCTTAGCTCTAATGCAGGTGGAGGAGGAGAGGAGGAGTAACCTGTTATCCAGACTTTCATGCTGATTCCTAATTCTTGTCTGATAGCAGCGCGTTTGAAAAGACCATTCTCGACTCTGAGAGCTTATCCACGCTCCCTAAAGTATGGCAGTAGTATATTTATTTTGTGTTTTATCAAATTTTCCAACAAATTGTTCAATGCTTTCCTTGAGGACTTTATTATTTTAAAGTTTACCGGTTACTTCTAAATTAAATTTGTCCTATTACAACCATTAATATATATCCAAATTTCTATTTACATTTTCTTCTTCTTGACTGCCTACATGTGATTTTCTCTTTTCCTACTGTGAGGACCTTAATTCTTTTTCTCATCAGCATCTGTTTTTTTCTGCAGATACAGCATTTTATATGTTTATATTACATGTATATTGATTTACATTACTTATATATTTAAGTAACAGGGTTTTTAGTTTTTAAATCCCCTCTGGTTCTTTTTCAGTTTATTTTTTGGTTTGTGATAAGAAGCTAATTAATTTCCCTCCCTCCTGTATGCTTGAAATCTGTGGAGAGTGGTTCTTAATTACTTCTGTCTTTTATGTAAAAATAAAATGAGTTTTTATCCTGATAACGTTTCAAACACCCAAATTTGTCATGAGGGAATTCTTCAGCTTTCAAGCCTTTCTAAAAGACCATTATTTTTCATTATGAATGAGAGTTAAAATCTTCATTAGTTGTGCCTATGCTTGGATATAAGATATGAAGCTGTTATATCTGCTACTAAGAATGATGTAACTGATCTGGTATTTAAAAGTGCCAGCATGAGTAGGTAGTTGTGGGAGATAATATGAACACTTTTAGAAGCTGTCTTGCTTTCCAGTAACCATGGACCTTAATGTACATTTATAGACACCTGAATGTTTAGCATTTATGGACTGATTTTTTTTCACCAGAGTCTTGTTTGAATTTCACCTTTTGTGTGTGGTATACAAATATTCAAGCAACTAAACAATTACATAAAACAGAGGAGTTAGTTAACAGCCATATGAGGCATCAGGCCAAAGATAGAATTTGCAGTGAGTAAACATGGGACAGAAATAGGAATGTGAAGGCGAAGGAATCTATTTTGGAGTGTGGAGTTGTTCTTGTGCTTTAAAAACCCTCAGGAACATGTAACAGCTTTTTTTTTTTTTTGAGCTCCACAGCTAAAATTGCTTTGTAGATTTTACACCTTTCAATGGTCATGTTATTGAAATATTTTGTTTCAAAAGTTTTGCACCACAGACACTACAGTGCATTTCACTTATTTTGCTTCTCTAATTAACAAATGCTTTTGTTTGTTGCTTGCTGTGAGTTTGGATTCTTTATCTGGAGGTGATCAGTGGCAACACGTGGAAGATACACGCGGAAAAGAAAGTGAAAAGGTCGTTCTACCTTAAGGCTAATATCTGCTATTTTTATTGCACCCACAGAAAAAAAATTCTGTGAGAAGCAGTATTTTTGTGTAATTCCAGCATTAGTCATAGGAGCTGTAGCATTAACCAATGGCTTCTTCTACACCTACAGTGTAGCAATTTGCTCTTGTGTGCTGGTGCTGTTGGAGTCCTTTCCTGGTTGCCTTGAATGCTGCTCAATTCAGCACTGGATGCTGCAGTCTCCTATTGTGGTGCAGGTCACGTAGCACTGAATGAACAAGGTTGCATGAATAATGTGCTTTTTATTCAGCGATTGGATAAAAATTAATGCCCTCAACACCTACGTACATCCAATCTCCACTGCTTCCTGTGTGCTTATTCTTCCAGAAGCTTTAATTATTTATCCTTGGAGGGAATTTGACAGTCACAAGTAGTCACGACTCAGCAGGTTAACCATACAAACACCAGAACTGATCTCCATGTCAAGTACACTCAAATGTCTCATGGAACCAAATGTTGATTTTGAAGTGATGTGACTCCAGATTAACAGGGGGAAAAAAAAAATGGCATCCCTAACTGCTGCTTATTTTTAAATCTAACGCTGTCTTTAATTCAATTAAAATTTGTTTAATATTCTTGCTAATTTCAAGAGGTTGTCTTTAAAGACTGAAGTGTGCGATACGCTGTAAACACTGGGCATTTTGCAATGGAAATATATTTTCAGGAGAGAAGGGTCAAGTAGTTAATAAGCCAAAATATGTGCACAGTTGCCCATCATACAGTGTTGCGTAGTGATGGGGGAAAAAATGGAATTACATAAGATGCCTGCAGAGTTTGCTACTTGATCTTTACAAAGTATCTTCAAATTGAAGCAAAGCTGTGGGCATAATAGGAGTCAGTATGACCATATCCACTAGTGGAAAAGCAGCCTCAGAAATAATCTGTAGCCTCTTTATATTTGCTAGAAAGGGAGAGAAGAGCGTGTGTGTGTGTGTATGTGTATATATGCATTTAAATATATAAACACATTTTGTCTACTTGATCTGAGTGCAAGAAGATGATCCAAGAAACAAGAAGGTAATTTTCCATGTGCACCCTTTTTTTTTAAATTTTATTTTATTTTTAGTAAAAATATTTATTATGGGGCTGCATTTTAGAAGGCAAGGCTAGAAAGGCCACTGTTAGACTACCTTACTGCAGCTTGTTGAATAATGTAACTGTATTATCTGGCTGGACTGCGTGAATCACAGCAGGTGGGAGCAAATCAGTCTGCATCATCAGACTGCATAATGTGGGAGTGTGTGCAGCACTAGTAGCTACTAATGGATTGATTTAAGCCTTAGGAATCACTCAGAAAATCTATACCTGCTACAGACCCTATCTCCCCGTGCTAAGAGCAGACCCAAAAGTGCAACGCAGGGTGGGGTTTTTTTGTGCTTTTGCTTACGTGCAGTGAGCAACTGGGTGACTGATTACAGCAGCAATTCACCCAGAGTTGTGACAACTTAATAAAACACCAGGTATTTTCCTTGAAAGTAACTGACTAGTCTAGTGAAGAATTCATTCACAGAAGACGTGTTCCTTGTGTTATGTGAAAGAGCAGGGAAGGTCTTAACAGCAGCCCTTCTTTGCCTTTTGTTCTAAGAATTATTAACTGTTAAGCTTATTTCAAGCCTTTTGGTAAACTGCAAATTGCACAGGATCATATTTAGTGCTGTTGAAATGAATGTGCAGCTGAATAGCTCAACCAGTGGCTGAGATTTGCCAAAATACTGAGGAATCATGAGATCTGTCTTCCAATTAGGGATAGTAATCACGATCACGATGAGACGAGCGTTTGACAGATGAACTGAACTGGTTCTCACTGCTTTAGTTTCCACGTGGAACTTGGCAAACTCAGATTTTAAATTTCTCAGTTTAGTTTTAGCATGAAAAATATTAACTGGAATAACCATAATAAAAACAAGTGTACTGAAGTGAGGTGATATCCTCAGGTACTGTGTATCTTTTAAGCAATTATGATGGGTTTATTTCAGTCTGCATGAGGGTGGAGGTGACAGGGAGGCTGGCACGCTTCGTGAGATAGATTAGGGCATATGGACAGTCTTAGGGCTTCAGAGGAAGGCAAATGTGGTCTGGAGTCCCAAAGTTTTATTAGAAAACCATTACCGATTCTATGGTTCTTAGTCCTAGATGCAAACTGCTCTATGGCATAATAGAAATTTCTGCTCCAGTACGAAAACAGCAAAAACAGAACTCCTGCTAACCATGCTGATTAAATTGCCAATGTTACTGACATATATATGTGCAGTTTTGCAATACTGGTAATACCTCAGGTAATACATTTATTAAAAGCATTAGATTTTGAGAAATACAGGCTAACACTGTGGGACCTCCCCTTCTGGAGAATTTCACCTTTTCCCCTTCCTGTTTACTCAATGAGTGTGTTGCTCTTGGACATCTTCCAGCCTCCCTGCCCCCTCTCTTTGTAATTTTTGGCTGAATTTGGTCAGTGGTTTCATCACCTGTTGATTGACCCATGATATGCAGATAGAGGGTTCTGAGCAGTCACAGAGGTAACCGAGGAATGGAAACCAAGCTTAAGGGTCACGAATCTCATACTCACTGCCTCTACATAGAGGGTGCTTTTGTGGTAGATTCCTAGGAACTAAACTTAATTTACTTTGGCCTAAGTTCTATTCTAAACAAACAAATCAATGACGGTTTAGATAATCAATAGCTTTCCAAAAAAAAAGCACTTAACAGCCCTTAAAAAAATGTTTTCACACTGGTAAAGTTCAGTAGCATCTCTGGAGATGTCAAATGAATATTCTGCTGGTTCAACCCACTGCTTATTTATTAATAAGATTATGGGCATCTGCTATACTGAGAAGTTTCTTTTTTTTTTTTTTTAATCTTGAAGTAAAAATTAACTGATAAAAGGGGAAAACTTGGAACTGCCTCTTTATTTTTGTTTATCTATGTTACAAAAATTTGGTGTTTGTTTTTTTTTCTAGTTATCCTTTTGATCTAATTGCTGTTTCACGACTGCGAGATGTTTTTGTGGACGTAATTAAAAATTACAGAAAGACGAACCGTGTGATGCTCCCTGTGCTGCTCATGTGACGTGTTTCTGCTCACTCTGCCTCACCCCTCCTGGCAATACATATCCCTTCTTTTCCTAAAGTGATGGGAAGATCATTTCTCCTGCAAAGGACCCACCCCCCCCTCCCCCCGAGGCCTACCGCAATTGTTTATCTATCAGTGACATTTTATAGACTGCTTTCTTTCACAAGAACAAAAAGCTGAAGCAGTGATTGAAATAGGATTGCTGCACAGCACTCTTTGCTTCTGAACCTTTCAGCACAAACCCAAAACACAGCCCCCCATGCTAGACACTGTGGACAGAACTCTGCCCCAGCCAAATCCAGCACACGTGACGTTGCAGACGCCTGTAAGTTTTTTTTTATTCTTCTTATTCCGTCTTCTAGGTGTGATTTGCTGGGAAGCGATACAGCTGCCTGTAGATGTTGGTGCTCTACTGAGACTCAAGTGTGCTCTGTAGAAATTGAGGGCTCCTTCCAGCTTCGTTTGCGTCTCGGACAGCAGAGGGCAGGGTGTTGGTTTTGCGTGGCTGAAAGTTCATCGGATGGACTGGAGTGGCTGTGTGTGTACACATGATGAAAGCATGCTAGAGAGGGTTACAAAGAGAGAAATTAAATATAGCTTATGCTTTTTTTGTGCCTATTTTTCCAGTAGAATATTTTTTTGCTTTCACTTAAAAACCCCGTTGCTTTGGCCAAAAAAAAAAAAAAAAAAACAAAATTAAAATGGTAAGGTAAGAAGGAGTTTCAGTCCAGGAACATTACCATCTACCCGCATTTCATTATACAGAAACCTCCTAGAATCTTCCCATTTGACTCTTGTCATGGTGTCTGTGAACATTTGTGTTTAAGTCACTGCACAGCAGACAGACAAGTATATTTTGACACGAAGTTTTTGCAGTAGATTTATTTTTGCATTAACTGTTGAGTTTTTAGTTTAATTGCACTTAAGAATTTTGTAGCCAAGTGGCAATTCTAATGCTTGTAGCTAAACAACAGATTTCTGCCGGTTTAGATATTCTGGTCAGGCATATGTTAGTCTGGTGCTGTGCAAAAGCAGGTGTGCTATTTGCCCACTGTGGGTGCAAAGTTGTGTTTCTGTGGGTAAAGTTTCTTGCATTTGGGTAGAGGAGCAGCTTTAGTAGGACAAAGCACTGCTGTGACACTGTCTTGGTAGTCTAGATGGATAAAGTGCTGCTGGTCAAATTAAAGTGTTAGTTTAAGGATAATTGCAGTTCATGGTGGTCAGTAATAACTGTTAGACAAGACAGTTAATAGGTTGCTTCAGTGGCACATGACAATTTCATAACAGAATGGATCCTTGCTCCTTCATATCCTTCATATCAAAGTGAATAATAACAGCAAACAATCAACATGTGTACAAATTCTACACATGTTGAATGTAATGACAGTGTTCTGTTACTTTCTCAGATGTGCTTGTTGAACTAACTGGATACTACTAACACTCCTAACACTGCTGTTGCCACTGGATAGTAAGGCTGATTGCTTTCTCTGAAAGCCTTACTTAATTGCTTTACTTATTACTCTAATAGACCTTCTCAGGCCACATGGTGGCTTCAAAGTCTGTGTCTTCTTTCCCCCTTCCAGAACTGTGAGCTGGTGTCAGTGTCTCTGCCAGTGGCATTTCTCCTCCACCTTTTCATCCTGGCACCAGTGCTTCACTGTAACCCAGTTCAGGGTGAGTCCTGGGCAGTTCTGGAGTTGGGGCTGTTGATTTCTCAATGGGCTCTCATAGCTGATAATTTTCTCCCATTCTGAGGTAGCTCCTCTGATCTGAATACCCATGAATTACCAGTGCTTAGCCAGTGGGCTTCAGTTTCTGCTTGTCTGTTCCAGCTCTTGCCAAATTTTTGCTCTGGCCTCTCTGTTGTACCGTCCTTACTTTGTTGTTACTGAAATCCCTAGGTCGTGTGCCCAAACTCCTTTGGAGAACTGCTGACCCTCAGAACACCAACAGTTTTCATGCTTTCTCAACTGTAATTGTACTGAAGCTTCTCAGGGGCTTGCCCTGCTTGAGCAAACAAAACACGTTTCCTGAGGATACCTAGAGAAAGTCACTATATTCTTTTGCTACAGGAAGAAAATATACAAGTTGCCCTGTATGACAGTAGAGCAGTAAACACACCTTTGTCTCGATTTCTCTGACACTCTAAACATTTTTTTTTTTTTAATCTTGGAGTGGCTTTCGGAGTTGAGGATGCTTACTTTCCTTCTGCTCTGCTTCAGTTTGTGGAGCTTAAAGCAGATTCTCAGTCTTCCCGTCTGCAGCCATTTTACTTCTTGCCTTTCCTCACATTACTAGCAGTGTACTTTGTGCACTGCAATCCAGTTCAGTGAACATTTAAGCAGCTGTTTAAATCCGACCACCCAGCCCTGCCTCATTATCGCTTCCTTCCCGGATTTGCTTTCCATACCTGTTGCTGCATCTACGATAAGTGACTTGAACTCAAGGAAGACAAGCAAGCTAGCCCAGAAAGGAATGCATCCCTAATAGATGCATGCCCATGTTGCATGCCTGCACACATGCACATACACACTTGTCTGCAGATGCCTCTTCCACCTGACTGTAGCAAGCAGTGAACCATCACCTCTGGCCAGATAACGAGCAGCATCAGTGTGAACGGGTACAGTGACTCGTATCAGCTGCAGGCACAAATCATACAGAAGGAGTCCTCATTCTCAGTTCACTGGGAATGAGTGCTGCTGTGGATAACCCTCCACAGGTGCTCTTATCCACTACTGCAGATTGGTTGGAATTATTTCAGTCGTACAGCTAATCGACGGTGGGTTTGAACGTAACTCCTTATTTGCCAAGAAAACCTCCGTGGTTTGGTGGCAGAAGTTGATAGGTTGTGTTTCAGTGTGGAGTTTTTTGCAAGTGGATATTAAGCACATTTCCTGGCCTGTGCAATTCCTCTTCCTCTTCATTGTAGTCTAAAATTGATCTGGTTGAAAATAAAACAAACAAACAAAATCCAACATTTTTTCCTATGTTATTCTTCAGCCAGGTGCCACAGAATGCATCTTATGGCAACATGGCAAAGGTGATGGACTCGGTGACAGGGGGGAGAGAGAGCAGTCTTGAACAGCTCTGCTACTGCCACCAAATCTCTACACATGAAGCCAGAATTTTGGTCTGATGTGCAACATAAGACAAAGATGGTAATTTATACTCTCTGTTGTTTTTTGGCTCTTATGATTTTGATAATAACCTCTTAATTAGGGGAGGGGGAACTAATGGATTAGGGAAAGTCTGGGTTTTTTAAGGAACTTCTGCCTACTCGGGCAAGGTACAGTTATCCCTGCCTGATGCCAAAAGGTACAGCAAAGTGCACTGTGCAGCTTCTCACATTATCCTTTTTGTTGCTGCCCTTCTTGCCAGAATTTAACTATCCTAATAAAAGAGTAGGTACTGGAGTATAAATGTGGTGGTAAAGCACATATTTGTGCCTATACTGTATAAATAATAAATAATTTTTTCATGGATTTATAAAGGAAAATATAAATAAAGCAACTTACTATTTCATAAAAGTAAACATATTTTGTAAATGGCAACCAGCCTAAGAAATCTTGTACAAAAAGTCAGACACAACTAAGACTCCCAGACTTGCATTTGGATTTGGAAACTGGCAGTTAAATTTGACTCCTGTTGAAATCGATAGGAAACTCATGAAGTCAGAATTCATATCAAGGGTTTTCTTAAATCAACTTTGCAAAACATTCCTAGGAAAAGAAGATATGGACAGAATAAAAATAAAGTACTCAAAAAAATTAGCAAAAACCAACAGAACAAAAATAAGACACCTTATTACAAAGTAGAAAAGAAAACTACTCAGTTATTAAATACGTTTCATGAACGGGAACCAAAAAGATGCTGGGTTAACAAATAAGTAAATGACTGGCTTCCAATTTAAGGAAGGCAGCAAAGAAGCTCTTGCATAACTTGTTACTGAACTAGATTGCTGTTTACTTTCTCCTCCAAATCTCTGGTTTTTCTGACTGTTTAAAGTAGAAACACCCGGAGGCACTTGGACATTAGTGCACACGTACCCAGAAGCAGCATCATTCCCATCAGTGTGAATGTGTCATAGGACCAGAGGGAATGACGGGCCTCTTATTACATTATTCACAATGCAGTAGTTTGTTGACCATGTCACAGTTTGTGGACACAGAACAAAACATGACTGGAATGTGTTTCTTTGGGGAGCAGAGTCCCTCCCTAGGGTGATGCTCCAGCTGGACTGTGGCACCTGGTGCAGAGGGTGCCAGCTTGGGACAGGGAGAAGGAGGAAAAATCACGGAAACACGGATTTGTTTAGATTGGAAAAGGCTTTTTGATTGCAAAGGATGTCTGTAGCAAGTGTAGGCAGCCAAAGAGACACGGCTGAGCTTTTGCTTGTGAATTTGGGTTGTGTATTCTTTAGAAAATACAGACCTTTTACACTGCTGCTACTTCTCTTTCTCACTTCAGGGACTAGCTTAGAGAAACAAATAATTTACTGTGAAATTTTGGGGGGTTGCAAGAGCTGATTTAGTGTCGGTTTGCAGACTTTAACGCACTTCCCTGCGTGATCCTGCCTTGCAAAAGCTTAGTGTCCTGCTCAGATTTGGGTATTATCTCAGATCCATCTTTTCTCTGAACTTTTATAGTGTGTTGACTTTTAACAGTAGGCCCCCCAGGAACCACTAATGGAGCAGAAGGAGTTACAAGTTTCATTTTCTTCCAAATATTTCATGTCATATTTCACTGGGTAAATGTGTCGTATGACAAAATTGTTTCAGTGTTCTCAGCTGGCAGAAAAAAACATCCTCCCTGTTTAGGGTCAGCTTCTGGCTCGACACATAAGCAGCTGCAAAGAGATATATTGGTCTGTTTCAGACCTTAAATTTTATGTTCTGCTGATGTTATTTAAGTTTGAAGTTGCTCATTAATGATTAACGATTGCTGATTTTGGACAGTAGCGCTTCCAACAGTGTGGTTTCCCGGAGAAATAACTTGCAAAGCCGCAGATAATGCTCCCGTTTCCTGGCGCAGCCCACTCTTAGCAGTAATGTTGCCACGGAAACAGCAAAACTCTGAGCCCGTGAAAGAGAATGGAGATGGGGGCAGTTTACAGCACATTTTTTTAATTGAAATAAATCAACTGGAATTCATTTAAATATTCCCCCCCCCCCCCAGCTTGTTTGATTTTTCCCCTTCGTGTTTTTTTGTTTGTTTATTTGTTTTCTGCTAGCCTTTGCCTACAGACCTTTGAGGCTTTTTGTTGGGGGTTGTTTGGTTTTCTTGCCTAGGACAGTAAGCTGAGGTCTGACTCAAACACCAAGTATGGAAAAATAAATTATGTGAGCCCACTCTATGCTTTTATTCCTGCAAAATATTTTGAGGTAAAGGTAGATAGTCATGGTGCTGGTGGGAAGTTCAGTGCCTTTCATTATTTCTGTCAGCTCCATGATAAGCCTCCCTTAAAATCACAGTAGGATCTAACTGAGCTCTGTGTGCAGGTAAATCAGAGAAACAGAGGAATACAGAATATGATATATTAAGTATGTACAAACAGAACAGATCAAATTGTTTAGCAATATCTTTTCTTTAGAAGGTTGTATCATATTTCTTTTCAGCTTGGGTTGATGTCATCTTGCTCCACTGTTACTTACATCATCGGAGATTGTCTCACATAAAGAAAGCTGGGTTAGACTGATTGATAAATACATGGGTAAGAGATTTCTGGTATATGTCTGGCTCACATCGTGCAAAGAAAGATGGTATTTTTTTCTTCTCAATTAACCAATCGAGAGAAGAATGTCCCCATAGGACATTAGAAATCTTTATTCTATTGAAACACTATCCTTTTTTTTTTTTTTAATTTTTTTTTGGTAGGAATTGACCTTTGTTAGTATTAAAGATTCTGCAAGAACATTTACTAAAGCCCAAGCACAAACACTTGTGTCCATCATGCTACAATGTGAGGAATAGCATCCTGTTTGCTGATGGCTTAACGTTACATCATAGTAACAGTAATTGTCTAGGGCTTGCTGTAAAGAGGGATGTCAACTCTTATGGCTACTTTTTGCACAGTATTAAAACTCTTAGCCACACCTGTGTTTGTGTTTCTGGACAGATTAGCTGTTTCTTTTAACTTAGCTAGCCCAAATTCACTTTGGCTTGGTTTGTTTTTCTCCCCACAGACACTGTCTTTCTCATTTTTCTTAAATCCAGTTTAGTCCACAAGCAATTTTACTGCCACCAGGCAGAACCCTGGAAATGCAAGCAGTTTTTCAGCAGAACTTCAACAGTTTCCAGCACTTATTCAAAGAGAATACAGGTTTGACCACCGTGTGTTAGTGGAACTAGGTATTTTTGCCAAATCTGATTATGTGATTAATATTTCTCTAAATCCAGGTCACTGAAAGTCACCTTTTTTGCATTCAGGAGAGTTTCTTACTACAGTTAGGAGAACACGGTGGTTGCAGTCCCTGTGTTTCCTCTGTATGGTGATCACATCATCTTACCTGGTTTAGCTTGTGGATTGACAATGTCTCCTATGTTTGCAACTGCAGCAATTTAATGCCTTTTAAATCTCAGTGAAATGTAGCTTCTCCCTCTAACTTTGTCCCCAGCATCTGTTTTTTCCCTACCCATTGCTGTTAATACAAATTACTTGCTTCTGAAATACAGGCTGCAGTGAAGATACAGAAGGAAAAAGGTGTTTAGCTGTGGATATGGCTATGAGAGCTGCTTGGGGGAAAAGAAGGAACAGTGACATGAAACAAGGACTGCACCAGGATGAGAGGAGTGTCCCTGAGAAAACAGAAATGAGAAAGAAAACCAACAGGAGCTGAAAAAGAATTCCAAGTTGCCAGAATTACCACTAGTTCATAAGAAATGCTGTACTTCATCAGAGGCAGTGTACACCACATCACTGTGTATGTATTTCTAGGATTATATATTACTTTGCATCTATTAACATCAAATTTCCACCTGCCATTTTATCACTGGGTCAACAACGAAGTCATTGTTCCACGGCCATTTATTAATCGTAGTGGTTCACAGCCCTGCAAAAAAAAAAGGAAAGAAAAAGGCTCATTTTCAAATGGATCCACTTTACGAGCTGATTTAACATAGGTTGCAAATAGAGATAAGGAAGAAATGGTGCTTTGAATGTCTTGCTGTCTATGATATTAGCAGCAACAAGCTTGTTTAAGGCAGGCGTGGTACAGTCAGTGTGCTAGCTACAGACGTAGTGTTGGAAATGCCAAAGACATTATAAATTCTTTGGCAATAGCTGGAGCGAGCTAGATCCTAATTTTAATTGGAGTTTATGCCTATTACACGGTCTCCTTATTTCATTCATTATTTCCCGGAATTGGATGTGAACCTGCTGCCTGTAGGGCAAAATTATGCACTGTTTCTAAGCCCAGGAACTATAAAAGGCAGGGTTTTAAAATGTTCAGTGCTGCCAGTTTAGGGCTGGGTTTGTAAAGGACACAGTTTCCCCATCAGACACTGAAATAAGCACTGGATTTCAAGCACTGGGTGATGCAGTGGCTTCTAGTCCTCTGCACTGTTGAATATCAGGTTTCCAGGAGAGCTCTACATCCAGCGGATGTCTTGGTATCATTTCTGTGTCCAGTGAAACAGTGTCAGAAAACAGACCTCTTGCTGGTGCTCTGGGAAGCTTTTGTCTTCCAGCTTTCCCTCTGCCCTCACCCCCGTTCCCCCCCTTCGGTGGACTGATGATCATACCGTCTTCAAATATCTACTGTGCTCACAGGGTAAAGAAAAAAAGGGGGTAAATAAGTACATGCAATTTCTTTTCGAGTAGGCTTTTGGCTTTGTTTTGTGGCTGGGTTTTTTATGGTGGTTGTTTTGTTTGTTTGTTTGTGAAAACAAAACCTCGGTGTGAGGTTTTGTTTGTGGGGGGTTTTTTTGTCTTTGTTTTCGTTTGTTTTGTTTGTGGCTACTTCGCCTCGGAGGTCTCCGAAGGCAAACCTTTGAAATCAGTGAATCTGCGGGCGCACGGAGAGGGAGCAATCAAACATCAAACGAAATGTGCACATTCATGTTCCTGTCCTGGATGTAAATGAATTGGCTGAATGAACACGGCCGGGGAGAAACACGGACCCGGCTCCGCGGTTTTTCCTCACCTGCCACCCCTGCGGACAGCCCGGGCATTTCTCTGGCGACACCCCTTCTTCCACGGGGGGCTTGGCGACCCCACTCCCTCCTGCTCAGGCGCCGGCTTCATTTCCCGGCGCTGCCGCAAAAAAAAAAAAAGGTGCCGCCTGCGCTCGAAAATGGGATCTTCCACTATTTAGCAAGGCTTTGCTGAATGAGTCATCAGCGCCGGCTGGTATTGGCTGGGCTGGTGAGCACCCAAGGGATTGCCTGGCAGAGGCTGCGAGGCCTCGCTTCATTCACAGAAATGTGGGGATGCTAGCCAGCCCTTTCATTCACACGCACAGAATCTCATTCACTTTTTTTTTTTTTTTTTTTTTTTTGCAGTCTCGCTAGCCGCTTCTAATGAAGACAGTCGTTCGGGAGCAGTAGGGTTTTCTGGGCAGTAGAGACACGTAAAAATAGGCTGTGGTGTGTATACTTGCTGTTGCTGTGCTAGGAGGATGAAGAGAGGAATGCATGCTGTGAGGATGCTGTAGCAGGTTTGCAGTGCGGTGATGAAAGGCTGTTCTGCAGATCAGTAGAAAAATGCTTTGACATTGACTAAGACATTGACATTATTCATCACTGCTGGGATAAGAGGTGCTGATTTAATTCAATATGTCATGAATATACTAATTAAATACCTGTATTTGAGCTGGCTGCTTCACTGTATTTGCACTTTGTGTACTGCAGCCTTTAGTAATGGGAGAAGGAGGGAATTCCATAGGATTTTTTCCTTCAAGTTGTGCTGCAGTTAGTCATGTATTTAAGAAATAGCTTTGCACTATGCAACTTTTCCGGTCTGAATTTGTTTATAATGCAGCGTATTGTCCTACATCCAAAAGATGTTTTGCAAAGCAGATTGATTTATAAGAAAAAGCCATATGGCTTGTGATGGGCATTGTGTGTCACAATGCTGTACACATTTTGTCTTTTTTCTTTTTTTTTTTTTTTTTTTTTTTTTTTTTTTTTAAAGAGTAGGAGACATTAAATACCTGTTTTCTGCATGTTTTGCTGCTTCTCAGATCAAGTGTTTGTGACTAATGTGCTAAATAAAGACCAATTTTTTTTTTTGTTTTTCACTGCAGGATGTCAGTTTGCTGCTACCTCGACTTTTTAATATTATTTCAGGTTTTTAAGTTTTTCAGAATTAAGCCAAACATTCCAGTGAATTGAAGATCTTCTTCATGTCTTTCTTAGGAGTGAATATCAGTGGTGAATGAAAAAAACATCTGTTAAGCCTGTTGTCAGACATCAGAAAAATACTTTTCTTCACACATAGGTACTTATGTAATTCCTGAATTAAAATAGAATGTTCTTGTGGAGTAACGGGGAGAAGGATTTCTTTCTCTGTCAAAATTTGGATATAACAGTTTCTGTGAGGGGCAGCATTGACAAAAAGGCACTGTTAGACTGCATTTGTGGAAGAAAATGACTATATTCCTTAATTCTGTCATCTGTTCTGAAAACCTTTAAGGTGCCTGTATTTTGTTGCAGGGACAGGAGAAAGGAGATATATGTGTGTAAATATTATCCAAGTATTTGCTATCTAACTGTGATTTTTTTATAGATTCACAAATATGTGAGGTGGAAGAATTTTAGCAGAAGAATAAAGTGTGATGTTTCATAAAGGCTATTAATTCAGTTTTGAAGGTAATTGCCTTTGGTACTAAAAGGGTGGTGGGAGGGGATAGGAATTAAAGGTTGAAAGGAAATATCTGTTTGAGAAGATAGGAAAAGGAAATTTGAGAATTGATTGGTGCTAGTGTGCTGTAAGTGGGTGGATTTTTTTTTTTTTCTTCTCTCTCTTTTTTTTTTTTTTTTTTTTTTTTTTTTTTTTTTTTTTTTTTTTTTTTTTTTTTTTTTTTTTTTTTTTTTTTTTTTTTTTTTTTTTTTTTTTTTTTTTTTTTTTTTTTTTTTTTTTTTTTTTTTTTTTTTTTTTTTTTTTTTTTTTTTTTTTTTTTTGGCTACAGGAAGTGATTTGCAGTGTTCACAGCCTTTTGTTGAAAAGGGTCCTTCTCATTTGTGTGAGTCATGCTTTTGCTGTGAGCGAGTTGGCAGCTCTAAGCAGGACTGGGATCTCAGTCACAGAAAACTGTTACTTCTCCCAGCCTTAACAGGGAACCAAGAGAAATTGCTTTAAAAGATACATTTTTGTTTTGTTTTGGTTTGTTTGTTTGCTTTTCCTTGTACTCTCTGATTTTTTTTTCCTCCCCCCAAAATCTTGTCGTCCGTCCGTGTCGTTATGAATCGCCTGCTATGTTAGTGCAGGCATCTCCTGCGTTGGCATCAGATTTGCCAGAACATATGCAGGAGAGCAGATAGAAGGGCATGCTTCAACGTACCAAGTACAACCGCTTCAGGAATGATTCTGTGACATCAGTTGATGATCTTATTCACAATTTGTCCATGAACAGCAAGGTCTCAGCAGTTGCTACGACTTCGGCTTCACCTTCGTACCTGGTGTCACCAGAGGTTCTCCGCAAGGACCAGGAAGATGGACCCACCACCCTGTGCACCCTCATCCATAAAGTGTCCCACTTGAAACTCTCTAACACAGGCAGCCTTTTGGGTATCAAAAACCTCTCCTCTGCAGTAAAGGAGCTTGCTGTCTCCAAGTTGCAGGGAAGCTCGAGTGCTTCTAGTTCAGCAGCAGGGGCTTCAGACAACACATGTAACCTTGTCTCTGCCACTTCGTGTTCTCAGCAGGACGTGAGCAAGATGAGCATGGGGAAAAAAGCACGGTCAGAGGAAATGCACCTGGGAGGTGAAGACTGGAATCAAAGTAGCAGCTTTGTCAATAAACCCTCTCGAGGATGGCTGCACTCGAGTGAGAAGATCCTGGGACCTGGTGTGACGTACATTGTGAAGGTTGGTCTGTTTTCTTCCATTCTCTGTTTTAGTCAATGAAAAATTCTCTGCTGGTTTTGCTGACAGGCTAGTCAGGCTGAAAGGATCTCTATCTGTATATTGCTTTTTTGGTGCATAATATGTGGAATGTAAATGCAGGAAGGCAGGGTTGGGAAGCTGTGTTAATTTGTTTCATTAGAGCAAACCTGCAAATAACGTTCTACAGCTGTGTGAAAATACTGTTCCTAAGCTAAACGCTGATTTTCTTACTTTTTGGTTAGGGGTTTTTTTTTCCCTTCTTCTGAATTCAGGTTTTCAGTGTTATCTAGCATACTGTATATATCTTGGATACGTAGGCTTTCAATATGTCTGGTGCAACATACAGGAGGAAAGAAGGAGCCCTTGATGTGAGAAAAACTGTTAATCGTGCATGATTTTTCAGTTTGAAAATACCTCTCAGGGCAGGTGTGTTTCTGAACCGAAATGATATTTGAAATCTTGGAGCAGTAAGGCAGAGAGCACAATTCTTATTGTGTTCCACGAATAGATACACTGTAGGGGGTAGAGCAGGAAAATGCAGCTTGTTTTACATAATGAGGATTCAGCCACCTTAAATGTTATTGCTCTTTTCAGTTCATTGATACATCATGTCAAGAGCAGAGGTTCTTAGGTTTACAGGGTACTACTTCCATATGCTTTGAAAGTATTTTGAAACCACCTGTTAAATTAGAGCCTTCAAAAGAAGGGTGTGTGCAACGTTTTTGTAGTTAGGTAAGATTGTGGCTACACCTCTCAGCATAAAGTTTCAGTGCAGGAAGTATAAAAATAACATTATTTTCCTGGATTTGTTCTTCAGTTGCCATGCTTTATTTGCCAAGTAGCTTTTGTATTAAATGTTAAAAGCTGTTTTGTAACAGACTATCAATATAACAGGTCTATTTTTAATCCTATCCTATTTTTGGTATAAGAGTCGCAGTGTGACTTTATTTCAGGATGCTCTAAAACTGAGTGACACCCTTGTTACTTAACTCTCACCACTTCTTCTCCAGTCTCGTTATCAGAAGCAGAGTGCATATTTAACTGTTGCAGGACTAGGAAGCAGTTTTCATTTCTTTCTGTTAGTGGTGGTGGAAGATTTTGCAAGTGATGGCAGGTTGAGGAAGTTGACCCGTTCAGAGCACTACTGAAATTGTGCTGTCTTTTATACTGCTCTGAAATTTACTGGAACTACAAAGGAGTCAGGGCTACCTTTCAAGCCACAAACTGCTGCTCTGTTACTCTTCAAGTGTCTCTATAAAAATAACCCATTGGTGCTGGGTATAGTGGTGTTGAGACTGATGTTCTTTTGCACAGAAATACTTCGGATAACAGAAGGTCCTTTGGCATTTTCACCTTGTCTCGGGGGGCTCAACCCTTTGACTTTAAATTTTGCTAAGGATAAGTGAGAATTCACTGCTGCTGTTTGTTTTACCTGAAGTGATCATTATGAATGAGAACAAACACAGTATTCAATTTCTTAATTTTTCCAGTGGTTGACCTATCATATGTTAGAGGAAGCTGATATCCTTGAATGAAAAAGAGAATGAAAGCTATATAGGAATGGACTAACACTTAAGCCATATCTAACACAGATAGCATAACTGATATTTTAATCAGTTCAGTTGGTGCCAAATACCTGAAGGTGTATATTGTGCATATCAGAATTTTCAAAATAAATCATTAGTACCAAACAACTTTCTTTGAGGTGTTTGCCAATGTCTTTAAAATGTATGGGACCTAGATTATTGCTCCTATTTAAAAAAATGGGTGACAACTTTGGCCTCATGCTCTCAGGCATGAGAGTCACAGAGCAGTGGTCTGAATGTAAAAACAAAGGTTGAAAATAAATACCAAAATAAAGGGTCAACGAGTAAATGAAAATAAACTGGTCCTGTTTAGTTCCTAATTTGCTTGTTTATTAAGTGTCTCAACATTTTCCTCAGCAACTGCAGCATTCATACAAATAAGAATAAAAGTGCATTTCCCAAATCCTCAAACATTGTTTGTTACCAAAGCTTTTATCCATCCAGACCATCAAATCAATACACAGATAATGCCCACTGAAGGGAAACATTCCTTGGATACCTTGTGGCTATACTGACTGTCTGATGGGCTCGTACCATGATCAATTAATGCCATATGCCTTACAGAAAATTCCATATGCCATTTGCTGAATGAGATGAAAATTTGATTTTTTTTTTTTTTTTTTAAACCAGCGAAACTTTTGTCATTTTTGTGTGTAAATGTGCATGGGTTACTATTTTCTCATTAATCCACGTTCAAAGCTTAAGATTAGCCACGGGACAGGCCTAATTGCAGCTACTGGGCAGTTTGATAACTCACATTAGAATCTTCTGAAGATGCACAAAATTCCTGCGTATTTATGACAATTTATGACAAAATTTATGACAAATCTGAGACTTCACTGCTGTCCCCACTTTTTCACATATTACTCCTTTTTAAAGTGGGCAGTGCATAATGCTTAAAAATGAGTGTAGGATTATGGTAAACAGTAGCTGTCTTCTGATTGGTCTGATATGATGGAATTGTTTTCAGCCATAAAAATGCTGGCACTTTCTGTATCTTTTTTTTCTCCCAGTGGATTTCATGTTGCATTTTTATATTTTATATTAATATAAAAATTTTCACCAAAAAAAAAAATTACTGAGGAATTAGACAGTGAACATAACCATATTAGGGGACATAAAGTGGTGAGTTACTAATGTTTTTCTTAATGCTACTGCTGAACAGTGTAACAAGTTATGAATTACTGAAAAAAAATGAAATATTTTGCTGTTGTGATGGAAGTCATTGAAGGGCTCAGTGTTTTCCTCACAGTGGGACAGGTTACTATGGGGAGAGATGGTAAATGTTCATGTTGTCAGAAAAAGAAATACATAGAATAAAAAAGAGTGTAAAACTGAGTGAAGTAATGATGGTTAAAGGTTTCAGTGTAACCTTTCTTTCCAGTGATAAATATCTACTGATGAGTTTAATTGGGTAATGTAATAGACATTTAGAGTTTTGTTACATTTAATTAACAGCACAGTCAAGAGTCAAGAGGCAAATGTATGTGTGTCTTTAGGTAACTCATGATTTAATTTTGTAACAAGTGTCAAAGACTTTAAAATGCTCTTTCTTGGCAGCTCAAAACTAAATAAGCCAAAAGTACTGTAGTACAATTTTATATACCTATGTGAAGTATATCTGAAAAAGCTAATGAGCCATAAAACCAGATAGAAATATAGTATCTGGGAGAGAGGAAGGAAGAACCACTCCACCCAAAAGAATCATCCCAAGCCAGGCAAATATTTCAATGAAAAGCACATTAAATTATTAATATTATAGCAAAGTATTTAAAGAGAACAATCCCAACTGCAGTTATTTCTTTAAAATTTTTACACTTTTCATTCCTTGGGAGGGAATAACAGCACATATATACATCTGACACAGGAAACAGACACCATTGTGGTGCTGTTCAAACACACCACCACGTCAAGGCTTCAGTTCTGCAAACATTCCTGCATGGCACTGTTTACGGGGAACACTCCCTTTGAAATGATCGAGGCTACCTCTGCACACTGAAAGCTGTGTGTGTGCCGAAGGATGAGCTGAATTGCTGTGTCTCTTTGGTGGCCAACACAGACTTCGAAGCTCAACCTTCACTGGAGCTGGCGCAGTGGAAGCTGCAACACATGTCGCCTTCCCCTGGAAGACTTGAGGGCTGTTATGTAGAATGTTTCTTTTTTTTTTTTTTCTTTCTGTTCTAGCTAGCACTGATATGCCGTTAAAAAACAAACCAAAACAAACCAAAACAAAATTAACGTTACAGCAAGACTTTTTTTGCTTCTCTTTTTGGTTGATGTTGAATTTATCTTTGTTTTAGAAAAAAATCTGGATGATTTTTTTAAAATTATTATTATTTTATTTTAGATCAGATTCAGTTTCAGATTCTGTCAGTCAAATCGAAGCAGTGCTGATGGTTAGTCACTGATAGCTTGACACCGCCTGGGTGAAAACACACTCAGTAGGGTTATGTGCATGTGTTTCCAAAAATAAAGAGCACAGTCCCAGAGCATCCTGTTTGTAATGAGGTTTAACAAGTGTGTTGTGTGTTTCAGTCATGTGGTGGTAACAGGATGGAATACTGACTTTAGTTCAGAGTCTGCTATCCTCAGCGCAGGTACCCAAACAGTGTTAGCAAGGACTAATGAAACCGGATAATCGCTGTGGATTTTGAGGCTGCATGCATGCAGATTAGGGCAGAGAGAAGTAGGTGACAAAGAGAGCACTGGTTTTAGTAATTAATCCCTCCTATTGTGCCATATTCCTGTGAGATCAGTTAGTTATCCTTTGCATTTTCTTTCACTGTTATTTGAACTGTGAAAGAATGATACTGATGCCTGTTGCTCTCCTGAAAACTGTTCTTTTGATCTTCATGGATCTGAAGTACTGTGGGTCTGTTATACAGCCCACTGGTACAAAAAGAGCATTTCCCACAGAAATTAGATCAGTTCCTACGAGCAGAAATTGTACAATAGAGTCTTTAATTACAATATTATTCTGATTACATGAATCAAGTGCTATTACTGTACATTTTGCACACCTTTCATAGAAAATAACCCACGTATTGATTTCAGAGTTGAAGAATTCAACTGTCAATGTGAATGTCTGTTCTTCAGTACATTTGGATTGTTTGCAAAGTGCCTTGGAAGCTTTGACATAATTTCTACACCTAGGGTTATTTTGTGAGTGACACGACCCGGACACTGTTAAGGCTGATTTGAATAGTTAGAGTGAGAAATATTTTTGTTTAAAGCAAAAATTATACACACCTGCTAACTGTTTATCCTGCTGGTTATATATATATATCCTACAGTTTTAAAATCCCCAGATGAATTTAGCTGTTCAGTCTTGCAGGTAAAACTACATGCACCAGGAACTACTTCTCTCTTTTTCCTTGGAAACTGGGTGGTTGGTTTCTTTGCTTGTCTTCCAGCAACATTTACAGTAAGAATATCACACACCCAATGTTAATTTCTGCCAGTACAAACATAAAGGAAACACACAGATGAACCAAGATCCTCGGGGAAAACCTGTACTGCTGGAGACAAGGCACTCCTTTGTCCCAGGGACGGGGTGCTCCTTTCTCTCCCAACCAAACAGAACTCTTGTCTCCACCAGCACAGTAGCCCATACTTGTGCTACAGCCTGGCTTTGCTTCGTAGAAGGAAGTTCAAGTGAGTGCAGAAAGTGTCAATATTAAATTTTCTTGTTGTTTATGATGAAAAAAACCCTCAGACCTGCCCTGGTATAGTGTCAGAGTAATCCCGTCTTCCCGGCTAACGGGACTGTTTCAAGTTGATTTGCTCCCCTAAGAAATGAGATAAATTCCATAGAGCAGGAGGGATTCAGTATTGCCTCTCTGCAATTCTACATAGTGGTGTGATACTAATTTAATTTGATTCTAGATATTTAGAACAAAAAGTGATGCAGCCCTGGCTTGGTCTGCTCCAGGCAGGTCTGAGGCAGAGCCTGTCCATTTGAGTTGTGATGGGATTAATGATGGGACTCGATGCCACCATATTTCCAGCTATCCCTTGTTTTCTGGGAGGGACTGGGTGCACTTCAATAATCTAGAATGTTTGTTTAGTAAGTTAGATATTTCCATGGGTTTTTCAAATAAATTTGTACAGGGACAGGAAAGATTTTCGGTCTCAAAAGATTGAATCAGACAATCCAAGTCACAACTAAAAGTTTAAAGGCTAAAAAAAAAAAAAAGGCCTTTGATATTAGACAGGAATGGCAACCAAAACCATAAAAGATAAAAATAAACAGGGTATAGGATAACACAAAGAAAAGAGTTTAAGGTAGACAGAAAAAGCAGGATTACTGGGTTTAATTGGTGAACTCTTGGGATGAAGACCAGAGGTACATATGGAATTCAGACAGAAAAGGACTCCTTCTGCTTCCCTGCAGGTTTTGGATTTTCAGGTTTGACAGTGACAGGTCCTTCCGACATCACACCTCCAAATGCACAGATTAAAAAGCATAACAGTATAGTTTGTGTGTCAGATGCTTAACACAGGTTTGTATTTGGCATAGTGGAAAAGCACCTGTTAGATCCTCCATTTTCTGGGTCTGTGCTTTAATAATACTCCTTATCAAGCAATTCTACTTAATGACTGAGGTGGCATGAATTTTTTTAATAATTGGATATATTATTTTCAGTGTCCATATTTAACAGTTTCAAATGTCTAATTATGATTTTCAACCACTGAAGCACAATGTTTTGGCTGCAGAAGCTTTTGTGTGTTAAAGGAGTTCTGATGCAGAACATAAGCTGCTGTAACTAATCTGTATCATGGTTTAAAGGGAAATACATCTTAGTGGATATTCAAGGTAGCAACAAAACAGTCTGGAAAGTTCACTGAATTAAAGTATGCAGCTGTGAAAATGAACCAATTTATTTGTGGTACTGCAGTGCATACTTTAAGTGGTTCACGCTGCAATAATTGCATTCATCCATTATGATATATTTTTAAAATGAATTTTGAAGGTGTAGAACTAAAGGTTGTGTTGTGGGTTTTTTTTTTTCTCCTAAGTGTAGCTTTTTTTTAAAGAAAACTTTTGGCCCATGCAAAGAATTGAGTCACAGTACAGAATGTGTTTGCATTTAAAATAATGGAATAAGTCATTGTCCCATGTGTGAACTTCTGATAAAGGCATTTCTGAGGTTTTGCATGCAAAAGCATTTGTCTGTAAGACAGGAACTTCAGAAATACTGTTCACGCAAAACTACCGATATGCTGATTTTTTTCCTGAAATCTTTTGAAAACCCAGTTCATTTAGCATCTGTACAGCAAAAATATTTCTGACCAGGATGCTGGCAATCTTGTTCCATCCCCTCACAAGTATGAAATAAGAAAAAGGTATTTTCTTTGAAGATGTTTTGTTTTCAACCCCATTTGAGATGGAGATTAGAAAATTGTCAGAAGCAAAATTTGTTTCTCTGTTACATCTTTCCCCTCACTAGCAAGAAATAAGACCTCAGAGTTAACTTAAGAAATTGCTTTTCAAGATAAGATAAAATATGTTCTTCTCTTCCTAGCTGAAGCCTTCGCCTTTTTTTAAGGGGTTCCGAATCCTCACTGTGTGATTTGTTTGTGAGATGCTGCCAGAATGCTTTCACAAAGGAGAAACATAAAACCAGTATAGATACCAAATGGAATGGATTCTTCTTTTCTTACAGAGGTTTATGGGATATACTTTTATTTAACTATTTTATTACTGGTAAGATGTCCCAAATTCTCATATTGTGAGGAGACTTCTGCAGTCAATTCAGATCCTCAGCAACTGATAATATTTAGTCACCTAAAACCTTCATCATATTTCAGAGATGTGTTAACAGACATGGAAAGCAATGTTTGGGATTGCTTAGTGTTGTTTCTCCTGCTGTCCTGAAGTCAGTGGCACCCAAGGATATTTTGCAAACACAACACTCCCTCTGTGCCTCATCATCAGCAAGATTTGGAGGCATTCAACTGGTGTTATTCTCCAAGGCCTCTCTGTTTGTATGAATCCTTGGCTACTGAGGCACTTTGCAGGTTTTCTGGTTTTGTGGGAGAAAAAGGAATAACCCTTTCAGAGTGTTGGTGAATCTTTATAACTTTATATATATATATAGTTTTTATATATATATATATATATATATATATATATATATATAGTATGTCAGTTTATTAATAGATATATACAGCTGCCCACTGAAACTTTTAAATAGCTACAAATATTTATATACTGCATTTCAGAAATAATAAAAAACAGTAGGCTTTTTTAGAGCCAAGGAATTTGGGCAAGCATTTTAAATATCAGTGGCACTCTATATTTGTGTATGCTTCCAGTCAATAGATAGGATTTCTAAGCCTGTGTAGAACAATATATACATGCATATGTATAATATGCATAAAAGTAGATATAAGTAAATAAAGTTGGGGGGTTTTATCCTGTTAAGGTGCATTTATTCTTTATCATCTGAGCAACTCAGTGCAAGAAAGGAGTGTAAGACAGGAAAAGATGGTTCCCTTCCTTTATTTAGCAGCTGATTTTTCTACTGTTAGTGGGTTAGACTTGGGATGAATTTATTTAGATGAAAAAGTTCCACAGCCTTTCAGTTTGAATTAATCAATGCTAGGAACTTCGTTCTCTAGTTGATCCCAGAATTTCTGTGGAAGTCAGCCTCGCTTTACTTATGATTGAAAGCCTTTATGAAAATCCTAAGGAAAATCACTGTAAAAGGATTTTCATGGTTAAAGCTACATGTCTAACAAATATACAGAAACTCACATTCATGGGGTGAAAATTTTAAAATGTGAGCTCTCTTCTTATTGTTTTGTACTCTGGATACTAAAGAAACATGTTGTGTTTGGAGTGGCCTGCTGTGAAAATATTTTATAACTATACTATGGTAGTTAAATCAAGACCTTATGAAGGCTTCTTCATTTACCAGAAAGTTCTGTAGCATAATTCTAGTGGCATCCCTGTTACTGAAAGCACAAGCATCCAGTTCAAAGAGTAAAATAGAGAAGTAAACATAGTAAAGTTGCCAAAATCGCATTGAATTATACTAAAAATGTGTTAATTAATGAATCAAAATACATGAGTCAGAGAATTAATTTCTGGGAGGCACTGGTCTCATGCACAAAATACCCATGTTTGCCTTCTAAATCCCTTTATTATTACAGTTGTGCACACCTGAGCCATGTGTTCAAACAGGGTAAGTCAGTTCACTGAAGGTGTTGGCTGTCGTTCGCCGGTTAAGAATTGTTATTCTGCTTATATTGAGACGTATAATATCTATTTTTATGCTACAGAAATCAGTAATTGCATAGGAGGAAATAGCAAGCAGCTAGGTGTTGGCCAAAGTTGGGAGTGTTCTTGGGCAAACTGTGTTCTCTCATCCTCTGTCGAAGAAACAAACCACCCTTTTCCAAGAGGAATGCAACTGATGGTCATATGCATCATCATTCTGCACTAGTTTAGAAGCTCTTCTGGTTTACTTGTCTCATGGAGCATTTTGTGATGACAAGCCTCAACCATTCAGCTGTAAATTTATTTGCAGTCGAGCTCCAAAGAAGATTTTCTGTTCCATTTCCATTCAATCAATCCTTACTTAGAGATTTTTTTTTTCTGTCTGGATCGGAACACGCGTTCTTTAATGAGGAAAAAACCTTTGGGGGAAATATTGATTCACTGCGAAGCTCTATACATGATTACTTACTGGCATAAAAATTACCAACTGCACAAGTATGGAAGCACAGAAGAGAGCCTTTCTGTTTCTGTGTGGCAGCATATGTTTGTGACACATTTTTGGTGCCGGAATGTGGCAAGCTCTAAATATAGGGCCCTCTCCTCATTCAGAACAAGGCTGCCAGAGTTTCTTTCACGCAGGATGGCTGCTCCCCCAGCCAGGTAATGCCATTCTGCAGGTGGCAGGAAGGCACAGGGCAGAGGTGCAGAGTGGGTGCTCTGGTAGATTCTGGCAGAGCACAGAGCCCTCAGCGACCTGCACATGTGCCTGAAGAGATGTCCCAGCCCGAGGGGAGGGGGCAGCAGGAGACTGGGAGAAAATAACACTCACGTTAGGTAAGATCTCAGCATCGTGTTATGTGATAGCTGAGCAGAGAATTCAAAGGCAGATTTATTTATATCCCAAACTACCAGAGAAACTGAAATCTCTAGCAGCTGACTTGGAGCTCTGTGACTACTGCTTAGACAAATTTTTTTCTCTCTGAATATCCAGTCTTGGTTCTGCCCACAGCTTTTTCTAATATTATAACTCACTCTACATTAGAAATGTCACTGAACAAATTTTCCATTCCATTCTTTTTCTCGAAGTATCTAGGAACACTAACAGAAACCTGAATGGCTGTGTGCGTGCAGGACCTTGTTCTAACCACGCTGCTGTCTGCTCAGCTGATGGTGGCCAGCGTTTTCAAAGGCTGCCCTTTAAGTGCTTTGCACTGTCAGCAGCACCTGAGGTGAGAGGCTGTCCCACGGACTTCTGTGATGCCAGAGTCTGGGTGAGATGTTTGCCATGACTGTGGCAGGACAGTGGCTCTCCACCTGCCAGGAAAGGGTTTCCCTGAGGTTTGAGAGTTACTCTCTTAGCAATGGGCGGGTCTTAAGGTAGAAAAAAGAAAGGAAGGACCCATAAAACATACAAACAAACAAACAAACAAACATACAAAATAAAACGAAGAAAAAAGGTTTACTGCACTCCAGTCTTCAGAAAATACTGACTTTTTGGTGATGCAGAGAAGTACCTCCCTACTGTGCTATGTTTTGCTGAAGTTTTAGTTCATCAGTAGTTTGGGCCAGGTAAGCACTGAGGTCAGAAAGACCTACCAAACTCCCAGATCCCTGTCCCAGTGGGGTAGCTGAGCCACATCCTTGGGTCAGTGACTAGCATCAAATGTAGAAAGACCTTTTATGTATACTGTTTTTCACTGCCTCCATATTTAAAAGATTTCAACTGTCGATTCAATCAAATCATATAAGTCAAATACACGTAACTACACTGTGCTCTCCTTATGAAGTAAAGGATCAAATGCATGTTTTGATAAGATACCTTCTCTTTTTGTGCTCATTTCTTGCTGATTATCTGAGTTAAGTAACTTTGTGGTGCATGTCTCAGTCAAATTAGTGAGGTATTCAAGGTAATAAATGTTCAGCTGAAACACAATCAAAAAATTAGGAAGCATTGTGGCACTTATTATTCTTCTTTAACTTAGTTTATTTCATTAAAGTGAATATCTGATTGCAGTTCCTTTTTAGTGTTTGTTTTGGGGGTTTTTTGTTTGATTTACTTTGAGGGTTTGGGGTTTTTTTGTTTGTTTGGTTTTTTTTTTTTTGCCTTTTTTGGTTTCATTTTGGGGTTTTCTTATTTGTTTGTTTGTTTGTTTTTTGGTTGGATGGGTGGGGTTTTTTCCCACTTCAGTGGTTTAGAAAGTGGATATTGTGAATTCAGTTAAGCTGGGATTTTCATCTAACGTTATGGTAGCAAAAGGATTGAGATTTACTGTTTCATATAAATTTGCTAAAGAGAAAAATTCATTTTGTAAGATACTTTTCAATCTTGTAGTCTCTGGCCGTGGCTTGGGCTATTTTTTTGTGGGTTGTTTTTTTTTTTTGTTTGTTTGTTTGTTTGTTTTTTTTTTTCATGCATGAGTATGGTTATTAAAAGTCCTGACCTGGTCCACAGTTACATGTGGACAAACTTACTATCTTGAAATCAAGTCCTGGGCTGTTACTATTGTTGTATCATGGCCTGCTTGTTAGGGTGCATCTGGATTTAAATCTTAATGTGTTTTAAGTAAATAGCAAACTTGAAAGTAATTTTTAAGTATTGTAGAACCTTGTGGAACTCTTAGTGCATATCTCACATGCCCTGTTGGCTGTTAATGATGATCCCTGAAATTAGAAGGAGCTGTCATTTTGATGCATAAATAAATGCGTGTTGCAGTAGAAGCAATAGAATCTGAATTTTAAATAAAAGGTCTTATTTTTAAATAAGGGAGTCTTCAACTGTAATTAACTACCACCAATCAATTCATACTAACTACTCATTTGCTTTCATGGATTAATTTAATTCTGGACTAGCTTTTTGGCTAACGAGAATAAAATGTAAAAAAATAAAACCCAGTAAACCAACCAAACAAATTTCCCCAGTCTCTTGCCCTTCCCTATCCCCCAAAAAAGGGAGAATAAAAAAGGGAATCATAAAAACGTAGGCATATGACTTGAGATACACATGAGGAACAGATCTGGCAAGTAAAAAGATGTTCACTTTTGCACATACCAAGTAAAAGGGCAGCCTAATCCCATGGGTGAGAAAATTGCAGAGAGTTGGCCGGCTCATGACGAGATACCTTATTTCTATTTTCAAAACCTAGATCTCCGTGCACCACCCGGAGCACCAGGAAGCAGAATTTGTTTTTGAGCCCCCAGGCTATTATCTGCAGCTGTGCAGTGTAAGAGCATATTTTGGATACATCAGTATTTGAGGGCACTGGCTGATTTTTGGCTGGCAGTGCAAGTGTGTGTCTGTTTGCTGATGTATCCACGTCATGCCTTACATAACTCCTGCAAGGCAGGTACGAGCTGCAAAGCAGTGAACCACTCAGACCTGATGATGGGTCATCTGGTTACATGATTAAAACCAGCCAGCCTCAATTTATGGAGGATGCCCGTGCAGTTTTGAGGAGCTAATGATATTCCAGTAGCTCAGATTCAGAGATTAGGAGTTCTTCTTTCGTTTGACAGCAAGGGATGGGTAGATCTTCGTGCTTCCCATGCACGCAGCAGACACTCCCCTATGCTAGATGTGCATACAGCGCTCAAGCACCCAAGCATTTGTGGCTCCTAGGTTGGACTGCTGCAGTGCTGTGCAGGGCTACACCCTCACAGAATCACGGAATAACTCTGGCCATGTTCTCATGAAAGCATTTCTTGCTGTTGTCGCCGCTAGCTTCTGGGTCCAACAGTGGAGGTTTTTTTTTTTTTTTCCAGTGACTTGGTGTTTTGGAGAGCTTGTTAGGAAACACTGAGCAAGGCTGTTCACATTCGTGGAGCAAAAGGCAGCTCTGGCAGTGACTACCCGGATTTGCTTTCCCTCTTGTCTCCAAGCACACAAACGCACTCAGCCCTCATGTGTCGAACGATCTCTCTCTGACAAATGCTGGGAGAACTCAATACTCTCTCTTGCACGGGCTTCAGTGAAAGATTTTAGCTGCTGAACAAGGATATTCTGCCTGAGTCATAGTGAAGACAGGTACTTGAGGGAGTAGGGAAGAAATCCTCACAAACTATGCCTTCTCTTACACTAACCTGGCGAAATTCTAGTTAGTAAGGATGCTGGAACCTCATGCAATGAGAGCTATATGTTACCAGGTGTATGTGGCACTCTGCTCTTAGGTTTGCATCTGCTTCATGCAAGGTACTGTTTAGCATGCAAAGCACTAATTATGAATCTAAAACCTCTGAATGGGAAGCTGTTCATTCATGTGAAAGACCTTTTCCTGGGGACACAAGTGCCTTTCAGTGCGGGTATACGAGCTGGAAACTCATTCAAATATCAGAAGCTTGACAGAAGGCAGAATGTTATCTGAGAGCTTGGTACTGGTAGTCCCAAATCCTCCTACTTCAAGGTGGGCTGCATCTCGGTATATTTGGTTCCTGAGCAATGAGAGGGAGGATGATAACTGGATCTCATCAATTTCACAGCATACAGTAGTTGATTGGTTAGAATATACATTAAGTGCTGGGTGAAGAGGAGCTTTTTTTAGAAGTAGACTGTTTTATAACTATATTTTAAATGTTTCATGGAATGCCTAAAGCAAAAGATAGCATTTCTTTTTAATCAGGGTATTTATTTGTTGAAATAAATGAATAATTTATTTACTTGCTATCTTGGTTGTATGTCTTCTTTCTGTGGATCCTTGTCAGGATGTACTTCAAATGGATATTTTTAGAGAGCAGTGTTGGTCTTGGGGAATAATTGAAGCATAGCAGTAGGTGAGTTATATGTCCCTGTAGTTGGCCTTTGGACCTTTTGAATGTCAATTTTTATAGTAATTTCGTTACTTGAAAACATGCCGTGGTGATTAAGTGTTCACATCTTTTATCCCAGAAAATCAGTTGCCATCTTTGCATTGATCAGTCAGGAATACTGCAAGCCTTACTATGTTGTGTTCAGCTGTCTCTGTGATACACATAAAACAAGTACAGGGTAATTTTTTCCATCCGACCCCCCTTCAGTCTGATCTTGTCTCTACTTTTGTTAATGTAGATCAGGTAGTATGACTCAAAGGAGTCTAAGTGCACGCCTTCTAAGTATGTTTATGGGTATTTGTCTAATTATTTGTCTATTTTGACAGTGACTTGTGTGCATATGTGTTTGTGTATTTATTTGCACGCCTGCATGTACTTGTCAAAATACCTTCCAGAGTTTGCTTCCAAAATGCTGGGCCTGGTTCTCAAAGTTGTACAATTTCTTTACTTTAAAAGACTTGTGGCAAATATAGATAAGTGAATGAACAAGTGCAATCCAAGAGTTTTCTTGTGTCAAGAGATCTAAATTAACAGTTGATGAGATAATGAAAACCAAGTAATTTTATATATAAAAAAATCACAGGAATACCTTTGAATATTTATACCATTTACAGCATATTCAATTATAAAAGCATCTTGCATGAAATAAATATTTGGCCAAATTAAGCTACAAAAGCATCCCAGGACTAAAACAAAGTGACACAAAAAGAGTGCAGGGAAACATCGTTCATTGCTGTTTATTGGTATAAGTTAAATTACTCCAGCTGTTTATCTCAAGTGGCGTTAAAGAACTTAATCTCCAAGAGAATGAAATCACCCTCTGAGATATACTTAAAAATGGAGTTAATGGCTTAACTTCCTTCACCAAAGCATGAAAATGTAGTTCTGGATGTTTTAAGTACTCTGACAGATATATATGTAAAAAAGGAATCTACTTGTAGTAAGATAGAAGGATTACCTAATTTTGCACTGATAGATGACTGATGATAATGTAGACAGTTTGAAAGTATGGCTTGAGGGCTCCACGTGCCAGGATCTCCACAGACAAGACATTTTCCACGAGCATTATACAAGCTTTCAAAAAAACTTGAGATTGTGGGAGATTTCTAAGATATTCTAGGAAATGGGTCTTGAGGCAACCCTCCACAGAAACTGTGTGCCACCGTAATCCAAGGTCAAGCAACTTAACAAATAGGAGTCAACTTGGTATTCCAGTTTACTTTATTCAGTGTTGTAACGACTTCATAGCATTTGATAGAAATAAATAATAATGGATATGTGAAAAGAAACTAGATACTCCCTCAGCTTGTAAGCGGTTTATGGCATACATGTTTCTGTGAAAAAAACTGCTGACATTCCAAATATATTTACTGATGCAGTTAAATCTCTAATTTGAATATCATTTTTTTCAGTGAAAATAAAATTCCTGAACGGGCACAAAAACGTGGCCTCACTTGATTTTTGCACCAGTTTCGTGCCCAAATAGATTGCATTATGCTTGTGAAGACACCAAAACTGATATTAGAAGCTGATATGAACCCACAATACTAGAATAGCATTATCAGGCACATGATGTAAGGACTCATCCCTATTTCCTCTGGCTTTCCAAAGCTGGTTGTGTGGTTGAATGCTTACCCTACATGCCAAGATGCTGCCATGGGAAGTGCCAGTCGTGAGCTGGTTTGTGCAAATTATCCAAATATCTGACAAGGGTGGTGGCTCTGGCAGACTTCAGCATATCCAGAATATGACCGCTTTTGGAAGCAAGTCTAGAAGATTCATCAGAGTTTTTTCTCACTCCTGTGATAGATGCTGTTACATTTTAATGTCTTTTGTGATGGTCCTCCCTCTTTTTTCCCCGCAGAGATGCAGGGCAGAAATCTGGGTCAATAAGTCTGTTTTTTTCTTAATATTAGCTAACCTTCATGCCTTCCTTTTCTGGAATGACCCTCCCAGCATGGATTATTAGTGTATTTTGTTAACATTTTCCTTTATCTTTATACTAGTGTAATTAATGAAATTACTAAATCACATATATCCCTGAGCTGTTTATTAAGAATTGGTTGCTGGTATTCTTTTCAGCTTTCCCTGCCATAATTTGCCTTTTTTTGTTCTAATGAGACTTAGTTCTCTCCCTTTTAAATAAGTTTTTCCTACTAACCAGTACTAGATGAATTTCCTTTATCACAACTTCCTTTCTCATTAAGATTATTTTTTTACTTTTATTACCTTTATATCTAAAATGGAAAGATTAAAATAGAAGAAAACACATAATAAACACTATGATAAATATCAACACAATTTAAATTAGGAGTATTACAGTGATTAGGTTAAACATCAAATGATATGTTGAACCAAACCTGAGACTTAAATGAAATAAAATGTTTATGGAACAAATCTGTGACATACGACAGCGTAATCACAACAACCTACCTAAGGCATAGGATAAATAAAATGCAAAAGTAAGAATTGCACAGTGACTCTTAATGGTTAGCAGCATTTTCTCCCAGAACTCAAGCATAATTATAATACATTTTCCAACTGTTTATTTCTCCTTACAGTACTTGGGGTGTATAGAAGTCTTGCGCTCAATGAGATCTCTTGACTTCAATACTAGAACACAGATTGCAAGGTAAGACTCTGTACAACTATGTTTTTTAAAGTAACTTCTGAGTTGTGTCCTCGAAGTGGAAAGGCTGGGAAGGTGGCAAAACACATAGTAAAGAACTTTTGGATACCATCAATCCACTTTCTAATTTTTCTTTTGCAGGTAGATCTCTTACCTGGTGCTAATACAGCTCCAACAGGGCTTAAGGGATATTTCCTTCATGGATTTTTGATAGGCCAGGAGGTACTTTAGAAAATGTTTGCCTGTTTGTTATGCCAAGTAAAGCACTTATCTGGTTACCAGTTTCATGGCATTCAAGCCAGTGAGAATTGAAATATGCTTAAAATCTATGATGCGTTGGCAAAATTAGTCTAGGGAGCTGTTTTGGGGACCTGTGTTTATAGTTTTTTTTTAGTAATTTCTTATGAAAAGATGTCAGAATTTCTTATGAAAAGATGTCAGAGTACAAAGTATTTGTACCCTAAAAAGGATACAGATGAAAATATATCACCACAGTGATACCAGGGACAAATGAAATAATATTTTCTTTTTCAGACTGTGTGTAAGAAACAATAAGCTTGCATTAGGCTCTTATTGCAATTCTTTTAAATGTGTCATGGTATTTTTGTAAGAGCTGTACATAAGTGCAATGCTCTCTAAAGAAGTGTCCATGAATCATTTTATTCTAAGAAGAGTATTTTCTAAGAACTATAGGAAACGGTGTTTTGCAGGCATTTTCACTTGAAAACCTGAGTCATTGATTTCAGGGAATGTGATTTCAGAGGAATGTGGCACTCATAGCAACATTTTCAATTTCTGGAATTGGAAATAAAGAAGGAATCCTCTCCAAAGAAACACATATAAAGTGATATTCCTGGATGCTGTTCTTGAATTTGACCTCTTTGAGGCATCTTAAGAGCTGCCAATAGGTCTATCATAAACCACTTGTCATATCATAAATAGTTAAGTATTTCTTTTATTAAATGAGAAAAAGTGCTTGTTTTTAGGCATGCATGCTGATTGTATGGTCTATATTGCAATGACTTGGAGTTATACTTGCATACAGCAGCTTTGAGTTGGACCCCACATAAGTCCTCACAAACAATTAATCATTAATTTGTCAAGATACTGCATCGATGAGAGGCATAAAAGGATGAGGACAGGTAAATGACAGAATTCTCTTTTTTAGGCAATGTAGACTGTGGAGGCATTTGAGAATTTTACTTCTGTGCTTTCAAAGAACATCATCATGTGTGTTTCTGGTGTATTTGCAGCAGTGAGCTTTTAAAATTATTTAATGTCTGAGCAGACTTGTAGTTCCAATGCAGGTGGCCCACTTGTGTTTACCACTTGGAAGTTCAATGATAATGGCTTATGAAACAGTTGTGATAATCACTGGGTTTGGTTTCCATGTCCGAAGGTGAACTGAATTCGTCTTTGTTTTTCTGCAGTTTCCTGTATGTCTTCATTGCAATAGTTTTGTACTTTTCTTCTTGTCTAGCTTAAAAGCACTAATCTGCCATTAATACTTAAGCATATTTGGTGATCTGAAGCAGCATGGTGTACACGAATAAAATATCTTTGCCTTGTTGTTCCTTCAATATGAAAAAAAAAGATTTTTGGCTTTTACTGTGAAACAGACTTTGAATTATATTTTTTCTGTTGAAGTTACAGCATATTTGACTACATGGTGGTCATTTTGTTGTCCCATCTTCCTCTGATCATATCACAGGACATTTTTTTTCAAGCAGGAAGTCATGTCTTCCTGCTTCACTTATTGTTTTGCATTTACAGATTTCTGTTTATCATTAAACAATGAAAACTCATCATTTTGATCACGTAGTTCCTGATCTAAAACTTTTCTGAAAGCAGAAGTTTTTAGGTGACTTTTGAATCAGGATCTAGCATCTTAGTCTGCATTTCCTTAATTCATCTGGCTCTAGAAATCTCCTTGTCATGTCTTATGTTTTTGGTACTCACATACTTTGTCATACAGCATTTCTCATACAAACCCATTGTTCATTAAAAAAATATTATTAAGCAACTGCTAAAGACCCAGAACTCCATAAACTGATCCTACTGCATGCATCAAACCTTTCCAAAACCAGTCATAGAAGAAAGTGATTCTGTCAGGGGTTGACATGACCTCTGTCAAGTTACCTGATTTGGTGTGTAAGTCTGCATGCACCTCTTCCTAATCAGCAAAGCATCGTGTTTTTCACATACAAAGCACTTACTCCCCTTCTAGCACTGCATCACTTCTGTCCCTGCCTGCTTTCTTACCCTTTTTCTCCTCGTTTCTGAGCTCAAACATAGGAAGTCAGTCATTAGGAATCCTGCATTCGCCTTCTTTTTGTCTTCCAGTTATTGCATATGTCACTTTATGTCTCTGCTTGCCTTGGGGATGAGCAAAATCCCAAATAAGAAAAGCTCCTAGAATAAAAAATGTGTATAACTCAGTCATGGGAGGCTCAGACATGTAGTCTGTGGCTCTGCTGAAATCTCTGGGTATTATTTTACACAAACTCTTAGTCCCAGTCACAGACAATTCCGTGATTAAATGAATTACTGCTTGAAAATGGCACTTAAATTGTTGAGTGAGCATTTAGAAACTACTTTAAAATTTTGCTAAGATTTCCAGTTATCTAGTGAATCAGAGATGAGAAATCAATGAGCAAAGCTTGTCCAGATAACCTGAATGGCTTTGAAAATCCCAGCTGTTATAGTGCACTGGGAAAGTTTATGCATCAGTGTGTATGCATGGACCAGTCTGCCAAATGAAGAACTCTGGCTTCAATTTCAGGAACTGCATTGAAGCCCCAGTGTAAATAGTTTGGTCAGTGGCCTTTCCTTCCTTATCACAGTCACAGGAAACATCAACTCATGCCATCCAATGCTGTTGTACCCAGCCTGTAACTTGTGTTTGTTTTGCTTTTTCACTTTTTTTTTTTTTTTTTTTCAAATTAAAAGTGTTAGAACTTGCAACAAGACGTTTATCTTCATGTGAAAGCAAGTGAGCAAGCCCTTTCACCTGTCACTCACTTCACCGGCTCTTAACGACCTTCGTGGTGCCTTGCAAAGCTATTGTTGCCCTAATTTTGTATCTGATCTGAGAAAAATTAACAGCTGTGTACAGTTTATAATAGATTTTCCCCTTTGCCATTCGCATTTGAAGTCTCAAGATTCTCTCGCTACAGGGGAAATAGAAGCAGCAGAGTAGAATAATCACTTGTATTGTATTTATTCTTTTCCGTAATGAATGTAACATCATGTGAACTCTTGAACAAGTAAATGGGTGCATGAGACAAGGGTCAGCAGTCACACACGGTGATAAATGGAAGCCAGCTGGATCCACGTGTTGCATCATTAATTATCCAGTGATGATTCTGGTAACACATGTGAAGTCAAGAAAACTTCCTCGGGGAGCAAGACGAACAAAAGCATTTAATTCTCAACGTGATGGAGCAGCAGGACGGACTAGCAGACAAGACTACTGGGCTTGCCACAGGTGGCAAGTGGTTGAAGTTCATCCGAAACCTACCGTCGTCCTCGCAGAAAGGGGACCCCTCTTAAGCTTCTGTGGCCAGGCCCTTCGTGCCTTTGGGCTTTCCATTTAAAAAAAAAAATAATAATAATAAAAAAAAATAAAATAAAAATCAGGTAAAATTCTTTTGCGACGTGACGCGGTGTTTGTGGTTCATGTGGTATTTTTGTGTGCTTGTTGTTAAAGCTGCTGTGGTGTAATGAGCCCTCACTTGTGTGTTGTTATGCATGAGTGAGTCATGCCCTGGTTTTGAATTGGATGCTGCATGCACTATCTGTTGTACACCCGGGTCTGGGGTGTACAGGGATGCCTGATGCTCACTGGCATTTGATGGAATGCCACCATTTTTCCTGCATGCAGCATCAGAAAGCTGCGCCTCCCCGTGCTGAGTGAAACACTGCATTGCATGTTGCCTTAACAGCAAGTAGATCAGAGGGCTGAGACACTTCATATCAGTGCTGGACCCAAACCAAGCTCTGATCCCAGCCCTCTCCACAAACTGTGTTGGGCTGAAGGACTGGAGGGAAATTCTTCTCCAAAGCTGTGGCCTGAGTTTTATTAATGAAATTATTAAACCAAATCCATTTATGCTGATATCCCAAGCTTCTGGGGGAGGGATGGTGGAAATCCAAATTTTAGAGCTGGATTTGAGTCCAATGCTAAATGACACGAATGAAGCTCAGCTGATGTGGTGTTTCAGCTATATCTCTATTCTTTGCAGATATCCATTTGTCACCAAGCATCACTGAAAGAAAGGATGGAAGACACTGAAAAGGAGGAATGTTTCTCCTGTGATTTTTTGAAGGTGGATAGGTAATGTGTTACCTACAGGGAATTCTGTGTTCAGTGTCCTCCTTAACAGGCTGTCTTGCTTAGAAGGTGAGTGCAGTTCACCTCTGCCTTCTGCTCTGTGTACTCTGGCTGTGGCGTGGTGCTTAGGGGATGGCAGAACACATAAACCATCTGGATGCACAGCTGTAGGCAGGAGGGAATGTGCACAGTTACTTCAGAGCCAAAACTCTGGGAAGCAGGGGGTGCTGACTACTGTAGGGCTCACCAGGAAACAAGATTCTCAAAAGTGGATGGAGGCATCCTTATAATTCACACAGCACACCACTGAGTGGGGCAATGACAGATACAGTGCCTGATAGTTAGAGAATAATTTACATTTGCTGGTTAAGCTGTCATTAGCACAGAAATGGGGTAGAATAAATAGGATTTTGTATGCCTAACACTGGAGTCCTTCATTTTTGAAGTCGTATTAGTGTGGAAAATGTTACCTAGTATTTGGAAGAATTTGACTAATATATGGTAATGCAAAGCTAGAGTGAGAGCAATCAGTTGAGCTCACATGCCTTTGTAAGGAAACAAAGAGCCTCTCAGGGGATGGAGAGGGTGTAAAGCTGAAAGCCAAAAAGTCAGGGAAGCAGTTGTGTGGATGGTTGTACCCTGGATTTTCATAAAGCTGGTGGCTCAGAAGCAGGACTTGAGGAGGAGTGGTCTTAACACACTTTAAATGCAAATTGCAGTACAAAGTTAATAACTGCCTGGAAACTTGGAGACACGCTCATGTTCTGCTAGTAGCACCTGGCAGCTTGATTACACAAAGAAATGATGGCTTAAGGAGTTTGTGTGTCATTCTCATGACATGTCCAGCCACACAAGACAGTTCATCACCACTGGACAGTCCTTTTTGGCAAACACAGCTTGCATATTTATAAAATGTCGTCTGTCTTATGCAGTTATTCAAAAGGGCAGCAGTAGAACTATAATAATCTAATAAAAAAAAAAAAGAGCTTTTGTAAGATATCTGTCTTTGAAGTCCTGCTTTGGACATGAAGCCAATTAGACAATATTTGTTAGACTAAATGTTTTCATTTTACATTTTTAAGATTTTATGTCGTCCTTTGAAATATCTGTTATGCATGACTCTTTGATGGAGAAGATACCTTAGTAAATGACCTGAGACTGGACCCAGTTTGGAGGTTATTATGATCCTGATTTAGCAACAGAAAACAGTTTCAATTTCCCTGTCTCCATCTCTCTGACCTGTACTAGGATAAATAGTCTAGAGACCAGGCTGAGGGGAAAAAAGCGTAAAGGTCACAAAAGAAATTAAAAGATTGAGCTACTTAACAGATCTAAACCTTCAAGTACATTTTTTTTTTTTTTTTAGATTTTTAGGTGTCATTGATCATAGTCCTGACAGATGGAGGGTTGTGTATAAGAAAGGTTTTGTAGGTGTGCATTCAACGCCAAGGTTTTATACACTCCCGCTCTATGTCCACAAAAGCTGTGTATGCATGTGGAGTTAAGAGATGTATCTAAATAAGGTGTACTGCTGGATAAACAAGTCTGACTCTACATTCCTTAAATAAGATTATTGCTCAGAACTTCTGTATTGGAAGAAGTCATAAAGATCAGGTGGACTTTTCTGTTACTGATGAATGAAACTGGGTTTCTGAAATTTACTCACGTGCTATAAAAGAAGGTACAGATTGCACAGAAATTGTCCCAAGTATTCCTTGAAGTTAGGTGATCTATAAATACTGAGAACAGAGCTGTCACTGAGCATACCAATGGATAAAAAGTCTCTTCGGCAGTAAAAGCAAAGGAGTCCTCACAAGTGCACTGATTTCTCTTAGGAGTTGAATGGAAAGTCTCACACTGAAGATGCAGGAGCCTAAGGATAACTATCATTACATAGATTGCATGCTAAATACCTAATGCATGTGGTACTCTATGTCTAACAGTTGCCAAAATCAACAGTTTTACTGTATAAAGTTTATTCAATAAAACAAAAATTATGATGGCCAGCTTCCTTTCATTTTCTGCTTGTAGATTTCCTCCATGTGAAAAGAATCCATTTGAAGAAATGAAACGAGGAGCTGACAAAAAGAAAAAGAAGACTGTCGTCTCCTTGCTCTACCACTGATGTCACATCAGCTGTGTGTGACACACCTGCTGATGTCACCCTATTCCACAAACCTTTTCTTCCAGGCTTCCCATCACGACAGGCGTTGCTTCGGTCGGGATGGTGTGACAAATGGCACCACTCAGTCTCTGCACCCCTTTCTGGGGGGGATTCCCCACAGGGGGAGTGTGCTCTGAACTCATGGCAGTAGGTGCATGTGTGCTGCAGAGTTAGCCTGCCCTTCCTCTCCGTACCTGTGTTTCTCCCCAGCTGCTTGTTCGGCCTCACATCTTCCAGACAGGGTCAATCTGCAAGTTGGCATTTGAAGTTCTGTGAACAGAAATACAATGGTTTAGTGTTCAGAGATTGTCAATGTCCCCTGTCCTACTTCAGACAGCACATGCTCATTATGCCTGTTTTGCAAATGAACAAACAGCATTTCAATTATTAAACAGATTTCTAAAAATGTATTTCTGGTCTCTGTTTGTTTGTTGTTGTTGGTTTTTTGTTTTTTTTTTTTGTTTTTTTTCCAGAAGCAAGTTATTTTTATATTTAGTACAGACTTTTGTTTCTCCTCAGGAAATACTGGTACAATGCTTGGTAATGATTTAGAAGTTATTAAAATTGACAGGAACATAGTATTGTTAAGAAGTAACTGAGTCTTCTGTACAGTTCTTCTGGTCGTGTCAGGCTTTCATTTAAAAAATCCACCTTTTGGTGTCTGCTTTTTTTAACCTGTGAAGCCCTAAGCTTTGGAGGTGGAAAAGGTAAAGTTGGGAACTACAGGATACTAAAATATCTTAAGAGAATGTCAGATGGCTTTAGGTATTGTGATACAAAACATTTCAGACTAAAGACAAGTCACATTTTTTTGTCTCATTATTTGGCATGGCTTTACTTTTTCCAAATATGTTGAGAAAATCTGTGCTGTTTGTATGGGCCTGTCATTTCCCTGAAATATGAGTTCCAAAGTTCTGGTTTTTAATCAATTAAATCGAATTAATTAAGAACAGCAACAACAAAACATCACAATCAGAAAAACATTTGAAACCACAAGAATGGAGAGTATTTTCATGTGATGGTACTCCATAGAGGAGCAGATCTGAGCTTCCTGAGAGGGCTGCTTTAGGTAACAGAGTAAAATATCACTAAAGCTATGAAAGCTATCAGGCTTTTTAATGGAGCAAAACGGAAACGTAAAATGTCCTTTTTTCTGACTCAGATGTCAAGTCACTTTAAAGCAGAACAGCTCAGTTTCAGAAAATGCATATTGGCAATTTTTTTACTGGATACTCTTGCGTGCTGAAATTATATTCGAAATACACAACATGTTTTGTGCCAAGAAAGTTACTCCAGAATATGACCATCTGCAAAGCAGAAAATGCTCCTGGACAGATTTGGAACTCAACGTGTGGTCCCCCCTGCAGACAGCGCAGTCACTAATTTCACAAGAGATCGGCCTAACTCTACATTGGTTTTTATCTGAGCCTAAGAGGATGTGGCTTAGAAGGTGTAATGTGTGTCTGTGTCAAATAAATTTCTAACTGGAAAGGAAGCAAATGTAGTTGCATCCAACTTTCCCAAACTCCGTGCAACAGTTAAGCCATGTAGATAGATCCAGAACTTCTGCCTTCCTTGGGCAAGCATTTTCACACACAAGTGATAGCACTCTCAGTGTAGCAGCAGTATCTGTTTCTGGGCTTGATTTGTGGATTTTTGTGCTGCTGAGGCATTTGGAAAATTGATCTGCTGAAAAAAAAGAAGCTTACTACTGCCCTGTACTGCCTGGCCATGCAAGGTGGAAAGAAATCTTCAGGCTGTCTTTTCCACATCACCAGGTTATCTGTGTAAGGACACCCCTGCCCCACCTTCCTGGAATATTCTGAATGGAAAGATCTGGGAACTGTCATAGAATCATTGAATTTTTTGGGTTAGAAGGGACCTTACAGATCATCTATTTCTAACCCCCATTCCGTGACTTTCAGTGGACCACGTTGCTCAGAGCCCCATCCAACCTGATCTTGAACTCTTCCAAAAACTGGGCATCCACAGATTCTCAGGGCAACCTGTGACAGTGTATCCTCACCCTCACAACATAGAATTTCTTTCTAAAATCTAACCTGAACCTGCTCCCTTCCAGTTTGAATCTATTTCCCCTTGTCCCATCGCTACATGTAAAAAGGCTGTAAAAAGTTTCTCTTTATCTTTCTTGTAGGCTCCCTTCAGATACTGGAAGGACGCATTTAGGTCACCCAAAAGCCTTCTCTTTTCCTTTCTGAAAATGCCAATTCTCTCAGCCTTTCCTCGTAGCGCAGGTGATCTAACCATCTTGGTGAGCCTTGGAAAAATGTGCCTATCAGTGCAGCGGCAGATGTTCAGCTGCTCTTTTTCATCTTGTTTTCATCAGATACCTCTTTTAGACCTCTTTACTCCCACGCAGGAAAAGCACTGTGCCTTCTGTTGCAGGTATGCAAAGGGTTTTGATGCCAGGGCACTCTGACCTTACCTATGCAGAACTGCTCTGTGAATGTATTTTCTGAAGTTCCCAGCATTTTCACTGAAAGCATTGTTAACTTCAAATCTGCAGTTGCTTGAATGCATTTAGTGTTCACAGGGTTTCAAAAACCGAAGCGTCACAGTGTTGCCACAGCCTTTGAGAACACTGAGTGCAGTAAAACTGAGATAGTTTACTAAAAGGAAGATAAGTAACTGGAAAATGTATAGAATTTTGTTACTGAGCGAGGGGACATACAGCCCAGCCTTTCTGTGCCTCAGTGCTTTCCCTGCTTTGCCAAGGCAGAGTGTAGAAGGAGTAGCCAAGGCTGCCTTGCCAGATCTCTGCCCTGAGCTCAAGCCTTTTCAGCATTTCCACTCCTACACCCAAGTGGCAGTATTGGTCTACAAGGTCTTTGAGTCAGATGAATCTATGGAGTAACACACTTCATGTCTGATTACAAGGAGCTGGCAGACAGTAGGGGTAGTAGCAAAACCACTACAAATCCCAACCCTGTACTAGAAAAATAACAAGATTGCACACCATTTTTGTCAGATGCAGTGGCCTGAAAAATTCTCTTTTATTCCATGTTGCCACTAGAGAGAGAAGATGGTGGAGACAAATAGGAAGAGAAAGGAAATTACATCTGAATTTATCCCTCAAGCACAGTTCACATCTCTGAAATAGAAATCCTTTCTGTGAGAGGCAAAACCTCTGAGGTATCTCTATGCACCAGGTGGACCACTGGAGGAGACAAAGAGGATGAAGTGATGTCTCTGTGAGAGCAACTTGGAGACAAAATGCCTGGGGAGCTGAGACACACTTGGTGAAGCAAGAGCCATGAGTCCTCAAGAGAGCAGTGGGCTGGACACTGTCATTGGCCAGGACTGCTCACTCCATTGCCTCCAAAGAACTTGGTTCTGTGGAAGAAAGAGACAGGAAATCACAAGTTTTAGCTCAGTAGCCAAAGGGGACGACTCTGTAAAACATGATGGCTGACTGTTTGTCCTGAATCAAAGAAAAGCATTTTTAGTGAATTCTTCTTTTGAGAAGAATAATATTTATTTCTCCTGATTACATTTTCAGGACTAACCTGTGTCTCAGAAGCATGATAATCAGTGTGCATGATGCTTGCTGTGCTCTTATTTCTAAGATGCATCAGGGCTGCTTTATTAAAGCAATTGCTTTTTTACTTGCTCTGTAAGAAAAGTTGGCAACTACTTTAGCTAGAACACTTGCTTGGAGTCAAAGAAACATCGGGGTGAATGTGGGAACTAAGTGCAAGCACCGAACTGTGAAATGGAGCGCTGTTGTAACTATAATGGTCTGAGAGTGCATATGCAAGGCAGGGTTTGTAGTGAGAGGCAATTTTATTGGACAGGCAGATGTAGTTAGGGGGCAAAAAACACCCCCCAAAAATAAGCTATGGAACAAACAAGCTCTCTTCTAGACCTGAAGAAAGGACTGTATGCCTGAAAGCTTTTTTCTTGACCGTCTCTTGCTGTAAATCTCACACTTCTTCATAATGGCAGGACTGCAGACCCGCTTCAAGGACTGTTCATGCCCACAACCACCCACCCCCCAAAAATAATAAATCCATATGATTCTTTCAGGTGATACAAACTTTGGATTGGGCCTTGGGTGAAAGCACCCAAGGTATAACTATATATATTGCAGTTACTGAATGTAACGAGATACAACCTGTGACATTTCCTGAGCCATTACACATTGAATACTGTATGGGATATGAATTTCTCTCCAGACTCATTTGTTGATCCTGTGTCATCACCTAATGCATAGTTCAAAGACACTGCATATGGCATAAAGTTAATACCTTTTATATTTTTATCCAGATGATGTTTCAAGGTTTTGATTATTTTGACTGCTCTTTGTCTTGTAGTTCATTGTCTGCCATTCTCTTGTTTTCTATTTGCTTGTTGCATACGGTGTTCGTTATTTGCACGGTCTCGGCTCTAAATATAAAGTCCTGTTAGTCTCAATACATATTAAAAATAATTAAATAAGGTCTGGAGCCTCCTTTGCTCATTCCTGTGAAATGAGGAATTGCTCTGCAGTATTATCTGTGAGACAGGCCTATTATAGCTTTGTTTGTCGTGGTTAGAGGAAAGTCTCTCTGCACAAGAGCAAATTCTAAAGACTGACCAGACTGACTGTTCAGAAAATAAGCTGGTAAATCCTGAGAGGAGGTACAAGATTTGTTTGTAGCAGTATGATTTCGAGTGTTTTTGTGGTACACAGTTACTCTTCGGTGAGAGGGTACAACTTCAAATCACTTTTGAACTTGCGTTTCTTTCAGTCAACGCGAGTGCAATGGGATGAATGAAGCGACATTATAAAACTGAAGCAAAATGTTGTTGGCATTAGTTTGCTTGCAGTATAAAGATAAAACCACTAATAAATTATTCAGGTGGTATTGAACAGATATCAGTTAAAATTTTGTACATCATGGGTATTATATACAACACATATATTGTTTTAGGGTTGTTTTAGGAATGTTTTAGGTTTCTGATCCTGTCTAAAGCCTTGTGGTTTTCCTCTGACCGGATAAATGCACAGTATAGCAGTGAGAAAAATGACCCTTTCTAACTCTTGCATTACAAGAAACAATTTTTTTTTTTTTTTTTTAAAAAAGGTGTTAAGCAATGTGCAAAAATGAGACTTGGAAGAAGGCATTAAGACTAATATTTCTATTTACAGTGAGAAAAATCTCTTTTCAGTAGAGCAAGAAAACATTTTCTTTTTTTTGAGGAGAAAGCTAACTGACCTGCTAACTATCCTCACTTGTGAACAGAAATATGGTCTGAAGCTGTTCTCTCCAGTGCATTTGAAACGTAATGAAGAAATCCACACATTAATTTGCCATAAAGCTATTTTCTGTCTCTTCAGGGAAGCAATCAGTCGTGTTTGTGAAGCCGTGCCTGGTGCCAAAGGAGCCTTCAAGAAACGAAAGGTATTTTTCTTTTCTTGTAGTGCAGTTGACTTTATTTTCTTATTTCAGCACAGAGGAGACCAGGCACAGCAGGCAGGTGACTTTAAAGCAGCTTTGAGAATTGCAGATCATTAATCATGTAAAGTAGTGGCTGTTTTCACCCAAGGTATGCTGTCGCTTGCCCTTTTCATCAGGATCTGCTTTTTTAGTCATCTGGAACCATGAATACATCTAGGAGGAAGATTGTGCCTTTATGTGGCTTCTGTAGAAACCCCATCCTTTTACTTTCTTTTTTTTTTTGGTAGATCGCATGTGGAAGAGTTAAAAAAAAACAAAAGGGAAAATGGCTTTTCATAAAATGCATGAGTAAATTGTGGAAAAAGGTGCTGGAAGATAGAGCAGAAGCCAAAAAAAAAACATACACAGTTTTGGAAGTGGTTAGTTCAGTTCTTGGAGCATAGCTCTACTGGTGACATTTAATGAGTTTGGTAATCACTGATTTCTGGGAACGGAGAGAACATATGAAGTGATCCTTTGTTCCCTGTGCCCTTTCCATGGGGCTGATGCTCAGTGGTCAGCACTTATGGTGAGTCCAGTGGGTCCCTGACATGGTTATTGTCATGCTTTTGTTTTTATTTGTGTGGTAGGAGTTAGAATGTGACAACATATGTCATGGTGCAATTGGAAATTGTCTCAGAAATTGGGTCTGTGGTTTCCCCACCACCAAATTTGTCACACTGGCATTTCCTGGTTCTCGGGCTTTTTGTTTTAGTACTGAAAGTAAAGACAAAAGTACCACGTTTCCTTGGAAAGCAAAATGACACAATTGGAAAAGTAAAATAAACAGAGTTCCAACTACCTAGTGAGACAGCTTGCTGTATTACAGGTTTTAGAAGCAATGTTGCTTACTAGTTATTGAAAAGGAATAGCAACAGAACTTAGCTGAATGTCACAGATCTCTTTTGCTGGTCTGTACCTTCATCCTGTTTTTGCCACTAGTGGCTTGTCAAATTTGTTAAGGTGACATGTGCCTCCTGAGGGCATGTTTTCGCATTTTAACCATGCTGTGGGCATGTGACCCTTAGGCAGGATCATGAAGAATTGAGGGAAAAAAGAGATATACAAGAATATTCAAAAGAGATTTTTTCATTGAGAAGTTAATGAAGTACCAGCTCTGCAACACGACAACGTTAAAATAGTGCAGCACAAATGTTACAGGGGAGCAGGATGTAGGTAGTGTATTTTTAATTAGTTAAACAGAAGGAAAAGAAATTAAAGCTAAATGTGTGTAAACTTTAAGGTCTACAAAAGCACAAGTGTGTCCAGCCTGCTATGAATAAAACTTTCCAAGCTTGCAGGCAGCTTAGGACAAATCTAAATACAGTGGCAGAAGAACACTGCCTCCAGTCACAGCTTTGCTTTTATATCTTAATGACCAACATAAATATTCACCAGTGCAAATTCAGCAAGTAGAAGGGCTTGGTCTGTTACTGCTGGGCATCCTCATTTTGCACAGGCTGTGGTTTACCTGAACGAGGTTGCTCTCATTCCAGCTGTGTGGTTCTGCAAAGCTGTCAAAGGGGAGAAGTTTGTGAATTTTGCTTTGTCAGTGTAACTTGCCTTGCTACAAAACCTCCCGAGAGCTAGTGAAGTGCCTACAAAAGTTATTGATATTGTTACATCCCCCTTATTACATTCTAACACTTTGTACTTATTCTCGGGGTTAGGAGTAATCTTTAGCTGCGTGTGGTACCCCAACCCATTTTATTTAGCCCATGTCTGGGCTTTTACCTACTGCTAGGGAGTCTACAAGTAAAATCATAGCATGGTTTGGGTTGGAGGAGATCTTTAAAGGTCCTCTAGTCCATAACACACTATATCCCATTTTGTAAGCAGCCCACTGGTATCCCTGAAGTCCCACTTTCCATGTGGGGAGAGGTCAGTAGATGCAGAGAACAGATTTCTATTCAGGAGTTGAAGCTGTTTTTACAGGACAAGAACATTATCATTTTAAGATTCTGACTGAAGGCTTTCATCTTAGTCTGATTACTTTGTCCCTTAGTGAAGGTGAGAGTTTGCTGCCTTACAAACCCCCTATTTTCTGTCAAGTCATGCATTCCTATTTTGTTGGGTCAAGAGCAGATGACTACTTGCCTTTCTAGTATCATCAGTGGGAGCAGTAGTAGTATAAATGAGAAACCTTTTCCAGGGGAAAACAACTGTTGTAAGTAAAAGTTTTTTAAAGTCATAAACCTTTTAGAGGCCCTTCAGATCACCGCTAACCCTGCATACAATGAAGGTCATCCCAAATAAACAGAGAACAAAAATCTGCTTTTTTCCCCCCCTCCTCACAGCCACCAAGCAAAGTCCTTTCTAGCATCTTGGGAAAGAGCAATCTTCAGTTTGCAGGAATGAGCATAATGTTGAATATCTCCACCACCAGCTTAAATCTAATGAATCCTGATACGAAACAGGTGAGTGCAACTTCTGTATTAATTTGTAAGGTTTTTGGGGAACAGCCTGCTGCTGTCTGTCAAATAGTTGCTCAAAGTTATTATTCCTCAATAATGTCTATAAAATGAATAAATACAAAATATGAATCATAGTAGAAGTCAGCTTATTCCAGTATTCAACACAGCTGTCATGAATGATATCCTTCTTGTCATGTTTCTGGTAGGTTGGTTTTGCTCTTATAAGACCTATAACATAAAATGTCATTTTCTGGTCATGGTAGTTCTTATTGGGTACAATTACAAACTTTCAGGGTGGTAAAAGGGATGTGCTTGGAGTAACCAACCAAAGGACTGAATGTACATCCCCAATTTTGTTGTTTTTTTTCGATTTAGAGTCTAAAAGGGCAAACCATTCCTGAGGCACTGCTAAAAATACACCCTTCAGGCATCTTGCAGTGCAGTGAAAGGCCAGTCTTTCACAGAGGCAAGGCAGCCTTTTTCAAGTAGCTTATTCCTTCTTCTTCTTCTTCGCTGTGCTGAAGGAACAGAACACACTTTGGGGAATCACTGCAGTGGTTTGTGAATGATGTATGAGATGAGAAAAATCCTTGCTGAGGATGTGCAAAGAGAAAGCAGACGGACATGCGCGGTCCCTGCTGTGCTATTTGCTGCCAGCCTCGTATTCTGTAAGGGCACACGACTTTCTGCCCAGATACAGCTAGAGGGGAAAACAATGAACTTCCTGCCATTCTTTGGGGTGCCAGGATTAAAGATGAAGAACGAATATGCCCACCGTCCTCTAAAAAAGTTTCTGATTATTATTATTGCTGAGCTTTCCTTCATTTATCATCGTTCTTATCCTTGCTTAGGAAACATCCAAAACCTCTGCAGTGAGCACTGAGACACTGGGAGCACTGCTGTGGCTGGTTGCACTTTCTGTGGAATATACACAGCAGTGCTTCTCACAGGGACAGTTGCCCCCAGTCAGAAACACGGGAAATTGATGTTAATTAGATCTACTAAGAAAGTGCCAAACCCTGAAAGTCGCCTCGTCTTCAGCCAGTGCCAGGGCAGAATTGTAGTTAGACTGATTTATCCCAGAGAAGAGTCATCCCCCAGATGTTTTGCCTTTTCTCTGAGCTGACAAAACTCTTCATCTTTCTCTCACATAATTCTTTTCGAGTTAGATAGACTTTTCTGGGTGCTGCTGGCCTGGGAACCGTCTGGTTTCTCAGAGATCCCTAGTCTGGCTGCGGTCTCCCCTGCTTCTTGTTTGTGCCAAGCATTTGATTTGCAAATAAGAATGGCCCAGCAGCTTTGCCCTTTGAGGCCCCACACAGGAAGAAGGCTGTGAACTCCTGTAATAGCCTCTTTTTCCCAGGGGAGCTGAAGAGAAAGAAAAGACAAGAGAGAGTTGTTGGCCCTTAGGGTAGAAGGAAAGCAATTGCATAAGCTGCAACAACAGTTTGTGAGTATGTTAAGCAGGCCTGAGTGGAAGATGATTTTGCTTTGTATATTTCTTTAAAAAAAAATAAATCTGACTTGAGCTAATGGTTTAGAAAACTTTTCAGTTTTCTTAAAATTTGGAAAAATTAGTTTAGAGACAATGTGAAATAATTTTTGCTTTATATGATGCTGAAGGAAAAGATTGGGTTATTTGCACAAGCCAGAGTAGTGACAATTTTAAATGTGTAACAGATCTTCACTACTTCATTTCTATTGTTAGGATTAATTTTTCTTTATGGGAAAAAGAGAAGGAAATCCTCACTGATGAGTAATGGAACACTAATTCACCAGTGAACACTTAAAAACTAACCACATCTTCAGAGGCTGCTGTGAGACAAGCAGGGCTATTGAAAATGAAGTGCTCTTTACATGAAAGAAACACTGCAAATAGTTATCAACTCTCTCTGACTTAATGAAGCAGCAAGATCCAGAGAAAGTCATGTCAGGCTTTTTTCTTTCCAAGGAGGATAGTTGCTAGTTCAGGTCTTTAAGATGCAGGATAGGGAAAACAGCCCAGAGAATATATTTTAACCTTTTTTTTTTTTTCCCCAGAAAACCAGTTTTCTAAAGTATGTGGTTTCCTCTCCAAACTGAGATACTAATTCTATTCTCACATGCTTTGAGGCACTAAATAGAGGCCTGTCCTCTCCCAGATGAATTCCTTGGCATGTCTTATGTGACTCAAATATCAAGTGAAAGTTTCTTTCAAATGACCTTTTCTTTCTTGATTATTACATTATTTCATTATTAAAAGATTTTAAAAAGTTAAATCTCAGAATAGCAGAGCTGTTCTGCTAGTATTGTGTGTTCAGGACAATTTGTCTGTTCCCAGAGAAATATTGTGTTAGTTCAAATTGTGCATAAGCAATTTGAATTTCCAATGCCCTGGAGTGTGCCTTTGATTTTGTCCACAACGCTACAGTGCAGCCAGAGTAAAATTTTTGCTTGCATTTTGCAAACACTGATTTTTGAAACATAAAATGACACAGTGGGTGTTGGAAACAATGTTAGGAACCCTAGCTGGTGTACAGATTGGCATGGTTTCATTGATTTCACCAGAGTGGCATCAGCAGAAAAATGTTTTGATGAATAGGACCTTTTTGCTTCATTCATCATCAGCTGTAACAAAGAAAGGGAGTTTTAGCTGATTAAAATTTCTCCAGAGATACTGTCTGACAGATCTGTGTGATTTACTGGACTTCTGAGCACATTTAGCAATTTTGCAGGGTCCTGACACGTTTTAAAGAACACCGGAACGGATTCATTGATTCTGAAGTTTGTTTATATTATTGTGCTGCTCTTTGTGCTCCCTGTAGGTAATTTTGACCTTGATTTTGGATTACATATGCAAACCAAAAGAGAAATCGAAAGTGTAAACTGTAAGAAAACCATCTGACTCACACTTTTTCTTTCTGATCCATACAGATCATAGCAAACCACCATATGCAATCCATTTCCTTTGCGTCTGGAGGTGACCCGGTAAGCATTTCTTGGAAGCCTTCCCCCCACACGGTTATTGCTTTGTGAGGACTGTGGGACAGAATCTGTTGCGTATCCTACTGAAAGAAAGGGGGAAAAAAAAAATACAACCACAGTAGCTCCTGTTTCTTGTTTCATAAATTCATCTCGGTCGTTGCCATCAAACTCTTTTTGAGGGGAGTGACTGACAAGCATTCACAGATTCTCCTCTTTGAATGACTGAAAGTATCAAGGGATTGAGAGTATTTGTATAGTAACTGATGAGCACCACTTTGTTTCTCAGAGTAACCTAGCACAGTCATATGGGATTGTATGAATTTTTATCCTGTTTTTATTTTGCACTTTTTGCAGTAATGGACTATGTTGCAGCCATAGTAATGCATGCATTTTTTTTTTTCTTCACATGTGCATTGAGAAGGCTACTAAATACTGCCTGCAGGTGTATTTGCTGCAGTCATGAGGCTTGAAGGCAGGCTTTCAGGAAGCACAGATCTCACTTTCTTGTTTTGCAAAGCTTTCAGTTTTCAATTCAGCCTTCAATTTTACACATTTGGTTCCTTCGGAGCAAAGGGCAGATTCCTGCTTGTTGCGCTTTTCCTTATTTTTATAAGCTGTCTATTGAAGATATATTAATAAATGTGCTTTAAAAGTATTTGCCACTCAGGAAGCAATGGGAGAATTATAAAATATTGACATTGCTCACCTTTTACCTTAGAGGTTTGAAAGCTTTTAAACCTTGATTAATTGAATGAGTGCCTTTTCCTCCATCATATGATCATCCATGATTTATCAGTCGTGTACTACAGGTAAGGCAATTTCTAGCCTGCTTTGTGAGTTAATTCTCTCACTTCAACCCTGTTAAGGTAAGGATCCTTGGCCCTTTCTCTGTTCATTTAGCTATCCTCAGGAAACATGAAGGCAATCTTCAGTCGCAGTAGAGCTTTGCAGAGTTCAGTACAGTTACGGAAGGGAAAAGGACACCATATCATAATAATTTGGGGAACAAAATATGGATCAACAGCAGCTTTGAGATACAACAGATTGCAGTGTGTGCTGTAAATGAACAATTCCTGAAGTGGGCACAGGAGTGATTAGCACAGTTCCCTGCCTCCGTAAGAAGATTCTTCGCTGCCCATCTGCCATCCCAAATGCTAAGTCCTGGAAACACCATTTCACTCTGCCCACTGCTAGAGTGATTTACCAGGAAAGAGGAGAGGAGCAGCAGTAGAGATTGGATTTGGAGTAAACAAGCTCTTCCAAATGTTTCAGAGGGAGAGGAAAATCACGCTACTGAGTCAGTGAGCTACCAGGGAAATAAAACTGCATGGTGGAAGGGATCCTACCAGATACTGTGAAATTGCAGAGTTGTTTTCCTGATAAGGTTACTACTGCACGAATTTGTTCTGGCGTTGGGGGGAAGAGGGTAGCTGTGAGTATCTAATTATGCTCTACAAGTTTATCTTAGTGGTCTAGTATCTGTCACAACTTTAAACCGTAAGCTTGGTCATAAAGCAGGTGGCTCCTTTGCCCTGCGTGCACGTAGAAGAAGACAAGATGCAAGGATGTGGTTTAAGTCACAGCTTTATTTACTCATAAGAGGGCCATCTAGGCATAACTTTTATCAGCCCTCAGTGATTTCCACTTGGTGGAGGACTGCTGCTGCTGTCCTCCCAACCACAGTTGGGCTCCAGCCCATCTCCTTATATGAAATTTAAACTGGATAGAGAAAGTCCATAGTGAACTAGGAACCTTGATCTGCACTCACGTTTCTTCACAAAGTACTTTTCTTATTTTGAATTTTGGAGTTTGGTTTATTAAGAAGTGAGACTGCCCTCACTTCTCCACCTCATCCACCTTTCTACCCTGGGTATCTGCCTCACATTCATGACAGAAATTATCTTTACAACTTTCCACCCACTCCCGTACTGTTAATTATCTCATATTATCCAAAATATAACCACTGGAGAAGTGTTCCACAGTCTTGGAGAAGCTTGAATACCATATATATTCTTATATATATATATATTCCCATTTGTAGTGAGTCAGTTTCTGGCTGTGTCAGTACATGGCAGCTTAAAAATGTCCCCACCAAATCCTTTTATACACCATTTCAGAAACATTTTTAGTTCCCTTCCAAGACTGTGTTCTGGATTTGCTTTAGCTCTCTTCAGCCCCTCCTTATGATACCCTAAACAATTTTCATCCATGGTAATTGCAGGTGGTTGTTTCCAGGCTGCTAGACAAGACATCTGTTTTTGGAGATATCTCCTGAAATACCGGAGTGGAGGATTTTATAAGGTCTAATAAGGCAGGTCTCTCAGAGGTCCCTGAAGGCAGTAGTTTTTCAGTTTCAGCCACACCTCCAAATTTTACCACCACGATGGAATTTCTTAGGGGTGGTAATTACAGCTCATTCGTACTTGTTTTCAGGCCTTAAATGTCAAGGACCACTTTGCTGCATCAGCCCATCTTCGTGTAGTTTTTGGATGGGGATCTTCTAAATTAGACACTGTATAGTGCTCCCACATTAAGTCCTTAATGGTTTGTCACAGTAAACTTCAACCTGAACTTTTTAGGAAATAAAGAGCAGGTAGTTCCAGGCTGTCACGTCCACGCTAGCTATGAGATAGATCTATGCTTTACTCAGTCATTAATGCTTCCATTAGCTATGCCTGAACTAGTAAATAAATTGATCTGTGGCCCATTTTCTGGCCCTGAAACTAAATAGCACAGTGCAATTTGCATCCAAACATTCACTCTCTTCCCTCGTAGTGGTCTCTTGGGATCGATGCCCAACGTGTGCTGGTCCCTCAGAGAGTTTCAGAGCATGGCATGAGAAACCAGCACAGAGAGGCATGGGAGAGTAACAACAATAAAACAGTATGGACAACTATGAAACAACTCTCAGGCCTTTATCTTGGCTGTGTTTTTTTTGTTGCTGTAGACATAGACACTTGTCTTGTGCCCTTACTCACTGATATGCATCCTTATTTCCACTTCAGTCATTGCCCAGATGCCATGTCACAGGATGCACCAGAAATTACTGGACAAAATGCTAGGGCCATTTGTCTCCACTTATTTTACAGGACAACCTCATTGCTGCTGTGTCTGAGTGTCTTCCAGTAGGTGGTTAAGGGATATGGCTACACATCTGTCACCAGAACCATGAATTTGCTTCATCGTTTCCCTTGCTCTCTCCTTAGGACAGAAATCGTACAGACATTCAGCACAGTGATTTGTTTGGGGTGGGTGGTTGTGGTGTTTGGTCACATTGGAGAAAGCTAAGCTAAAGAAATCTGTCTTTTAACTGAAGATTCATGTTTTTTATGGCGTTAGATCTTGGCAAGATTGCTAGTGATATGGGATCAGTCACCTGAAAAGGCTTTGGATAGATTTGTACAGCCAGCTGCAGTGTATTCCATGCATCCCTCAGGTTTAGCTGTACCTGACTAGCCAGGCATGTCAGGAAACACCAGATCTAACCAGGACTTCGTGTCTGCATCAAGGCTGTGTGGTTTCCCAGAAACACTGTTTCCCAGAAACAAGGCCCTTTCCGTTCCATCTGCACAATGACACAAGCCTGCACCACCTGTGGCAAGAGAGCAAGCAAAAAACCCTTGATGAAGATGTTCTGCCTACTCTTGCCTGAAAATCCACCTGGCGTGTGGCAGTGACTGTGGCAAGGAGCAGCCCATGGGCTAGGGGAGAGCGTGCTGGGATTCTGCTGGTCACAGCCAAGCAGGGGCTGACCACCTCTGTGCCACCTAGTCTAGTAGTCAGCAACACACCTGCTCTCACCCATGAATAAATGCCACTGCTCAGTATTTCTGGGGAGCAGGGCTGTTACCCCCACTCTTTCTGCCACAGAACCAGTTGGTTAATTATGTTCTGAACAAAAATCTCTGGGCAGTTTGAAAATAAAGGCTTGTAATTCTGCTCCCTCCTAAGTGAGGCCTGATCCAAATCCTACTGAGTTTGTTTAATTGATTCTCAAATGCCTTGGAAGAGATTTCTGGAATAGATCACATCCTGGAGAAAGTGGTGCAATCAGTACCAAAACCCATAAACATTTATATGGGGTTTAATTAGTATACAACTGAAGAGCAAAACATGTCATTTCAGGCTCTACCCACAGGAATATACGTACTCTGGACTGTGATCTTTTGCTGTGATCAGTGCAAATATTTTTTGCATTCATTGTAGATATCTTAATTTTTTGACAGGATACAACTGACTATATTGCATATGTAGCTAAGGATCCCGTTAATCGGAGAGGTAAGTTAGAAATATCTATTTGACATTTGTTTTTCCTTTGGGAAACACAAATTATTCATGGTTTAAGTCAGGTTTTTTTTTTCCTTCCAGAAGATATAAATGCAGCCCAATAAAAAGATTGCCTTTGACAGAGTCATGAAAAGATTGTGTAGCAATAAGAAGCAGCAGTTTGGTTCTCAAACTTGGAACAGGTCTTGCCTCTACTTCATATTCAAATATCACTTTGATTCTCTTAATTTCTGAAACCAAACACTTGCTTTATTTGGCTGCATGAGCTTCTAGGCAACAGCTAAGTCTTACCTACACCCAATCACCATGCAAGAACTAAACAGTCCTCTGACTAAGTCATCTGAGGAGGCAGCTGAATCTGTAAGGTCTTCTCAGTACATGCCTAATTCTTCCTGGCAGAATCACATTCCTTATCAAATAGTGAGCTTTCAGGCAACTTGCTGATATTCTCCATCTCAGTGAAGTTTTATTCAAGGTTGCATTGGTTTAGCAGCAGTTGGTCAGGGACAGGGACCTTCTTGTTGACTGTCTTCAAAAGCTAAGGTACAGTTCACGTTCTCAAAAATTAAACTGTAGGAATCGTAAATTACAGTCTGAAATAACAGGTGCAAAAGACATTCCTGCTTGTAAGGCAGAAAGCATCATTAGGTCTTAGTGCAAGATATGAAGTATTATGTAATATACTTGAGAATCTATTTATTATTTGGATAGTCATAGAGAAGAATGGAGTAGCTCCAAAAAAAGCCCAACAAAAATACTTCCAACTGGATTTCTGGAGAATTCAGGCACTTTAGCTCCAAAATGCCAAATCTGCAAACCCTGGGCTGCCAATCTTACCATTGAAACAACTAATTTAGTGTATCTTCCATATTTTGTCATCTTTAATGATTTTAGATACCTGGAGAATCTGCTGTGCCCATGTCCAGACTTGAGATCACTATCTCGTAAATGAATAATACTTACACTAAACATGCTAATATTCTGAATACTGGTGAAACACCTGGAAAAACTGTGGGAATGGGAGGTGTGGAGTTAGTCCAGTTCTTTGCAGTGATTGATGTGTTACAGCATCACGTGTCCCCCCTCAGGGAGGCTCCAGTGTCAGACTGTGGGATGTGTGGTGCAAAGCTGCTCTCCACCCCACCTGCTTTAGCAGTACCCTTCTGCTAAATCAGAGGCTGGTTCAGTTGTTCTGAGGGATCTCAGTGACAATGTAAGTGGGCTGGCGTGGTAGATGTTTGCACAGTAGGGTCTGGAGGAGCCCTGTGCTCTGTTTTCTGTTCCTGTGTGAGTGGATTTTAGGCAAAAACTGTTTCATATAATACGTTCCTTCTATCTTACATAGGGTATGTTTAGCCTTTTATTTCCTGACACTGTTCCTTGTTGAGCCAGTCTATCCCAGACTGAGGAGTCACCTGAACACCTCATTCTGTCATCTTCCTTTGGTGTATTTAGGGAAAGTAATTTCTCTGTTTTCTTTATGAAAAGATTGACATGGAACTCTGTGGGTCTCCAGCTGCAGTTCACATCCTCCATCCTTCTGATGATTCCTGTACCTCCTTCTTTGATCTTTCTGCATTGTTTCAAAAGGGTGTATGACACCTTTATAACAGGGGCTGCCACTACAGTAGAGGCTGCACCTTCCTAGTCTTCCTTGCTTCTGTCCTCATCATTATCCTGTTCTGCTGCAGTGAAGCCCTGTTATCTCCTGTGGAATTCTTTCATGCTGTGATCTTCAAGCCCTCTGCATCATGGCTTTCCTGTGGCGCTTTCCCCACTCCTGTTTATACATCGGTGATTTGCAGACCGGTGACTTTTTACGTGGCCTGTATCAAAACACATTTTTTTAAAAAGGGTCTAATTTACCAAGGGATCTGAACTGCCCTCTTTCACCATCAGTTGCCATTGTGTCATTCTTTGTGTTATCTGCAAATTGCTTTAGAGCAGAATTTGTCTTTATATCTAGTGAAAATGTTACTGCTGTTACTGACACTACCACCAATGCTGTAGTGCAGCTTGCATCTTAGACTCTTTTCTTCCCAAGGACGGAAAATCTGCCTTCATGTTTTGTATTCTGGATCTAGCGAGCTAAAGGTTGTCTATTTTCTGCTGCTAACATTCACAAAAAAATCATCTCTGTGTGAGCCAAACCTTCTCATCCTTTTACAAGAAGCATATCTCCTACCTGCTGAAAGTCCATTCACGTATCCAAGGAAACAGGTTACTCATTATGTCACCTACTGAAACTACTTAATGACTCATGCTTCATTTCAGCTCCACGCAGGTTTAGCAGTGAGCAGTGTAGCCTCCTTAAATCTGAACTCTGGTTTTACAGAGTGCAAATATTTTAGCTTTGTTTGCCCTTACTGCTTTTGGTCCACGTCCATGGGGATGCCACCAGCAGAGGTGCAGAGGGTGAAAGCAAAAATCCTGCTGCTAGTCAGGGATGTCTGCCTCCAGCTTTGGACACATGGAGGTCCTATTTTTGGCTGTTGAATCCACATGCAGGTAGTGTCCTGCCCCCTGAATCAGGATTTGAATTGGCTTGCTGGTGGGCACAGCAGGTGCTGCCAGGTGAGAAGAGAACACCACTGTACCTGTTTAGCACTCTGACTGGTGCCACCTCACGCTGTGTGAAGTCCTGCTGAGGAAGAGGCAGCAGGCATTCCACACCTGCACATTCTTGGCCCTTTATTTTGTCCTCTTCGGATGTCTGTCAAGGGGATCAGCCTCTGAGAAGTCATTTATAAACCTACTTGATCTCCTTATAGAACATTAATTAAAACTGTGTCACACAAATGTGGTGACAAACCCTTATTTGTAGGGCATTGACATCCAAAGAACTTGGTTCCACTGAGCTGGACACTAGGCATGTACTAAAATGCAGTTTTTCAGCTGAAGAGTTTATATTCAGATTTTAAAGCAGTCTGGGGTGATACAAATTGGTTACTTTGAACAAGGACCCACTCTACTGTGTAGGTCTTGGAAAATAACCAAGAGTTTCAAGTCCAGGCTACAGCAAGTAAACTATGTGCTCATCCAGCTCTGAATATGGAAAACTGATTTGCCTGGGCTTTTCCACGTATCATGATGAGTGCTGTTCATTCAGATCTTTAGCTTCCAGCTCTTAACACCTGTCTATGTTCCTGCAGTGTTGAGTCAGTTCCCCATGAATTCACCTCTGTATGTTGTCGCATAAGACCTCTGAGCCACTCACTGAGTTAAAACTGTGGCAGATTTGGCTGCTCAGACAGCCTGATAAAGATTTCTCAGTCTTCCACAGGAAGAGAGCTCATGCTGCCAGCCTCCCTCCTTACTGCATCTGTCACAGTGGGTTCAGAGAGGTGGCACATGAGGAAATGCTGGAGTTATTCAGGCTCTGCGCTCCTCAGTGATCCAGCCATTTACTGGGAGCGTCTCCATACAGGGAAGCAGTAAAAGGTACTGAGATCTGTACTCCTGGAATAAGGTCAGGGCCCATGATCTAGAAAGTGTTCTGAGTATACTGCTCCTCCCTCAGACCGTAACTTGGAAAAAGTGATCAGCTTGCGAGCTTGGGGGTGGTTTTACATACGAAACTGAAGTGGTAACGAAATGGAGAAAACCAAAGAAAGCTTTTATTGTTATTACCATCTATTAATATTTTATATTTTCAACTTAAAGCTTGGATTCTTACGTAATCTACTACATTCAGGTAATAACGTGCAATTTTATGATTTTTTTTTTTGCGTTTGTGGACTTGTTAAAATGGTAGAACAGATCTGTGATTCTGCCCACAGCAGTTACACACCAGGGCAATTTTATGTAACCTTTGCAAAGCCACCGTTGCCTGAAATTCACTGGATCAGAACTGGGTTTTGTTGAAAGGTACACGCTTCAAGCAGGGCAACTGCACTTGACACGTAGGTGTTTTGTCTTGGATCGGCGCATCCCACCGTAACACGAACAATGATTCGCATGTGCATGTGTCAAATCTTTTTCATTTAGCTTGTCATATCCTGGAATGCTGTGATGGCCTGGCCCAGGATGTCATCAGCACCATAGGGCAAGCGTTCGAGCTTCGGTTTAAGCAATATTTGCGATGCCCCTCTAAGATACCTACTTTCCAGGATAGGTGAGTGTGATTCCAGAAGAATGCTAAGGGATCTCTTTGGCTTTCTATTTACGTAATGAAATGTGTGGTGGACAACGTTGCTGGAGACAGACAGGATTTAAACATTTTTAAAAAAGAGATTTCTGCTGAATTAGCGTAGCAGCGTTTACCTAATGAATATGAGAGGAGCACGGTAATTTTAAAAGAAGAGGCTAAATATGGATTTCACGGCAGTGTTGAAACGATCACGTGTTTTTCTGTTGTGGTTAGTAGGCAGAGTTGGATGGCCAAGAATGGATGTTATTTGTGGCATTCCCTCACTGTTACTGTCATAGCAACTGTGTCAGTTCAGATGGAGTAAGTTAGAGTGCTGGGCTTCCAAAATGACTAATGATGTTTCACTCTTTCTCATATTAGGGTGATGTTTTTGGGAATGTGATGCACTGTACAGAGGCTTAGACTGCATTGTTCTCTGGGGGATACAAAATCTGTCTGTTTGTGTATGTTTAAAAGCCTGGAATATAGCATTCTGTTTTCTTTGGAGACATGTATGCTCACTAATATTAGTATAAGTCCCAGTGAGCTGGTACCCTCCACCATCTCTTATATCAAAGTAAAACAGGTATATGGTGAATAGAAAATGCTACTATCCTAATCTGGAAGCATTCTGTATTCATATCTCTTGACTTTGTGAAGTTCTTCCAGATCTATATTGGTGATAGAGCATATCTTTAGAGATAAAGTGTTAGAGCCTAGTCAGTCAATCAACTCAGAATATTACAAGTCCTATTGTAGGGTTAGATAAAACTGCTTAATTCAATTTGTAATGGTCTTTAAAGCTAAGTAAAAGCATCTTTTACTCAGCATAAAGAATTTTATCCATTGCAAAGAAGGTTTAGATTAGTTTGTCCAAACAGAGAAGGCCTGCTGCATGATCCATTGTTGCTTCCTGACTTATAATGGTAGCTGAGTTGTCCAAATAATACGCAATAGCGATCCCCTGACAGGCAGGTTTAACCTGATGAGAATATCTGTAAGTGCTCTACAAGCGAGGGGCAAAACAAAGCTTCCTTACAGGATGCAGAGTTTTGAGGACCCGTGGACGGAGGAGGATAACGAGGCAACAGAGCATCCCTATTACAACAACATCCCAAATAAAATACCTCCCCCTGGCGGCTTCCTCGATGCCAGGCTCAAAACGAGACTTCCCACTGCCGCAGACACAGCTCAGGTCAGTGCAATTGCATCTCTGCCGTCCTGCTGATGGACGCAAAACTTTTAAAAGACGTGTTTTTAAGATGGGATTTACGCTGGGAGCCTTTGTAGCTCACAGCCCTTCACGTATGGCCAATTTCCTTTCGAATGGGCATTACAGATCTAGGTGGAGGCAATGCATTAGGCAGCTTCAGAACAAGCTAAAGGAGGTGAGTTCCTTGTGGTTTTAAAAGAGTAAGCAGGTTCTAGGAGGAGAAATACACTGAGGGTAAATACAATTGTACAAACCAAGTCTGCTTCAGAGAGTATAGAATCCTGTACACTAACTGGGAATGATTTAATGCAGAATCACCTAAACAGTCCAGTGCAGTTATTACCAACAGTTCATTCTGTTAATTCCTAGCTTGGTTTTCCACCTCATGTTGAGCTAAGGTCAGCTTGGATATTTCTACCAACATTCCTGTCAAAAGTCTGACCGCAGTATCAACATGGTCACTTAAGGGGAGTTTTCAGATCCAGCACAGCTCTGCTCAAGTCCAGATGCCTGTAGACAGCATCCTCCCTTCAGAGTCCAAGTGCCTTCCCTGGTACCAGTGTGAGTCCCTCAGCTCGTGGTTTGAAACGTGCTGGGGCTGTCTTCCGGTCCCAGGCATGTTTCTGTGGAATGCTTTTCCCAGGAACGGGGTGTTAGGGCTTGTTATGTGAAAGAAAAATGTACTGAAAGGGGTGATGCATCCCTCAGTATTGAGGGGGTTAATAAAAGCAGGAAGTAGGGAAGGATACATGAATATCACTGGTAATATCTTACTCTCACACAAATTTATTTGGGGTATATATATATTCTGATACCATGATGAATCAGAAAGGAAGAGTGTGAGCACACAGAATGCAGCCAAGGAAATTGTCAGAGCCACTGATAATATATCTGAGCATTTTAAAGGCAATTGAAAATTTCCTTGCACGTGTCCATTCTAGTCTGCAACAGGAGTGGGAAGAGAGCAAATTTATTATCAGAGCCATCACTTAGGAGACAAATCCAGTGAAGAATGGCATCATGAGCCTGTTACACAAGGTGAGTTTTGCTACTTTTAGCTGTAATGTTTCAGGTGGTCTTGGGTGGGCAAAGCATGTGAATGTCTGATGCCTCTTAAGGCAGTGAACTGCACCTTTTTTGATAGGTTCCCTTTGTCTGAGTTTTAGTGCTGATACCACTAAAATGCATTTGTTAATTACCTCTGGATAAATTATTAAACGCACGCCTACATAAAATATTTTCTTCTGCAGAGCTGCTCATAAATAGAGTTGCCCGAATCTTCATCTTTCTAGCTTTCTGTGTCCTAAAACCCTGTAATATTAAAAGGCAGGCTGCATGGTCTGTTCTGAAAATCTGACCTACTGGGGTATGCAAGACGGAATTTTTTAACTGAAAGGCCTAAAGTGAGAAGTTTCATTTGAAATGTGAAACACTGCTCTCTGCTCCACAAATAGCAAATAACATATAATGGGGGTTTTTGTTGTTGTCTATAAATTCCAAGTAAATCACCTCAAAACTTCTTAAATTTCACCTCATCCACCTTTATGTGACCCCTTTCTGTGTTTCTAGAGACATTTTCTTTTCAAATGCCAGAATATGTTGTCTGTTGTTAATCTGCACAGAGCTGAGGATTTTATTCCTTCTCCTCCTCTCATGACTCCCCAGCTGAATATAATTGTTGAAACTGAGTCTTTTATTTACAAAGGTTTCCTTTCCTCCTGAATAATAATGCCCCCTAACCCTCACTGAAGCACAGTTCTGAATCCATTAATCAAAGTATTTTTTCTACTATTGAAATTATTGAAATTATACATCTCCCATTCCAGGGAATTTTAAACCTGTAGTAATGTGGTGGTTGGTGGTTGGTCATTATACCAACACTGTTTTGTCAAATAGAAAAAAAAAAAAAAAAAAGAGGAAAATAAAGTCTTGAATTTTCTAGGATCTCTGGATATCTGCAGTATGCCAGAAAAGAAATCAGAAGTAATACCAACAGCAGAGATGCCAACATATGTAAACACCCAGCATATAAATATAGACACTCTTCTGGCACTTCAGGCAGATGCCGAATGTACCTTCAGTGGAACAACAGAGGAGACCAAAGCAAGCAGCCCAGGAAAGGATCTGTTTGACATGAGTGAGTTCCCTTCCTATTCACTCCCTTTCTAACAAACGACCCAGTATGCTTATGCATTAGTTCTGAGTTAAAAAAAAAAAAAAAAAAAAAAAAAAAAAAAAAAAAAAAAAAAAAAAAAAAAAAAAAAAAAATTAATAATTTCTGAAGTTTAGTGTTGCTGCTGTAATTATGGTGAATTTTAGAATTCATGGTGGTTTCAAATCGCACTGACCTAAAACGGGGTGGCTGAAGATTTGAAGCGAGCCTACGTTATGTCTCAGTTAAGGTAAGTTGCAGTCTGTGCTATCCTGAACATCACAGGCAACTATGTCAGAAGAAAAGTAAATCAGGAGCTCTGTCATACAGGAGAGTGGAGGAGTGGATGGGTGGAGAATTAGCTTCAGCCTGTCCTGTGAGTATTTTACTAGGAAGTCAAGGCGTATAGCAAAAGCTTTGTGCAGCAAGGAATGGAAATTAAAAAGTTATCTCTTGCACTGCGTAGGCCTAGTATCCTATCTATTCCAACTTTGAAGTCAGCTTTTCCTAAATTAGAATTATAGCTGCAAAACAATGCTTTAAGCATCAGCCATAATCTGATGTTGGTGCTACCAATACACATTGTTTTCAGCCTTGAGGAGATACTTAACAGGAAATAACGGGGAAACCATGTGATGCACAGAAAAATCTCTTTGTTTTTCTACATTTCCTACCTCAAATAAATTCCTGACATGTTTTGTTTAATTCAGTTTACAAAATTAAAAGGCAGTTAGACAAAGCAGCTGGTACCTATATGTTACTCGTCAAAAAACGCATCTACATTTCTGTTATCTCAGTATAGATAAAACTGTCTTCCTGGCATTTTTTGCTGAGATATGACTCTATTTCCATAGCTTGGTGGGATTTTGGATTGAAAGAAAGGGGGAAGGAAGAAAGCTGAGAGAGCATCTTTCTCTGAACATAGATCTGAAAATGAGAAAAGTATACTGTCTGAAGTCAGAGATGTTAATTTTACTTCTGTTTTATACACATTATTTTCCTAAAAAGGGGGGAAAATTGATTTATCATCTTCCAGCCTTCAAAAATCCTTATCAGTCATTGGATCATCAGAGAAAAGTAGTATTAGAAAATGTGCCAGCTTAAGTCGGTGTTTGCCAGGCTAAACATGAGTTGGGCTTAGTGCAGCTTGCAATATAGTGAAGGCATATATAAGCTGCTTCTAACAATTGAGACATCAGTAAGCTGTGGCAGCACGGTATTTACTCCATTTCTCTGAGCTAAATTAACCTCTCTGGGGTCCCCCACAAGCTCGCTTCCGAGCAGCCTATTCAGAGCCGCTGTACTGCTTCACGGTGCTGCCCTGCAGATGTCCTTTTGCAGGCCTGGTGGGCACAGAACAACACTTCCTTTTAATAAATACGTACTGGTGGAACAGAAAAAGGTCGTGCAAGGGAACATACCCTCCACTAGGTCAGTACCGCTCGTAACGGAGCACCCACCGACACATTTGCTGTTCCTGGAAGACTGCTGGGGTCTGTAGTGACACATCTCTCCATTCAACCCTGCAGGAAGGAGCTCTGAGTTTTAGGATTCAGCCGAGGTTTTTAAAAGACGTTTCCCCGAGGCTGATTTTAGCCAGGTGAACGGCGTTAAATGTGTTAACCTTTGTCTGTTTTGCGAGATTCTCTTCCTAGATGGAGGCTAGGAGTGGGCTGAGTGGTACAGGTGGCTGTTCCTTTCTAGACATAGCCTTGGGCTGGAGACTCAGTAATGGATAATTTTTAAATGAATAAGTTGTTTGAAGGAAGACCAGATATGAGTATAATGACATTAGCTGCCCATATTATGCAATTTATTTGAAATTAAACTGTCGGATATACCTAGCAAGACTAAAGGAGAGCTTTGCCTGGTACCAGATCATATAAACACAGCTGTTGACAATAGCCACAGCTGAAATAAAAACAGTACCTTTCAAAAGCTCCTGCAGAGGTTCACTCTGATTTTTGTTGGTATCTTTCTATGCATAATATAAGTTTTAAACATGTTACATTCCTCAGTCTTAATGTAATCCATAAAACAGTAAGTCTCTTGGTACATCTTACCTTATTTTTTTTCATAAAGGCTAGTGGCTACAACGCAAAACAAATCCATTTTGAAATGGCTGGAATATCACCATTTTGCTCCTGTTTCTGTCTCCAGAACCATTTGAAGATGCCCTCAGGAATCAAACTTCTGAGGCCGTGATGAAGCAATCCACCTCCACGGGACGCACCAGTCCTCCTCCATCCAGGGCAGCTGTCCGGACTGAAGCTGAAGAGCTGAGTGCAGAGCCGTGGTATCAAGGGGAGATGAGCAGGAAAGAAGCAGAACAGCTGCTGAAGAAATGCGGAGATTTCCTCGTGAGGAAGAGCACCACGAATCCTGGTTCCTACGTGCTGACAGGCATGCACAATGGACAAGCCAAGCACCTTCTTTTGGTGGACCCAGAAGGAACTGTAAGCACTGGCTCCTCACTAATACCTGAGGTTTCTGGCTCTACAGGTTTTCTCTAAATGTGTTTAGTCTTCTTTGCAGCTTACTCACAACTGTTCATAGTTACTGCCTTGTATCTCCTAGTATACCATCACATCTCTGATTTCCTCCCTGATGCCTAGCAGAAGACACACTGCATGATTTCTGCAGATTGCAGGGAACCTTAGGGACCTGATTCCTAAACAAGACCCATCTCTTTGCTGCACAAGGACTCCCTTGGTTGATGAAGGGACCCTCCCCACAGCAGATTGGAGAGGTCAAGGGAGATACAGTTTTATGTAGCTATCTTGCCTTGCTTCTGGGGAGGCTTAGTCTCTGCTGAGGGATTAAAATCATTGTCCTGAGTTTTATTCTTGGCTCCTGATAGCCACAAGCGGGTAACTCTTTTTCCTCTGTAAAGGACAACTTCAGATAACCAGCCACAAAATAAGCGAGGGTTGGCCTGTTGGCATCTCCTTCAGCTGAGAAACCTGTGGCAGAATTATGCCAGCCCTGCAGAGCCTGTGGTGAGGAATGCCCATGGTGCTTCTTGTTGTTAGTCACATTTGTCACAGGAGGTCAGTCAAAGTGGTTTTGCACTTTGGAGGTGCCAACTGCCCCGTCCCAGGGCAGTGGCTCTGCGCCTCTTGGGAGGCAGCCTCTCTTGCTGAACTTTTGCCAACAGTTGTGTGGCTCCTTTACAAGGTGCCCTGATTTTCCCTTTAACACAAACCCACAAATAGCTGTTACAGGATACTGCAAGGAAAACACCGCTGTGTGACGTGGCAAGTGCAGGGATGCAGTGTCCCAGCAGGAGCTCTGCTGCACTGCTGGCTGGCATGGAGTACTCAGGTCCAGTGATGACTTCCTGGACATTTTCCTCCTGAGAAGGGACATTTTCCTCCTTTTTTTTTGCACTACCTCTAGTGCATCTCTAATTTGTTAACCTCCTTGTCCGGGGACCTGCTTGTTCTCTGCCCCTGCTTGTGATGCGCCATCGTGGCCCAAATGGCTCTGAAATGCCTCGCTCGGGAGGCACCATTTTAGAACAACATCTTTTCTGAGACCTGTGGGATCCTGACAGTGGCTTCTGAGCAGCCCTATTTGCAGCTTGTCAGAGTGCAGAGTCATCAGTAAAATGCCAGTGTGTGACCAGCTGCAGCACCGTGCCAGCAGCTTGCATTTCTTCTGCGTGGCCTCAGTGTGATTATTCCTAAAAACCGACTCACACTAATGCTGCCTGAAAATTCATTTCGCTCACATTACCCAATGACACAGTTACAGCTCTTAAGGGTGTGTTTTCAGAGCAGAGTTAACTGTCCAGTTACTCTGCTCTCATCCAGCTAACAGAAAAATAAAAAAAAAAAAAGAGGAAAAGGAGATCCCTCATTCAGGTGCTTAAAATGGAGGACTGCAGGATTTTTTTCTGGGTTTAGAATTAGGACTGGAACTCTGGCGATGGCAGGTTACTTGCATTAAGAAAATCTCAGAATATAGATGAAGAGAGGCACTGCTTTTTTAATGATACCTTTTCGTTTTGAAATTTCGCTTTGAATTTAGAGAAAGCTACTTTTCGAAGCAGGTGTGCCTCAGGAATGCAGAGAGCCTGTTGGTTTCTTTCAGTGACAGAAGTACGTGGGGACGGAGCAGACAGCATCATCTGCCATCAACATTCTTTGTTTCTGTTTTTGTTTTTGTTTTTTTACCCTGTGACATCCCGTGTTGAAGTTTACAGGAATTTTGCCAGGATTTAATGTCGAAGATTGAAGTATTTCAAGAGAGGAGCCCACCACAACATAAGCTGGCTTTGGAAAGTTGCAACAAAAGTTGTTCTCTTTTCCTGAGAAAAGTTCAAGGAGAATAGATGACATTCCTTACTCAGAGCAGTGCTCACAGGCACTTTCTTGAGGCAGTGTAGAGCCAGCCCAGTGCAAAGCTTTACTGCAACATGATGTTTGCCAGAGTGAACCTGTGCACTCTGCCTGCATGCCTAATTCATTTTAAACATAGGAGGGAAACGTTTTGTGAACATGTGGTTAAATTGTTAAATATTTTCTTGTAATATAGATTAATTTTTGGCCTCTCCTGATAGTTTTGACTGTTGTACAGAAAGTTTTCAAGCAGACCTAATCAGAAAGAGTAGACTGGCCCGTGGGGTTGCTTGCAAAATGCCTGTTTGGTGAGAATAGAGAGAGCAATAGATAAAACAGAAGCCAAGAAGGATAAGCGCCAAATTTCCACCAATTTTGGTGGGAGAGCAATCAGTCTCTAAAACATGATTGTGTCATTATATTCTTAGACAATTTTAGTGTGAAGTTAAGGGGGAAAGTACTTTTTAATCTATATTCTTGCATCTTTTTTTTTTTGAAGGTCCGTACAAAAGATCGTGTCTTTGACAGCATAAGTCATCTCATCAACTACCACCTTGAGAATAATTTGCCAATAGTTTCTTCAGTGAGTGAACTCTGCCTGCAACAGCCTGCTGAAAGGAAACACTGACTCCAGATCTCTTTTAGTTTTTGTAACTTGCAAGCTGTAACTGGTAGGAATGGCAGATCTGAAAAAAAACCACAAACATGTACATTAAAAAAAAAAAAAAAGAAAAAGCATATTCACATATACTTCACCAGTATGTTTTCTTTGTGTTTGAAAAGCCCCATTTCATATGGTACACTTGAAAATTCTCAGTTCTTTATGTAGACATGAAATCACAGCAGAGAGCTTTCTTAAAAGTACTTTCAATAAAATTGTTCAGATTCTCTAATGTGACTGTTGATAATGTATATATACATACCATATATATAAATACAGTCTATATTTATATTTTTTGAGTCAGTCTATTGACAGTAGACAACTATCTTCTGTGTCGTGTGTTTTTACCAAAAGAAAAAATGACCATTGTGATTGTTCAGATAAAAAATAGAATTCAGCAGTCTCAGTTTCTTGAGAAATTTAATACTAAGAATCTTATTTCTGATTTTACCTAAGAAGCACAACTATGGGGATTACAGGTGGATTATGCTAATTAACCATGGTAGAAGCCTGAATTCAGCAGCTAGTATTCCAACTCAGAAATATAGCATAGAATATTTTTGAAAGCATTATCCACTTACGTCACTGATATCAAAAGGATTTTATCTTTCTGATGTCGTTTGAATTCTTATATGATGATACTCAAAACATTTGTATCTTACTTTAACAATGATTTGTTGTGATCTCTCTGTGTATGAGGTGTGTGCTTTGATTTTTCTAATGATATTGTGACAAGATATTGTAATTTGTTAATTTCAGTGCTAAGGTTATTTATAAGTAGTTCTCTGCTTATGGTGAAGATCTAGGTGTCCTTGACTAACAGTCTCAAATGAGATGTTGCATACTGAGTAGAAAAGTTCAAATAACTTGTGTGTGATAGGCTTAATCCAAGATGCACATGATTGTTCAAAGACATATCTGAAAAGTCTTTTCTTCTTATGAACGGTGAAAACTATCCCAACTCTTTGGTCAGTTTTGCAAATTTTGCCACTTGCACTTACCTACCAAAGCATAACTTCATTTTGGCCTTCAGCAAGTGATAGGTATTGCAAATACAACTCTTTTCCTCCAAATATCAAGTTTAAAAAAATACGCATATACTAAAGATGCATTTCTGGCAGAAATGACCTTGGCTTTTGGTACTGGGAAATGCTTTAAGGGACGATTGTACTATCCACATTTAAGCATTATATGAAGTTATTTTCCCATTTTAGGAATCTTATTATGAGTCAAATTCAATAGACACAGTTCCTGTAAAGACAAAGCTTGTGCCAGAGTGAAGATTTAGCCTTCAGCAATCCAAGGTCTTCTCTAGCACCAGTCTCTCAAATCAAATCTTCAGATTTGATTCATAAAGACTTGGCAGGGTAGAGTCTAGGTTAAGCAATTGCCTACCCTGCAGTAGTCAACACTTAAATGTACTTAAAGTTAGATTTGGCTCTAAGAATTTGCCAAGTTTAAAAATTTGTCAAGCCATAACAAAACTGACTGAATGACTCACAGTACATTCAGGCAGGACCGTGATATTAAAATTCTGAAATAATTTTCTTGTATCTTCTGCTTTTAAATATGGTGAATTTGCAGCTTGGGAATTGGATTTTGGCTAATCTCAAAACTGAAAATGATCAAGGCACTTAAGACTAATCAAGTAGTCTGTACCATAAAGATACACTTGATTCTATAATCAAGACACCCAGAAGCCAAACTAAGACATTAGCAAAGAAAATGTTTGTGATTAGTATTACTACACATAGTTTTTATTTGATGTTTCTTGGTCTGGGTGGAAGCTGAGAGCAAAGGAGAGAAATTAACTGCTGCATTGCAACCCAAATCAGTACGGCATTCAATTTCAAGGAACTATTAAAATTTGGTTTTACTAGATTGGAAGTTGTAAGGAAACATGAACAGACCTTATATCCCAGATTAGTGTTCACCAAAATCACTTTGAGTTTCCATGTCTCACCATATTCCACTTTGAAGTATCTCAGTTTCCATTTTTTTTTTTTTTCTCCTTAAGTAACACTTATTATTCCATGTTCTAACCTTCCTGCAGCCACGTTGTGGAAAGTTTTCAGTGTGAGATCAGTACCTATAAGAGAATGTGTCTTTTGTTCTTTTGAATATCTCATATAATTTCAGAAAAAGTTTGATGCATAATCCCCCTTAGGTGTTCAAAATGCCCACCTGCTGCCTATGTCTGTTCTGGATTCCTAAGTATTCTGGAAAAAACTGACAAGATTTGGGTGCATTGAAGGCACTAAACACACACTGAAATAAACACCTAAATTTTTTTTACCAATGTCCTAGCTGCAGCTTTAATAACTTAGCACCCACTTAGCTGGATGCTTTGGAAATTAAAGCACCCGGCAAGGAGACACACAAAATGAAATAGCTTGACAGAAATACTAAACTTCCCAGACTACATTTCACAGGCTCTGCCTCCAGGAAAATGTGGCTATTTTAAGCTGCTCTGTCAGCACAGCCAGCTTGCACAGCTCAGCATGTGCACTGATTATGCAAAGGTTACATATACCTTGATCAGATGCAGTTTGGTCCTGGATAGCAATAGTGCCGTTGGGCTGTGACAGTGCCCTGCTGATGCAATGGGCCAGCAGACCCTGTCTGGCCAGGTGGGAGGATCCAGAGGCTTTCCTAAGCCATTTGGGAACCAAATGATCTCACGACTGTCCAGGAAGGAAGGGCATGCATGCCAGTCAATGCTCTGTTTGCGAATCCTGCCATGGCTTTCCCTCTGTCACTCTGGTAGAGTTGGCTTCCCCCTTTATGAAAATGCTAAAAAAAACCTGTATGGCCATTTGGATGGCAGTTCCAAACCTGTTATTATTAGAGTCAAAGTCCATTTTAAACTGAACTTGACAAGAGCTAATTGAACCTGCTAGAATGGCTGGGCTCATTTCTGTGAGGAACCAACACTGACAGCAATTTCAGAGATGTAGAAGTTATGAGAGAGGCTCAAATGCTGCGTGATTGGCTGAAAACCAGACAAACAACAGCAAAATAATGTGAGCCTTTTAAAGTTTGCCTTCAATTTGGAATCCCTCCACCTTTTGTTATTATTCTCTTGTACGCAGTCTCAAGGGCTACACGCTTTGTTGATGGTAATTCAGTGCCATGACTTCAAGAAGTGAGATTTTACTTAAAAGATTTTCTAGACTCAGTAGAAATCACTGAGATTAGGAAATACTATAGTACCCTTTGATATTTTCCCAGGGAATAGCTGAGAAGTCAAACTGAAACTAAATATCCTGCAAGACTGTTTACATTGCTTTTGAGCCCTATCTGATTATGAGTTTTGCTTCCAGTTGTTTTGCAATTATAGAAACTATTGGCAATGAAAACACACTCAATTCCTTTAAAGAAAGAACTTTTAGAAGTAATTCTTATCTTCTTCACTTGTAAGTGAAATTATTTTGAATACTTTTATTGCAGATCTAGAGCAATTATTAAGATAATAAAATTTTCCAGGGATGCTGGCAGTGATAGACTGGACATCTAGGTACAGTCACACTTTCAATTATTTTGGATGCTTCAGAAGCAATGAAACCTCAAAGATAGAAAATGTGATTTGAAAAGTGAATTACCTTCTGGCAAAACTCTGAGTTTGCTCAGAGTGAGGACTCCCAGCTTCCCTTCCCTAATGCAAGAAGGGAATGTTCAAATTGACCATGCCTGTCTGGTGGCCACAAGAGGAGATGCAATTTCCATGGCTTAGTGCCTGCCTTCCTGCCCAGGGCTTTGTGCACACAGTGAGGATAGAAGGTTGTACAGTAGTTTCACTCCACATCCTACAATTCACAATGGGAGATAACACTGGCTCTGCCAGAAACCCCTCTGCCAGACATGTTCAGTAAAAGCTTGAATAGGGGACGCAGCCCTGGGACCAAATCTTGTGTGCAGACTTGTTCATTGTCACTGTAATAAAAATGTTTAACATTCTGCTAAACATCACCTGCCAGCACTAATTTCTCCATATCCTGGGTTCGTTCTTTTTTACCTCTGTGGAATTAATACACTCACATTTTTTATCATCATAGTCCTCAGGCATCACATGCAACAAGATGAGAAGAGTTTTTAAAAGAATTATGCCAGAGCGTGATTGCTGCGTGCACATCAAGTGCCAGATGCCAGCTACAATGCGTTAATAATAGAATTGATGCATATTTAGATATTTGTAAGTAGCAAATGTTCCATTTGAAAACTAGCGGAGTTTTGCAGCTTCTAGGAAATTTGCAGCTCTAAGGGGGATATTTGGAACACATGAATATTCTGACAAAAGCTTAGAAACCCTGCTTTCAAGATTTTGTTCTTATCTTCCAGTGTGTACCTGAAGTAAGTGGTAGAACCAAGAATTTATATTAAGCAAACCACATTTGCATAAATAAAATCTAAACTGAAGTAGCAGACATACTTCCCTTTTTATCTTCCGTAGAGTTTCAAAACATATCTACATAAAGTCCAAATTCAGATTTACCTCAGCGCACTGCCAAAAACATCTTGATTTACATGGTCTTTTTTGCCCAAAATGAGGTTTGCACCCTTTCACAAGCCTGTGCTTGCTCAGAGCTGGCAGGACGTGGGCAAATTCCCACTAAAAGCTCTGTGATCAGCTGTACTTGACTCACTCAGACACAGTGTCTGTGGACACTGGTCATGTCTGCACTGGATGCAGCTGGAATGAGGGCAGGCCTGTGGAAAAGAAAACACGGCAGTACGATCTGCCAGCAGTTAACCAGAGGCTTGGATAGAGAGTGAGAAGCCGTGCTGGGAGAGGGACCTTCAGGGATAAGAAATATGCAGCCTGGAAACACGAGCCAATAGGCATGAAAGCTGCTAATGAGAATAGAGTGCTGTTGCCAAATTACAAACATGCTAATTGGTTGATGGGGTTAAAGCAGAACCCCTGGGGATGCAATGCCTACTGCTCATCTCTTATTGAGACATTTATGTTCATAAGCCCTGATCTGTACCTCTGCATGCTCCAGTGAAATCATCTTGTATGGTTTCCACTGAGAAAAAGCAGGGCTAATTTTTTTTTTTTTTTGTCTCAGTGAGGGGAACAAGATTTCAGAGCTATTCATTTCTAGCAGAAGCACCATAAAAAGACTTTAAACCTTGTATGACAACAAAACAGGCTGTGGAAACCAAAGCTAGAAAGAAGCTAAAACTGGATGACTCATTCTGCTACCCCAATGTGTAAGAGACAGTGCAGATGACTCAGAAAAGAAAGGTAGCCTCAGATTTTGAGATTAAGATCATGAAGATCAAATAAAATCCAGGTCAAATGACAGATTTTTTTTCAGCAGTTCTCCTTTTTGTTTCTTGAGGCAAAAAACACCAAACACATCCAGGCATACTTTAATTCAAAATAAGTGAAATTTTCTAATAAGTGAGGAATGTAAAGATTATAATTGGTATATATTTGTGTCCTTTGTGTCTGGATTGGTGTGATAACTGCTTCTCAGTAAAGTCCTGCAGATTTAAACCTTGAAAGAAGCCAGGTTTCTTCTTTTGAGGTAAATGTTTTTCTTTGCATTGTGTAGGTAGCAACATCAAAAATAAAAAGTGACTATTTTGCTGTGAAAGGGACTTTTACTGTACAATCATTATTTATTAATATTTATTATTTTTAGAAATATTTTTAAATGAGAATTGCATAAAAAATAATGTATGTGGAGATATTGTGATAATTTATACTCCAAACCACTTTTGTGAATTTCAAGTTTTTGCCTGTCTGCTGATTGTGGTATTCTGGCTCTAGAGGCAAATTTTGTCTCTGAGGAAGTCCTTGAGCAACATAGTTTGGAATATAAGTGTCATGCAACTGTTTTCTGAGTATTCAGTTTGTATATGTTGAACCAAAGTAATAAAACAGTGAGCACCACTATGAGATTGAGATGTGTGTAAAGTGGGCTTGAGTCTGTTCTCCTACACTCGGGTTCCCTAAAGGCTTCAGCTGTTGGGTTTGGGTTTGTCTGTTGTTTGGTTTTTTAACCGAAGCCCATTTTGTAGCAGAATATGTGCCATTCTGCAAGGCTTACCGAGGTTTTGAATATTAACAAATCAATGAATTACTCAATCCGGCAGAGTCAGGGGTGGGAAACGTCAGAGGACCAAATGGCACGTGGGGACCTGGACCTCAGTTTCAGTGACCTCATGCCACAGGAGCACCACTGACTTTGGCAGAGGCAACGCTGAGTTCTGTGGGTTTGTTTCTGACAAGCACCATTTTCATGATGCAAGGAATGGTTCCCACAGGCCCTCTTCCTGAGCCAGACAATGCTGTCTTCTGGAAGGGCAGTTTTGCTGCTTGGCACACTGAACAGGTGAGGATAGGCTAGGGCAGCCTACGCCATGGTCTTATCCTTGGAGACTGACTGCAAGGACAAGGTCCATACAAGAGCAGCCATTTAGTGTATTTGTGGAGAGGGGAATGGCTCCATGACAGCAGGAAGCTCATCTGGTCTGGTGTTCCCTATATCCTCTTCCTCCACTGACGAAATGCCTCCCGGCAAAGACCCTCCCTTCCCCCCTGCCCTTTTGGAGTAAAGCTGAGCCTGGCGATGCCATGGGAAGTTATGCTGCTCTCAGGCAGAAGAAACGCAGCTCTGAAGGATGCAGGAGTACCTGCTGTGCCTCTGCACCCCTCTGTGCCTCTGCACGGTGCCTCCAGCCCAATTCTCCTGCTGGGGAGGGGACTCAGGGTAGCGGCAAACAGAAACCCCCCTGTCGCTGCTACTGTGCCTGCCCCCCTGAGCTGGGCCATAAGGAGGGAGTGTCTCCAGGCCCAGCATGGCCACCCTCTGATGGCAGTGTCCTTATCTGTGTGGGTGAGTGGAATGGCACCCACAGGGGGGCACCAGCACATCCCTGCTCCCCAGCAGCTCACTGCCCCATTTTCGGGACCCCGGCTTTTTGGCACCTGGCACTTTACCTGGCACAGGTGTGTTTTCTGTTTCCTTACTAGAGCAGCTGGAAACAGCAAGCCTTGCAGGCAGCATGGCACCCTCATTATGGTAGATCCTGGCAAAATGCGCCTTTCCAGGGAGCAGCCACGGTGGTGCAGCTGGGGCAGACAGCCCTCCAAGCAGGTGGGCCAAGGGAACAAGCCCTTCTTCCCGAAAGCAGGGGGCAAAGCCTTCCTCCAGCCCTAGGGATCATCACCTTCAGCAGCACAGCATTCCCATGGGTAGAAACATAGAATATTCTGAGAATATTCCAAAGGGATCCATCAGGACCACAGAGTCCAACTCCTGGCCCTGCACAGGACACCCCAAGAATCATACCATGTGTCTGAGGGTGTTGTCTAAATGCTTCTTGAACTCTGTCAGGCTTGGTGCTGTGACTGCCTCCTGGGGAGCCTGTTCAGTGCCCAACCACCCTCTGGGTGAAAAACTTTTTCCTGATGTCCAACCTAAACCTCTCCTGACTTAGCTTCATGCCATTTCCTGGAGTCCTGTCACTGGTCACAAGAGCGAAGAGATCTGTACTTGCCCCTCCACTCCCCCTTGTGAGGATGTTGAAGGCCACAGTGAGGTATCCTCATCTCTAAACTGAATGAGCCAGAGCCTGAAGCCACCATGTGACCTCATCTGCTCCTCAGATGGTTTCCCCTGCAGGCTCTTCACCATCCTCGCTACCCTCCTTTGGACACTCTCTAATAGCTCAATGTCTTTCTTATATTGCAGTGCCCAAACCTGCACACACTATGGCAGGTGAGGTCGCCCCCGGGCAGAGCAGAGCAGGGGACAATCCCCTCCCTGGCCCAGCTGGTGATGCTTTGCCTGATGCCCCCCAGGACAGGGTTGGCCCTCCTGGCTGCCAGGGCACTGCTGGCTCATATCCAACTTACCACCCACCAGAACCCCCAGGGCCCTTTCTGCAGTGCTGCTCTCCAGCCTGTCATTCCCTGTCTATGCACACAGCCAGGATTGCCTGATCCCAGGTGCAGAATCCAGCACTTGCCCTTGTTGGACATCGCATGGTCAGTGATTGCCCATTTCTCTAATTTGCTGAGGTCTCTCTGCAGGGCTTCTCTTCCCTCAAGGGAGTCCTCCCAGTCTAGTGCCATTAAACTTACTACTCCCTCAGGAATACTTAGGAGTCCTTCGTTCAAGTCATTACTGAAGATGTTAAAGAGAACTGAGCCAAGGATGGGGCCCTGCAGAACCCCACTGGTGACAGGTCACCAGCCTGATGTTACCCCCTTCACTGTAACTCTTTGTGCCTGATCTGTGAGCCAGTTGCTCCCCCACTGCGTAACCTGGTTATCCAGCTGTGTGCTTGGCATTTTGTCCAGAGGGATCCTGTGAGGGACATTAATGAAACCTTTACTGAAATCCAAAAAGATCACACCAACTGGCTTCCCTTGGTCAGCTAGGTAGGTTACCTTGTCATAGAAGGAAATCAGGTTTGACAAGCAGGACTTCCCCCTCACGAAGCCCTGCTGGCTGTGACCCAGTGACAGTTGTTGCCCTCCAGGTGGTTTTCAACACTTCCCAGAATAATCTTCTCCATAACATTACCAGGCACTGCAGTGAAACTGACAGGCCTGTAGCTTCTGGGGTCCTCCTTCTTGCCCTTTCTGAAAGCTGGGACAACATTTGCCAGCTTCCAGTCAGCTGGGACCTCTCTGGATTCCCACTCAAAATTCATCAAGAGAGCCTTTGTGACTACATCAGCCAACCCTTTGAGGATTCTGGGATGAATCCTATTAGGCCCCATAGATTTGAAGGGATCCAACTGGAGCAGCAGATCCCCCACAATTTTAGGATCAGCTGGGAGTTGATCATTCTCACAGTCATGGTCCTCCAGCTCAGGGCAATGAGACCCCCTTGGTCCATCATCCGTGTTGAAGACAGAGGCAAAGAAAACCTTAAACACCTCTGCCTTGTCTCTGTCCCAGTTAGTAAGGTGACCATCCTCATCCTGTCACAAGCTGTTATTCCTACACTGCCTTTTGCCACTAATATATTTGAAAAAACTCTTTTTATTGTCCCTCACATTTCTGGCCAGCTTCGTCTTCAGTTGAGCCCTGTGCCACACAAATTTTCTCCCTGCAGCAGCAAGCAGCATCTCTGAATTCTTCCCATGTCATTAGACCTCTGGGCATACACCTTTCTTTTTCATCTTATTTCCAAGAGATCCCTTTCAGCCAAGCTGGCCTTCCGCCTTTGGGGTACTGCCTTCAGGCTCAACACTCAGCATTTAAATGCATGTTTTCAATAGAAGGCCAAACCCTATTTTACAATTCTTTGAAAAATGACTGCTACATGACAACTTTGGCTCAAAGGTTTGAGTTCTTTTATTAAAAGTTTTCAAAATGTTTATGGTACCTAATCAGTTGCAAATACTCTACAAGACTGTTGGCAATAAAAGACTCTTGGTAAGCAGCTTGTGAAAACCTTTATTTTCTCCATAGGTGGCTGGATTAGCATTTATTTTGTAATCCAGAAAAAAACCACAAACATTCCAATTAATGAAATAATATGAATGAAAGGTTAAGTGCCCTTTGTAGCCTTTGCTCCACATAAAACCAACTGAAAGGGAGACCTTATTCATTTTTTTGTATGCTCAAATCAGCCTAGATGGTAACAAGCTTGGATTCTGGGGTGTGTTTAAAGGAATTTTCTAATATTTTAGGGTTAAAGAAGATATTCTCCATCTTTTCCCAGCTTCAAGGACACATCATCTTCTTGGTTGTTTAATGTCCAGTCTGTTCTGAAATCTTCCACGATCTATGCCTTATGTAAAACTTCCCAGTGGAATGTGCCCACTGAAGATTGTGTCAACAATAGTTTTGGTTTTTTCTCTTCAGTCCTAGGTGTTTTGTAAATTATATTATCAGTGTTATATTTGAATTTTGGAAACCTGCTTTAAGTACGGCAGGAAAGTGAACTAACAAAATATCCCCACAGCTCCAAAATAAGAAAAGAAACTAAAAGTAGAATGGAAGGTTTTTGTACTGACAGGTAATCACATGGCCTCCAGCAGTGGAGTTGCCTGAATTACCTGTACCTTGCACCAACACTGACAATAGCTAAGGCTAAAATACAGATGATAAAGCTCACTTTTATGTTCATTTTCTTGGACTATGACTATTAAAAACCACTCTTCCCCCCCCTCCCCCTCTAAATAGCAAGAATCACGTGACATCATTGACATGAGGGTTGGTGTGGGTACAGCTACCCTGTTTTCTCAAACCTTTGTGTTCCTAAGGCCTGTCTGTTGTACAATAGCAAGGAATGTTGCCAAATGCCACCACCACGTGAACTAAGTTACAAGTACACAAATATCTTAGCTGGCAGTTTTCAAAGACACAGCCTCAGGGAGGAACTTCTACAATGCAGCCAAAAAGCAGCGTAAGACCTAAAACCCTAAGCAAGCCATGGCAATGCAATGTCACCAGTTCTGTTTCTCACAAAGTTACAGAGCCTGCAGCCTGTATCTGCAGTCCATATAGTTATATCACGCTTTGCTTGGTTTAGCTTTTTATTCTTCTCTAAGTGCACTCACTGCTTTTCAACATTTTTGGTAGAAATTATTTTGTATTTACTACTCTCTTTCACAGTTATTTCATTCAAATACAGTTCTTTGTTCTCACACACTTTTTCTAAAGGCTTAAAATATTTACAAGCAGACCGTTAATTTGTAAAAGATAATCACAATGCAAACCTCTACATTTTAAAGGCTTTTGCTATACACATTACACAGCTTACACACTACACATATTTGGGAACAGTCTAATGCTGCTGCTTTAAATGATTAAGACCAGATTAAAGCTAAGGATGAGCTCTTTCAGGCTGTGCGTTAAAAAAGCCTCAATTACTTCTGATTGTGCATGAGACAAGGTGTGTTTTGAGACCTTAAACACAAATCTTTGAAAGAGCCCAACAACAACAGATGGTTACATTCTTACTGAAAGACAACGGGAACTTGTCTCAGAATTTCCTGCCAAACTTCACGGAAGCCTCCAGCTGAAAAGGATTATCGATGGAAGTGCCACGGGCTGCCTCCATGAGGACTTGAAACCAGATGTTTAGGAAGTCTTAACCACTCTGGGTCTCAGGGAACCCCTTTGACACTGACCACCATTCTGTACCGAGGCTGGTAAGGCAGTGATGAACCGTAAAGTTGCTTTCAGGTTTCTCTGGAACAACCTCTCAAAAGGCTGGGGCTGGGGCTCCAGGTCTTCCAAACCAACAAGTTTTCCTTCCAGATCCAAGGCAGGGTCAGGCCTTGATCAGGTCAGGAGGTATGCCCTTCAGTATGATCCTGTTGTACCGCATCTTTTCTCCTGTATCTGCAAAAGTGTCCAGAGGTGATAGAAGTGCAGGGTCCCATTGACAGAAAATGGGATATTGTCCCACTTGCTAAACTTCCCAGGGAGAATTCCTGACACAATCCCACGCTGTGGTGGTGCCTGGAAAGAAGCAACTCCATAGGAACCCACTGTGGTTCATTGCTTTCTGAAATGATATGTCTCTGTTTCAAAACTGAAGGATCTCAGCTCAGGTAGCGCATTCACAATGTACACAGGTTCACATAGGTTGGACATAAATTTTTAAATACATTGAAAATAGTAAGCAAAACTACATGCATTGAAACAGTATGTGAATACACATTTGTTACATGTGTATTGTGGGGTCACATTTTGACTACTTTAAATAGCAAACATATATGTCCTCTCTCAATGGTTATTTGCTACTGCTTAAAAAGTGTTGTGAAATGCCACAGTGACAACTGACATATTGTCTTTCACTAAACATGAAAAGTTTGAATAACAATGGATAAAAAAAAAAATACTGCATTGATATGACATGTTAAAGTTCCTGACAGTTAAAAGTTACTACTTCATTTTAAATATCCCCATTGAAACACATCTATTTGTATAATTAGTCACCTTACACTGTATACTGCAATACAATGTTTAGCATATTGTAAACTTTTACCAAACAATGAATTTTTAGTAAGAAATTGTACAAATATACAGCTATTTATACCACATATATATAAGGCCATTAACATAACAGCAAGATACATACAGAGAACTAAATTCAACATTACAACATATGTAATGAGCTCTTCTCCCAGCTGACAATAATCGGGTTTATTTTCCAACTATCAGCAGTCTTTAGTGAATCTAAAGTTTCTAACAGGTTTTAGTGATGTCTTCCAAAACCAGTAAGTGCCAAATACAGTCTCAGCATGCAATGCCACTGCGGTGTGTGATGTCCTTAAATGTACACGGACTCTGTCCCGGCTGTTGGGCAGCACGAAAGGTTTTTTTTCTGCATCAGGTGTGTTACTGAATGAACACCCAAAACACACGATTGTTGATAAATAAGTCCTCAAAGTTAAATAAGTGGTTAGTGTCTTCCCCTGTGATTTAAGTGCATGAATATTTAAACTACACTTGTAGTTTAAACCTAAAAGCCACGGAAAAGTACTTGTCTTGAGGAGTCCTTTACTTACAGAAGTTCCCGTTGTGAAACGAAGATTCATTTTTCTCGGCGACACACGAGGGAATGTTCATCGGTGGGAAATCTTCCTTTGGCTTCTGGGTGTTGCTGCTGCTGGACTTGCTTCGACTGTGGTCTGGTGTGGGCTGAATAGGCAAAGATCTGGCCACCTTGGATTTCACCAGGCAGCCACAAACAAGGCGAAAGAAAGCACGGCGCATCTCCTTACTGGCCAGGGTGTAAATGATCGGGTTCATCGCAGAGTTGATGACCGCCAGAGCAATAAACCAGTTGGCTTTGTACAGGACAGAGCACTCCTTGACTCTGCAGGCCACGTCAATGAGGAACAGGATGAAGAGTGGAGACCAACAGGCAATGAAGACGCTCACGACGATCACGACAGTCCTAAGGAGCGCCATGGACCGCTCCGAGTTGTTGTGGTTGGTGACGTTGCGACTGCTGGACTTAACCAGGATGTAGATACGGGCATAAAGGATGACAATGGCAACCAAAATGGCTATGAAGATACTGATGCAGAACACAACATACTTCTTGGAGTACAGAGGCAAAATTGTTGAGCAATCTGGCAAGTTGTTTATACAGTTCCAGCCGAGGATGGGTAAGGCACCCAAGGAAACTGAAATGAGCCAGCACGTACCAATGAGAAGGAACACTCTGTATTTTTTATTTGCATCGTAAGGCCTCATTTTAATCATGGTTAAATGCCTCTCAATAGCTATTGCTAGCAAGCTGAAAGTGGAGGCTCCCAGGGCAACAAACATGCTGCCTTCCCTAATGAACCAGATTGTGGAGGATAAGCTCAGAGTCTTCTTCCCAGACATAAGAATGTTTACTTTGTAAACAATCCCAGCTAAAAGATCACAGAGAGCTAGATTGCCAATAAAAAAGTACATACGGTTGTGAAATTTATTGTTTTTCCATATGGCAATCAACACCATCAAGTTTTCCAGGACTATGAAACTACACAGGATCAGAAATGCAATAGTGGGCAGGTCTATATTATCAGTTGCCTTTTCCCTTGAAATAAGCTTTCCTGTGTAATTATAATGCAGTACAATTAGAGAGTCCATCTCTTCATTTCCTTGAGGGCTGACAAGAGCATCAGGTGGCATGGTAACTGCTGCCATCATTTGTTCCCTGGTGGATGCTGGACTTCTTTTTCCTCAATATCACAAGAATATAGTTCCAATAACTTTCCACAAGAGGGAGATCAAGCCACGTTCCTCCCAGCACTCCTCTGGGCGGGCGTTGCGTATCCCCAGCTCCAGCAAACCTCGCATATTAATTCGGGAGAGTGGCTTGCAAACCAGGCTCTGAAAATAAAACCAACAAATGCAACATAAGTATCACCGTCTTCCCGTGTCAGTTCAAGCTGCAAGATAGACCCAGGAGCCGAGAGAGAGGGACAGTGACTGTGACAGGAAACCAAGGCAGAGTGTTGCTGCACGCTTGCCTGCCAAGGTAGCTGTGAGGTGGGTAAGTCCAGACACAGCTTGGCTGCAGAAACACAAGGGCAAGGTAGAGAACTGCTCAAAAGAGTTTCCCCCCCCCTTCTCCAAAATGTCTGGTCCCAGCAAGCCTCAGCGTGCACAGCAAACAGGTCACTGCTTCTCCAAAAGACCTGGGTGTACATGGCGCTACCGAAACACCACCCAACCATCACTGCCTGAGCAGCAGCAGGGCAAACTCTCTGCCTTCTAAGCTTGTTCTTGTTCCCCGCGCAGACTCGAGGTAGGAAGGCTCCCGAGCAAGCTGGTGACAAGTCTTGATGCCAGCGTGCACGTTGCCAGTGCCCAAAATAACTTCCCACCCTTAATGGTATAAAATTGTGATGTTTACAGTTGAGAAGATGCAATTGAAGAAAGTCAGTCATCATAAAATCAATCCTACTTTCCACTCAAATTAGTTGGATTTCTGCTACCTTTTTAAAAACAAACACAGCAAGTCATATTTTTATAAGTATTCGTTTTCTTTTTGGTTCACTTTACTTTTTTTTTCCCCTTTTCATATGTATAGAAATCATACATTTAAAGTTTTTGGTTGGTTTTTTTTTTTGTTGTTGGTTTTTTTTGTTTTGTTTTGTGGTTTTTTTTTTTGTCTTTTTTTTTTTTTTAAAAAAAATAGTTACACCCAATTTAATTGTCCCTCTCAGAAATTCTGATTTTCTTTAAGTTACAGCTTAGATTAACTGCAATGTTTTTCCCTGGACTTTGAGGTTCCATTTTCGCAGCAGGTCCTCCAAACTTTTTTTCAATAAATATCGGAAGAGACCTGTACAGCTTTGTAAAAATATCAGATGTTAGTAGCACTTACTCTTTTATTAAAAATGTGGCATTTTTGTCACTGCAATGAGAATCAGGACTTGTGCCCCAAATGTATGCACTGAGGATGAAAAAACAGCCAATATTTCAGTTTTCTATGAAAACCAGGATGGGGATGAGGAAAGAATTGGTTTAATCTGAACCAAATTTGTAATTTTTTTTTTTTTCTGTGAAAGGTAAAAAAATAAGAATTTGTGCTGGATGGGAAGACACTTTCCATTGGCCCAGAATTAAGTAGCTTAGTTTGGGGAACTTTTTAATAACTAGAGCTCCTGACTATACCATTTATTTACTCAATGAGTATTTTCCTAGCACATCAAAGACACTTTCAAAGGGTAGGTATCAAGGAAAGAGGGGGGGTAACTAGATATCTTTAAGGTCCCTTCCAACCCAATCCATTCTATGATTTTAAGATTCTTTGCAGGTTTCTGAAGACCAGAGGAACGTGCGAGCCACTGCTGACCCAGCAGTCTGTTTGGGGCACTTAAAAAGTGAGAAATACATTTTCAAGTGGCTCTCAGGAGGATGAGAGGAGGAGCAAACCACATCCCAGAAGAATGTAAAGGGATTTAAAGGGATGACCCACACCCTATTTTTCCACTCTCTCTTTTCCTGGATTCCGTCCTTCAGAAAGGACGTGATCTGACAAAAGCCTGCAGTAAATTGACTTGAATTCTTTAGTACATTCAGGATGTTTTAAAATTATTTTCTGAGAAAATAATTTGCTATTTACCCATTGTTATTTCCCCACTCTAGTTCAAAGTTTCAAACTGTGCTTGGTGTCCTTGGTCCTTTTTTTACTCTGAAGATCACAGCAACCACCTCACTCATTTCCCAGAAGCTGAACTGGGCCCTTGAATTGTTAAAACTCTTTTCTGAAACATGGTAACAGCAAAGCTCTCAACAGAACAACTTCACCTCAGCTAAGGTTCAATGTAATTGTAATTCACTTACAATCTGCACACTGTTATCACATAAATTGTCACAGCCTTTCATTGTATTGGCTTATAACAAAATCCCACTGTGTCCATATGAATTGCAAGTGCTTTCCACTGTAAAATAAACAATTACATTTGACTGGAAAAGTGTTTGTTAATAATAGCTCAACCAGCAACACTCACCAGGCTGGCTGATGGCTGCCTGAGAGAATAATATTCCTAACATTTAAGAGTGCCACATATAACAAAATAAACGTTTCTGGAAGTCTTTTTCAAGCGAGTTATCACATTGGTCTATTATCAAAGGGCAAATACATTTCTTTCTGTGAAGAAAATTACGTGGCATACGTAGGAGTTTATCAGCCACAACTCAGCAGATGCAAACTGTCATGACTCTACTAAAGGCAATGGTGCTATACCAGTTCCCCTGGCTGAAGGCAAGGACGATGCACTCGATCAGCAGAAATCATGCAGGGCCCCTGCCAGTGTTTGTAATTACTCCTCTTAAAATTATTACAGCAAAAAGTAAGTCTTTGCCTGTGACAGCATAGTGAGAAGGCAGTGAAGGTTGTAACATTACTGTCTGCCAGGGCTCTCACGGCATGAGTATCACTCACAAGCCACTTGGACGTTAACATAAATAATAATGCAACAAATTAAAATTTATTCTTTTTTTGGCAGCAACATTCCCAAGTAATATCTTTTAGCCATTTCAACCCTTCTCTTGTTTCCCTCCAGCTTTGTAGCCAGTAACTCAGAAAGCCCATTCTCCCTTTAACAGTTAGAAAAATTAATGTTGGTTTTGCATTACAATAACAGGGCAGCAACAGCCAGGTCCAGGATAACCTGTGTCACTGCTTTGTGACAGTACCACGACTTACTCTGCAAAACACGTTTGCCCCAGTCGCACACTGGCTGCAAAGTATGCACTTCAGTCCAGAATATTTAAAAAAACAACCTGAAGAACCTGCCTGTGGCATGTTGCTTGCCCAGCACTGCCACGCTTAGGTACCTCAGCACCTCTTGAAACCACCGGAAACGAGTTTTACTCCCTCTGAAGCAAAGCAGGGGATCCCTATCGCTCCACCACCAGGTACCACTGGAAAGATAAAGCAACCCCTCTGCACTGCAGGGGCAATCTGGCCACACTTCCTCACGGATGCGATGGCTGCAACAGCGATCTCTAAATTACTCACACAAAGGCAGTGGTACAGTGACAAGAACCACAGTCATGTGGAACCACAACCATGTGGAGGGCAGAATTCAGCTGCCTCCTCCAGCTATTTGGCTTCCCTACTCCGAGGGTGGAGAGAGGAGTTGGGGTCAGCCATGAACACCAAGATATCCCCCTCCTGGATAATTTCCTGGCCCACCCCATGCTTTGGGGTTTCTACAGCGGTTAATGTGGTCTCCTGCAGAGGTCAAGGATCCTAGGAGGGTCAAGTACCCTTTCAAGTTGGAGCAGGGGCTCTCTACCGTGGCTCATAATCCTAGATCCCACTGGGGTCTGTATGGTCTCTCTGACACAAATGCCATGAAAAAAAGCAATGCTGTGTGGAAGGCCACAATCCCGGGACCTGCCCTACTGCAAGACACACCTCCACTGTCCTCTCCAGCTCCACCACATAGCGGTACAGGCAGAAACTCAGAGTCATATCTCTCACCAGCTCTCCTGGCCTGCAGTATTCCTCTGGGAGCATGCAATTCCCAGTGCCAGGAGGCAATGGGGAACTTGTGATAATGGGGATGCCAAAACCCTTCAGCAACCACCTCCAATACACCCCTGCTCTCTGTTTCTAGCAGGCACTCTGGTTAAGAGTCCCACAGGACCTGAGGGCTTTTACCATCTCATGAATCACTCTAAGAGAAATGAGAAATTTCTGTGTTTCAAAAGAGTGAACCAAAGTGCTCTCAATTTTCTGAAAGTCAAGGCAACAAGTGAGAATAGAACTTAACTTTTCACTACCTACTTCTGCCTGCACAAGAACGCATAATGCTATGCATTCAGTGCACTCACTGTAATTTGGCCAGAATTGTATTTTCCTGCTTTTCAAATAGTCATGAACAGACTTGACCAAAGAAACTGGATGCCCCTTCACCACCACTACAGATATTGCAGTTCTCCCTTCTCTGCCACCTTCTTTGGCCAACAAAGACATTTTTTAAAATGGCAAAGAAAATAATACATATCCAAAGACAAACGTTTTTATGTGTTTGTACAGCCCTTGTAAATAAAGAGTAAACGTGAGTAATTTATGAGGTAGTCTCATTAACTAAAAAAGCTTTTCAGAACAGCAGCACATTTCAATACACAGTTCCACCGAAATTAAGCTGTGCTAGATGAAAATGAAGTTTAGACAATAAACATCTGCTGCAGAACAATGTCTTAGACAACTCGAACGTTAAAAAGATTTTCTACTTAAGTGAATGTGCTGGCAGATTACAGCCTCAGAAAAAAACCCAAATAATTACTTTTCCTGGCTTCTGGCTCGTAGATATCTGCTTGAATTTTGTAATTCCGAGTAGGACACACGCACACCTCCTCACTCCCGGCCGGTTTAATTCTTGCACGTTAAAGGGAAGTCACTTGGACTTCTTTCCCCTGTCTCACAGCACTCCCAGACCTATTCCCCCCCTGCTCCAAACTCCGGGGTTCCGTTCACAAATTTCCACCGCCGCGGCGACCCGAACTTTGTGGGGCGATTAACATCTCGTCTAAGTCGCCCGGCGCGTCCGCGGCGTGACCGCCTCGAAGAGCAAACACCACTCCCGGGGCTCCCACGGGTGCCGCTCCCTCCGCTCCGGCAGCCGGACCGGCCCCGCACTCCGGGCCCGGCGGGACGGGCACGCCGAGCCCTCGCTGGCCGAGCCGGGACGGCCCCGACGGGCGGGCGGGGCACGGGCCGGGCCGTCTCGGAGCCCCGAGCTGCGCTCACCCCGCGGCCCCCGGTGCTCCGCGGCCGCCGCATCCGACCCTGGGGCTGGGATGGGATAGGATGGGATGGGATCGCCCCGGCCCTGCCCGCCGCCAGTTCCCGTAGCCACCCCGCCCGGGTACCCCCGGCTGACCGACCTCCCCTCCGGGCTTTCCTCCGGCGCGTCCGCCCCCCCCTCGGGTCCTGCCTCCAGCACTCCGCTCCCGCTCCGCCGCCACCGCCGCACAGGCTTCGCTCCGCGTTCTCTGCCTGCCCCCGTCCCGTCCCGTCCCGTCCCGCCCCGCCTCACCCCGCCCCTTGGCCGCTCACCGTGCCCCATGCCCGGGGGAGCAGCGCCGCCGAGCTGGATGCTGCCGGCAGGGCTCGGCCGCGGGCGGAGCGGGGGGTTTGATTCCTGCGCGGCGAGAAGGGCAGCCGGGGTGAAAATGTGAGACGGCAGAGCCCGCCGGCGAGTATTTGTAAGGTCCATAACAATGCGGGGTGGAGGGGAGGAAGTTCTGGGTAGGTCTTACTCAGCTCGAGCGATTATCGCGTTCGAGAGAGGTTTTTACGTGTGTTGCATCTGCCCCTCTGTTAGGCTGTCTCCAATAACGAGACCTTCAGGGACCTTGAGTCGAGAGGCACACGGTGAAGAAAAAGTACTTCTGGTTTTGACCCAGAGCTGCCGATTACAGAGTGTTTCCTGGTAAGGTACCACTTGACAGAGTTACTGGCTGAGTAATAAACGACTCAAGGACGGGGACAGGCACGCGGGTTGCCCCAGTGACAGGAGCAGCGCTTTGGAAAAGAAGTTGGAACCCTGGATCCTGCAACCGTCTAATTTAAATGTACTTGTAAGATGCCTGTGGGTACAGCAAATCTTTCTGCCAAACTGTGTGTGATGAGCTGGCAAACAGGAACGCCACAACAACCTTGCAAGGCTCAGGCAGGCGTGTGGGGCTGCCCAGTCGTTCCGCTGCAATCAGTGGTTTTTTTTGAGAACCCCCTGCCTGGATCTGAGCGTTGTTGAACTCGGAGTCGTGCCGTGGGGCTCTGCTGTCATGTCGCCTGCACTGCTGCTCCGTAGGGAAGAAACGTGCTGGAAGAAAGCAGAACTAGGCTTTTCATAGCCAAAAACCTTATACCTGCTGTCCTCTCCCCTCATGTGCTGTGTGAAAGCTGCCTTCTTATGTGGAATAGGAGAGGAGTGGAAAACTCCTTCCATGTCACGTCAAAGTACTCGGCAAAGGGAGACTGGGCCTGTGAATCATTGCTCTCCCATTGCTCAGCAAGGCCTTGTCCTACAGATTCCTTGAAAACCACACCATGAAGCTCTGTAGTTCTCCTGGCAACTGCTGGCTACACGCCATCAAGACCCAGTTCTTGTAGAGCAGATGTTTCAGTGAGCAGACCCTAGCTTGACTCTGTGTTCTCCTATTATTCTTGTTCTTTTCTCTCTGTCCTCATTTTTCCTTTGCTGCCTTTTGCCTACTTGGAGAGGGGAGCCAGAAGAAATAGTCGTTCTGATCAGACTGTCATATATAGGGGGACCAGACACTGCCACCAGAAAGATCTTCTGACAGTGGTGCCAGGAGCTGGTAAACTGTGTCCTGCTGCCTGTGATGGCTTTAGAGTGCCTTCCTTAGTTGCTCTTACTGCCACCAGCAACCCACAGGAGCAGCCCACAGCAAGGCCCCACTGCACTACAAGGGAATCACCTTGGAGAGGAGCTTGCATGGAAAGTGGTGTATCCGTGGTGAGGACCAGACGTTCCCTCTGACTGACACCTCCTGATGGTGTCTGACATGGTGCTGTATGAAAGCCCCTCTGCTGCAAAGCCCCTGGAGCGACGCAGCCACACCAGGGAGCAGGGTGATGTCATGCCCCAGCTCTCCTCTCCGTCATGGGGAACAGACTTCAGCCACGGCTTTGCTGGAGGGGTGTTTGGCCCATCAGCAGGCAGTGGTTTCCTGCAGCTGCCTGTGGGTCCTGTGGTTGCAGTGGCTGCTGATGTCACTGGAGGAGGCAGGACACTGCAGTGCAAGCTGGAGAAGCCAGCCAGGGACCAAGTGGGGTGGAGAGTCCCTGTTCGGAGGCTGCCAGGGCATCTTAGACCAAAGCAACTGTTGGCAAAAAGCTTTGGGGAGCTCAGCCTCTCCAGCAATAGCTGATAACAACCCACTGGTTCAATTCCAAATGCCACACAGCAGCCAGTGAGGCACACATGGGGAGCTTTCCACGAAGCTCTTGACCTTAAAGGAAATTACATTTTTGTGGGGTAAAGAGATTAATGACTAAGTAAAGGAGCTGTGATGAATTTTCATAGCAACAGAAGGTTAACAGCTCAATTTTCCAGGGGTGAGAAGTCCTTTCTGCCCTGAAAATTCCTGAGTGAGTGGGCAAAATGGATTAATAATGGGAAAGCAACCATTTCTGATGTTATTTGGGGTACTCAACAGGGAGACTAAAACTGAGAACAAGATGTTTCCAAGATCTGGAGGTCCAGAGTGACCTGCTGATAAATGCCATGTTCATTTCCGTGCTGCTGAGTGAAATATAGGAAAAACAGCTCTAATGATAGATGCACAAATCTGCATGGAGTGTTAACAGTCAGAACAGAGGTCTTTGTGGATAGCCCTTAAAAAGCGCTTGACGTTCTTTTAACTGTTAAAGTGAAACTGAATTCTAGGAACTGTAAAGAAAGGAATAAAGAACAAAATGGAAAAACATGGTTCTGCAAACTTGGCACCTTGTGTACCATGAGTACCTCTGGTTGCTTCCTCTCCTTAAGAATGCAGTACAACACAAAAAGGCAAAAAAAAAAAAAAAAAAAAAAAAAAAAAAAAAAAAAAAAAAAAAAAAAAAAAGAAAAAAAAAAAAAAAAAAAAAGTGATGGAGTGCTTAGAAAAGTCACCTCAGAAGGGAAAATCCAAGTTGGCTAGGTCTAACTGGTGGTCTGAAAAAGGGAAAAACACAACAAACGAAGATGGAATATTTTTAAACAAAAGGACACAAATTTCTGACAATGTACCATTGAATTGTGGAACACAATCATCAGGGGAGAAAAAGCCATTAAACAAACTACATGAAACCGCACGGAGTAAATACATTTAAATAAGGTTAAATACAGTGAGAGGGCAGGGCAGGGTACAAGGGCTGGGCCTCCCAGCACCCTGCAACAGCCCATGGATCTACTCTTCTGTCGTGGGTTTTACATGGAGAATAATGGATTAAAGAAAGGGTTTGTTTTTTTTTCCATGTGTGGCATTTGGTCCAGAGAAAGCAGTGAATGATGAGCGCCATCGATACAGATGGTTTTTCAGCACGTGCTTAAAAGTTAAAAAAGTGGTTAAAGCTACTTCTATTTACAGATAGATAAAATACATAAACATGCAATAAAAGCTGAAGTTACCCTCAGATGAAAGATATTGTGGTTTCTCTACAGACAAAACAGCTCATGTTTCAAGATTAATATTATCCTTCTCATGTATTAGTTACAATTAAGTCCACTTTTTTTTCGGGTAACTGTGATAAAATCTTGGTTACTTCTGTCTTTCAAGATCATGTGATGTTTTATTAATGCATTAGTTATAATTTCATCATACTGACATTCACCCAATGCTTCACAGATCTGTCATTGATTTCCTTGCCTGGAGTTCCTGAAGTAATGCTTCATCATTTGGAAAACTAGTAATTTATTTTTGACTGTTTTGGTGTGAAAACTAAACGGCAGCAGAGCAATTTTAAAACTAAAATTCAAAACAGCATGATATTTATCTGATTCTGTGATAACATATTTTAGCTCTCCACTGTTGCTGAGCTATCCTTTTTATATTAACAGATGTGTTATGTGTGACTTGTTACATCTACATGATGAAGTGCTGGAACATATTTTTGTTTGTAACACCATTTTTATTCCTATTTCTGTGACTCCAACCCAGTCTTAAGACAATATTAAATGCAGTATTGTTTAAATTAGAAGTCATTAAGGGGCAAATTTAATTAATATTTTAATTGAATGTAAACATAAAACCAAAAAATATGCAGTGATCAAAATACATTTGTTTACTACATCAAAGAAGAAGTCTGTCAATCACTGTAAAATATTAAGAAAAGATATTTTGGAAACCTCAAAAACAATGACTTTTTCACATCCTCATGCACTTGTATCTCATGTATTTGCCGTATTCTTTTGCCTGTCTCAACTTTTTTGGAAGATACTTGTCGTGATTTCTTTAGCAGCAGTAAAGCTGACACAAAAACTCTGTAAATCCATCATGGGAATGACTGAGGCCAAGATCTTGAAAACCTTGCTACCACAACATCGCTAACGTTTTGTCAATGTAATTTGAATCACAGCGTCTCATAGTGCATTTGACTTAATATATTTAAATCTGTTATCTTTGAACAGCAATATTCTGATTAAATATCCACACTGCTTCAATGCACCATTTCGGAGTTTGTCTTAGAAATTATCAATAAGCAGATACACCTCTTAAATTAACACCTGCTTTCTGCTCCCTCAGGTCGTTATGTGGGATGAAGCATTTGTCTTCTTCTGATCTGCATACAAGCTCGTGTGAAAACTGCAGCTTTGTATGTGCTTTCTTCTTCGTCTTCTTTTCATGGCACATTTCTTTTCACGGAATTTGTGAGAGGTACAGTCTTGTGCTTATCGTGTGTAAATACAATATATACCCATAGGACATATTTCAGCTGCATGTTTTATATTAACTGCCGGGATCACGTGCTTAGCTAAGCTGAACTCTGTCTGCCTCTGCAAGTGACACCTTCCTCTGGGGATAAAGGGGCAGGTGCTCCCAGCACGGCCAGATATTTGCTGTTAGTGTTAACATTAAGGCTGACTCAGCTCAGTGCACAGCCCTGTGCAGATTGCACATGCTAAAAGAAAGATAGCTGTTATCTCAGCGCTTCCAGCCAGACATGATGTAAAAAGTGAAATGCAGAGAAACGAGAAGGGGAAATGAGTTCAGTCCGACAGCTCCTTGGGTTTCCCCATCTGCATCCTGCAGCTCAACACTCCAGTCATGAAGACCATACGCCTACATCACTGTCTGAAGGTTTGTCCCTCGTTTCTTTTCTGCACATTATTCCCATCCTCCCCTAGTAGTGGTCTCCAAACATGCCCTTTGGAGCAGACTGACCCTTTTTGTTCATCTTTTAGTGAAATCAATTGAAAAGGCTGAAAGAATGAAAAAAAAAAAAAAACACCCTCAACTCTCAGCAAAGGTGGCAAAAGGCTTTGCAGAGAAAAATAAAAAACTGTAGGTGGTCTGATTGAACTCCTTCTAGACTAGCCAAAGACTACTATATGACTAAAAATTAAAATAAGTTTCAGGGGCTTGAATGGATTTTACAGTAAATAACCAAATTTTAATTAATAGAAAAGTTAAGGAAGCAGAGGCCAAGCAGATGTTATCAAATGGAGGTGAATACATAAAATCATGGAATAGGTATGGTTGGCAGGGACCCTAAAGATCATGTAGTTCCCAGCCCTCCTCCTATAGGCAAGGACATCTTCCCCTAGACCTGTTTACTCAGAGAACCATCCAGCCTGGTCTTGAGCATCTCCAGGAATGGGGAGTCCACAGCCTCTCTGGGCAACCTGTCCCAGTGCCTCACCTCCCTCACAGTAAAGAATTTCTTACTAATATCTAATCCAAACCTTCCCTGCTTCAGCTTGAGGCTATTCCCCCATGCCCTTGGGAAAAGTCCTCTCCAGCCTTCTTACAAGCCCCACTTTGGGCACTGAAAGGCTGCTGGAAGTGCTCCCCAGGGCCTTTCCCTCTCCAGGCTGAACAGTCACAGCTCTCTCAGCCTGATCTTCTGGGAGAGGTGCTCCAGGCCTGTGATCAGCTTAGTGTCTCTCCTCTGGACTCGTTCCAACAGGTTTGTCTTGTGCTGGGGGCCCCAGGCTCAGACACAGCACTCCAGTGGGGGTCTCGTGGGGTCTCAGAAGAGCAGAGTAGGGGGGGAATCACCTCCCTCAACCTGTTGGTCCTGCTTCTTTTGGTGCAGTGCAGGAAATTTTTGTATTTCTGGGCTACAAGTGCAAATGCTGAATCATAGTGAGCTTCTTGTTCACCAACATACCCAAGTCCTCCTTGGAAAGCTGCAACTATGTAGGAGTCTTGAAGGGCTGGGGCAAGCCAAAAAAAAAAAAAAAAAAAGAAAAAGAATGAAACAAACCCCCAAACAAGACAGCAGGAAAAAAATATTTACAACAGTTGGGTTCTTGAGACGTCTTGCTGAAAATGGACCTCTTTTGGGACAGCAAAGAAGCACAAAGCAAGAAGGTTTTCCTCTCGAGTGTGTACTGATACAAAGCTTTTGTAATGCTGGAAGAGTGAACTTCATTTCACTATGATGCTTGATGTGCTGTATTTAACTGTCATAATTCTGGGGGCACTGATTTTCCGGCCCTGCAGAGATAAGCTGAAGCTTTTGCAGCCCTGTTGTCCTATCAACTGTTTCGCTGGAAGTTGTTTCCACCTCCATAGAGACAGTCTGCAGCTTGGTCTTTCGCTTTGAATTGTTGGCCACCATGTTGTGCTCTGGGCTGCAAATCACTGTGGGTTCAGGGGGGTTTAACATCAGCCCTGCTGTCTTTTTTGCAAGGTATACCATATCTCAAGCAGGTATGATAAGCTGTGATTATAAGATCTTTAATGTCTGGACACCTGAAGAGGGGTCACCTCACCCACGGGTCTCATCAAGGGGGTTACGGGGTCATCATCACTCTTTGCAAAGACAGGGGACAGCAGGAGATGGGGCTGGAGATGTGCCCCTGCAGTGATCAGTGCCCCCAGGCCCCTAGCTCTGAATCACCTCTGCTGAGCTCGGGGAGGGTGGTGAGTCAGCCACAGAGGGAAAGCACTTCAAAGAGAGGCCCCTATTTGTGTTGGTAGGATGCTGGGCTAAAATCTGTACCTAGTCTGGGTGTAAAGGCATTTTGTTCTAGCCACTGAAATTTTAGCTGTCTCTGCTGTGAGAAATTTATATGCTGAGAATGATTATAAGGAAAGAAAAGAGAAGTGGGAGAGAGGAGGCAATTAAGATTTAAAAGAGATAATGGGCCTGATTTTGAAATCCATTGAGAGATTCGGACTCTTAAAAGGGCTAAGAGGGGTTAACAGTGCTCAGAAATGTTAAAAATCAGGTATATGTATTGACTTCATAATAATTACTCAACATAATTTAAAAAGTAGAAAACAAGCACTGTTCAGAAGAGAATGCTTGACCAGCCAGCCTTCTCTTTTGAGCAGCAGTCCCTTAATGTTCTCGTGTCCTGCTCCTTTTGACATCTGTTTCCCTTTATACAGAAGAGAAATTCCTCCCATACCACACAGCATTCTTAAGAAGTATTATTACTTGCTGAAACAAGAAGTTCCCCAGAAGCACTGGGGTTCCCCCGGTGCCCCGTCTGTGAATCAGACTTTGAGAGCTTTTCGGGAGCCAATGGGTGGCGTGTTTGTTGCTGTTTCATGGAGCAGGCTGGTTGAAGTGTCACAGCAAGCGTCTGTGTAAATAATGCCCAGATGGCAGGAGGGCCTGCAGGCCAGACTGAGGATCACTCCGCATGTCACTGAACGGAGTGAGATTGCTCACTCCATATCCACATGATGCTATCCATACCAGCACATAAAGCAAGCTGTTTTAAAGGTTTCAGCACGTTTTCCAGTGTTCCTCCTGAAGAAGTCTGTGTGGTGTGAGGCAGTGCTGTGTGGTAACACCCGCGCTGTCCCAGCCAGGCACCAGCAGCCTTCCTGCTACTCTGACGTGGGAAACTCCTTGGTCATTGGTTCTGCTAAGTTATCTTTTTGGTGACACCCGACCACCTTCTCTGTCCTGTCTGTGACATTCTCAAGGGTCATAACTCAGGTCATGTCCTTTCTGCATGCTATACACTTGTTATTTATCTCATTGTCTTCTTTCACACTAAGCCACTTCCTGGGGCTACTGTAGCACTTTCCGATGGTTTTTGCTGGGAGGGCACCAGTAAATTTAATGGCTGGGCTCTGTTAGCAGAGTTCTTTGTGACTAACCTTTGGTTAAGTCTGTTGTCTGTGTCATTTTCCTTCACCCATCACCTACCAGTTAATGCAAATATAGTGAAATGCTCGTCTTTTTATGCCAACACAAGGCAAAGATCCCTGCTGATATTAAAGGCCCTTATGTTATTGCTATTTCGTAAGGCCCTTTTTTATTCACAGTTTCTCCTTCATGTTCTTTCTTACACTTTAGCTTTTTATATATGTCTTACCTTTTGCAGAACCTCAGGTTCTCTAGTTACTGAATCTTCTTTTCCTATTCAATTTACTGTACTAATTACTCCTATATTCCTTCGTATTACCATTTCCTATTTGCATTCTCCTCTACACTCTTCTCTTAGCTTGAAATCTCTGATGTCGATCTTGTTTTGCCAATATTTAAGCTCTCCATGCCTTCTGCCAACTCCTTTCATTTCTCTTATCTGCTCATTGCTACTTTTTAAAAGGTCTTCTAAGGACAGCAATATTTAAAACATAGGTGTTACCGAAAATTAAGTTCTTGTCAGTTTAGTACTACAACTCATAAGATCCCAGGTCTCTGCAGGAGCAGGAACAACTTGCCTAAGTGTGATGATGTTTCCTGGGACAAACCTTGGTTGAACCTTGTCTCTCGGGTCTTTGGCAGAGCTGAAGGTAAATGGATGTGGCTGAGGTGGTGGATATACTGCCTGAGGAGAACAGTGGGTCATAATAATTTCTCCCACCTCCAGAGAAGGAATGTGTGTCTCCAGGGCGCATTATTTTCTAGGATGCTTTTGGAATAGTGTTATTTATGCCCCACCCTTTGGCAAGCCTGGAAATAAAAGGCATAATCAAAGCCTTATTTAGCTTAAATACGGAGCTGTGTGGTTCTGGAACACAAATGCTCCATTTGCCTCTGGCCTGATGGTCATGTAGCGTGTGTGGAACACAGAATGGTGGCACCCATCCAGTTGTTACTGGGTAAACAGGGCATGCACTGGGGAGGGGAGTGAAAAGGGGAGGAAAACACCCTCACTGGCACCAGGACCATCATTGCTATTACGCTGTGAGTTACTGTAATACCTCACTGCAAAAGATACATCTCATCATCCACAACTTTCTGCTGCCTGCAATTTTAGATGTCTGCCTGGTTTGGACACCCTCTCCACCCACCCCACTGGGCTAGGCAGCCCAGGAGAAGGGAATGGCGTAGGAAATGGAGTGAGCCCCAAGGCAGAGGACTGCTTGCACATTTGCACCTCAGCCACCAGCCTCTGAAAGCCTCAGGAACTCAAGTTAGTCAGGGAAGTCCGGAAAGCAGAACCCATAGCTCAGCATGTAATTAAATCAAAATCTGTTGTACTTCTCTCTGTTTTCTTCAGTGTTCCTTCAGCTTTCCCTGGAGTTGTGTAAAGGCCTGTAAATCTTGCTGATGCTGGCACTTCCTGCAAAGAACAGTGTTCTAAAGAAAACTGAGTGAGTTATATGTAGGAGAAAATTTTACATGGTGAGATGAAAATGTTGTAAACTATTTACATCTTATTCTGAGAGAAGTTTGAAATGTTCATGGTATTTATTTTTTGGAAAGTACTTTTACAAGCATCTCTTGTTGCTGTATTTCACTGACAAAAATCAGTGGCTGCATTAAATTTTTACCAGTATGTCAATTTTTTATGTCTCTTTATTTTATTTTTTTTTCTTTCATTTTCAATAGCTAACGAATTAGCTGTCGTTACCAAAAATAATGGAGGGGTTTGATGTTACAAGAGCTGTTGGACCTGGACCAGCATGAGTTCGTAGTCATTGACCAGTGTGTGTCTGGGAGTGCACCAAAACTCTTGTGCTGCTCAGAGCATATCAGGAGATCTGCACTGTGACATTTTGTTAAAAAAGCAACATAGTCTTTCTGCCTACAAGGGCATAGACCATCTGTACAGACACAAAGAGAAAGAGCAGTAAATGGGTAACTGCATTCTGTTCTCATTTGAAGCACCTTGCCTCTATTAATTCTGGTGGAAGTTGTATGTGCCTATGTACTCCCACATTACATGTGGTGGACAGTGGCCATTCAGGTAATCCTGGTGTACAGATATAATTGTTTCTATACCAATCACCTTTTCTCTGTAAATGCTGATTTATGTTCTCTCTTTTTTTTTTTTTTTTTTTTTTTAATAGGTCATTGTCCCATGCTGCCTCCAGACAGAGCTGTCGTTGTTCTGGAAGACAAAGAAGCAACACATGGTAGTGGCTATGGTGGAAAATAGTTTGCAATGTTCCTTTTTATTTGGAGATTCAGAGATTTTTATAAGACATTGGTTCTCTTGGTTTTGCACATTTAAATCAATGGGCGATTTTCACTTAGTTTCCTCAGCCACTTTATAGAAAGTGTTCTTATTTTCAAGTATTAATTTGATTGTGGTCTGGAAATGATGGGCCATACATTCCTGCTCTGTGTTGTTGCTCAGAACTTCAGCCTGAAGATATTGAAGGTGTAGACATTTTCCTGTTGACTGGAGCCTGCAAGCCCTGACCTCAGCACCTCTTTGAAACCTACTTATGCATAAATTATGTTTTGTCAGTGGTATCATCCTGGATATCCAGTGAATTGGGAGTTTTGAAGGGTAGGACAAGATACAAAAAGGACTGAAAAAGGTTTGATGCTCTTTGTGGTACCTTTCTTTGACGTATATCAGATTTCCAAAGACTCTGGGCAAATAGAAACACCACTGGAAGAGTATTTCCTCTTAAGAAATATCATCCATAGTGTATGCATACCACAGTTTATAGGTGAGCTTTGGAAGCAAAATTTGCATTATTTTGAGTGCTGTTTGATGATTTCAAAATCTGCTTTGTGTCCACAGGTTTACAAGTGTTCATTTTGTAGTCTTAGTGAAAATAGCTATATTATTGAATTTCTGTGTGTACATCTCATATGTTTTGCATTCTTCTCTTAGTTTCCTTTCACTGTATTTTGTCAGATGAGTCTGAAAACACCAACTGTTGTGTCACCTTAGAGCAATTTCTTAAGATCTCCACAAGCATAACGTTTATATGTGAACAATTTTTTTTTGTTTTTGAAGTTCCTGACCGAGCTGGATCTCTGCATAAATTTGTTCATTTCAAAGGATTTGCCTGGTTGTTCTGGTTTTCTTTTTTTCTTCAGCCATTTAAAGAGAAGAATTGAAAAAGTGTGCCACTTGTTTCAGGGCTGAGTCTGAGAGAACTTTTGCCTCTTGCTCTAAGGAAAATGTCAGCATATTCTTGCAGTCTTCAAGAGAGGTTCATCTGATAAGAAGGTGGACTACAATAGCAAATGCAAGATGTGTATAAGGTGAGACAGATACCTACCACTGAGCTCCGAAGACCCTCATGGTTTAATTTTGAAGAATTTTTATGATCTGTATTTGCTGTCCTGCATTAACTAATGGTCATGTTGACAGTGGCTGATGTTTTCACAGGCTTGTTTGGTGAGTTATCTGTTGAACCTTGGTTATTGTCCTACCAGTTAACATCCTCTAATGTATGGCCAGCTTAAAATAGCGTAGCTTAAAATAGTTAGTTTGATATGAATCCTTCCTGTTATGAGAGTGGAGAATCGGGCATGATTCCCCAACCATTTCTTCTCCTTCTGAAGAAGGACAAGAAATGACACAGTGTCTTAGCTGTGGAATGAGACATGATTACAGATATAACCATGTGTCCACACATTAGGGATAACCCGAGTTGAGCAGCTTTCCCCACAGATGCTCTGCTCTGGGTCATGAGAGGCTGCAAAAATAAAGCATCTGCCTGTACTTCCTGTATGAGCCTCTGTTCCTTCTCTTTTGTTCCCCAGGAGAGGCGGAGAAAAGCACCTTGCTAATTTTATTTCATCAGATACTGTAGTCTCAGCAGTATCCTCTGCAAGTGTCTTCTTACAGCAGTAAAGAGGTCCCCGCTCAGAAAACGAGGACCAGAATATTTGTGTAGATCAGATCAGTTTCAGACAAGGGGAGAGGATGTGCTGACCCACTCAGCTGTCTATTTTTAGCTCTCATGAATAATCACAGGATGTAAGGGGGAGCATATCTCAAGAGATCACCCACAAAAAGAGTGAATTAATAGCAGAAGTGCTATAAATATACAAGGGGTGGATGACTCAAGTGAGAGTGCCTACTTTAATGGATGAACCGTGGAGAATTGCAGGAGGGAGGTGTCCATGTGAGTGTTTGTGTGGCAAAGCAACAGGAGTTTTCACGAGCACATAGTCTCTCTCAGAGACAAAACTAGAAGGACTTATGGATAGAAAGGTCTCTTGAAGAGTGATAAGTTCCCCACACACCCCCCTTTTCTATAGCATAGACTCTTAACTCCTGTGTTCTGTTCTTCCTTGACTTCTGTGTTGCTCAGCTTTTCTGCTGCCTGTTGAGGATCTTCTTTATCACAGTCGTTCATTAGTCTTTTGAGTCTTTTGAGGTTGATTTCTCGATGCCAAAGGCCATTTTATTAGTGTTGTGCAGAGCCTTTCCCAGCACTGCCACAATAGACGCCCTCACAGGAGCCCTGCTGGGTGTGAAGTAAAATGCAATCATCGTCTGGAAATTCAATATCTCTGCTTATAATTATATTAGTTATGAGCTAATTTGGTGTGAGTAGTGAATACTGTGGTTCTGTGGAAGTAGGTGTATGAATTGCTCCTGTACTGAGTAACAGGACCATCCTTTCGCTCCAGGGCCTGAAGAGATTTTTATGTTGGGAATTACTGAATAATACTGGGACTATTGATACAAAGTGTGTGGCCACTCTTCTCTGGGAAACATCTTTTTGGGTACTGGAAAGATTAACACCCAAGGGTGACAAGGGAGCTGGTGGAAGAGCTCACAAAGCCACTCTCCATCAGTCTTGGCTCTCTGAGGAGGTCCCAGACGATTGGAAGTTGGGGAATGTCACGCCAATCCACAAAAAGGGCCTGAAGGAGGACCTGGGAAACTCCAGGCCTGTCAGCCTGACCTCGGTGCCTGGCAAGGTTATGGAACAGATCATCCTGAGTGCAATCACACAGCACCTACAGGATGGACAAGGGATCAGACCCAGCCAACATGGGTTTAGGAGGGGCAGGTCCTGTCTGACCAACCTGATCTCCTTTTATGACCGGGTGCCCCACCTGGTGGATGAGGGACAGGCTGGGGATGGGCCTCAGACTTAAGCTGTGCCAGGGGAGGTTTAGGTTGGACATTACGAAGAAATTCTTTACAAAGAGGGTAATCAGGCATTGGAATGGGCTGCCCAGGGAAGTGGTGGATTCACCATCCCTGGAGGTGTTTAAGGTGGGACTGGATGTGGCATCAGTGCCATGGTCTGACAACTACAGTGGGGTTGGATCAAGGGTTGGACTTGATGATCTCAGAGGTCCTTTCCAACCTGGCTGAATCTATGATTTTATGATTACCTCTTCCAATTAAAGTCCATTTGGTTACTGTGGAAGATGTCCTGGTGTTTATGTGGGACATCCTAAAATGGTCTATGTCACCGGGAACTTGGAAAGATCTGAATTGCTTTTTGTGATTGCAAGTGGAAGACTTGTGCTCAGAAGCACCTATGGCATTGAAATTCATTCATTCTAGGGCAATTTTGTTTCTGCAGCTTATGAATCATTTTGCTGGGCACCTGTGTGGGAGAAAGGAGCTGGTAATGCCCACCTCAGTAATGCAGAAGGAAATGTGATTTAGGAAGATGGACAGATGTCCCTGGTTGGGTTCCATGCTGTTCAGAAATACCTGCCTACTGAGACTGGGGCTTTTTATAGTTTCTAAAATAAAATTTTTATGCAGAAGACCTCAGACTGACCAGGCAACAAACTGTAAATAAGCCTTAACTTTAAAGTTTGTTTAAATTACTGCTTGTCTACAGTGAATTAGAGGTAGTTCCTGTTTAATTGTTAATCTGACGACAAAATTAGCCAGTGTTTTACAAACTGATGTTTTATTCACTCGAAGTATTTTATAAATTGTGTTAGACAGTGGAAAGGTGCCAAGGTGTTTGTATTTATGACGTATTTTATTTTTTCTTTGTGATCCTACACGACAGTTAGGTCCCTATTGTGCCTAAAATAAAAGCACAGGCAGCTCCACTGAGCCTTTTTAGTTTCATTTAAAAAATGACCTATGTGCTAGCCTGCAAGTTGGCTGAGGTGGCATGGCAGAAGTTTTCGTTACAATGCGATGCAAAAAAGTTGATTTTCCTCGGCTCTCATAGTTCAGCTTTTGAACAAACAACATCAAACCACCACAATCAGGGATGAACATCTGATGCATCCCTGACAATTACAAGAAATGCTGCAAAAATAACGAGGGTTAGAGTGCAGCACGACTGGTGTCCTGGCGTGGTGCCTGCGCAGGGGAGCGCCGCACACTGCTGTGGGAGTGGGAAGGTTTTCACCTCTTGGGTTCCTTGTATCCTCCCTGGATTGTGGAGGGGAAGTGCCAGAGGGTAACCCTGAGATTCTAGGGGTGGAACAGCACAGCAGCAGCACTGATAGGGCACCTTCCTTGTCCGCACTGGGAGAACACAGCCCAGCCCTCTGTGACTCCGCGTGCACAGAGAGCCGGAGGCATCCTCAGACACAGCCCAACAGGCATCAAACCTGACAGCATAACCCCACATGAAGGGTGTGATAGGCAAAAAGCAATCAGCCAAGCAAATCTGTGTCAAGGCTTGCTTTCAAGGTTTACGTTTTGCACTAATCTCTCTTTAATTCTGCGTACAACTGGCACAGGCCAAAGGCGGTGAGGAGGCCTGTGTGGGCACGCAGTATTGCCACGTTGCTCATTGCTGTGATCCTTGGCACAGGAAGAAGTCTTGTCTGAGGAAGAATATATGTTCATTATTCATTTTTTCGTTATCAGGAGATGTTTGATCACCATTTTTAAACCGCTTAAAGCACGAAAAGAGGTAAAAATCGGCAGCCACGAGGCTGTGAGGGGAAAGTACAATGGATTTTGTATTTTTTCTCTGACATTCAAGTTTTCAGGTTGTGAAATACTTTTATTATGTTTTTGAGAAATAGATTTTTCTCTTGCAGTGAGTGTGCAGAGCATGACTACATTGGAGTCAGGCATTAAAACGGCAATGTGAGGTTCCAGCTGGTATTAATTTTCAGGCAGAATGCAATTATAAATGAGTCTCTTGATTCCTGGTAATGTGCCTGAAACAAATATTTAAGGAATTTGGTTTCAGAATGAACCACGGTGGTTACAGCCTCACCCATAGTCAGCTTTGGACACAGCCAGGTTGAAGTAACTCTCAAAATGTCTTCAAGTGACAGAGGATTGTGGAAGAAGTAGAGAGGAGTACAAACGTCTGATGTTACATAAATACTGTCTGGAGTGTGCTTCATGGCTAGCAAGCAAACACCTAACAGGAAATCCCAATGGCTCCCTCCATGGAGTCCTGGCAAGAAGAATTTCCTTTCATATTCTTGTAAGCTGACCTGGCTCACTCAAAAACGAAGCCCACAGGAGGCTTCCTTCCTTCTCTTTTGGGATTTCCACTTGGGAAAACTGCAATTAATGCGACCTAGAGCAGCTACACACCCAACTGCAGCTTTCCAGGCCCTGGGAGTGCAGTGGAGCTCTCATGTCTGTGCAGGGTTATCTCTGGAACGCAATTGCCATAGCACAAGGCCAGGCTGTTCCCACGTCACTCCTATCTCATCGTCCTGGTTTTGGCTAGGATAGTGTTAATTTACCCTCAGTAGCTGTTGCAGTGCTGTGTTTTGGATTCAGAATGAGAATGGTGTTGATATCACACTGATGTTTTGGGGTTTTGCTAAGGTGTGTTTATCCTACATCGAGGATTCCCACTGGGCAGGTAGCAAAAGAAATGGGAGGCAGCCCAGCTGGGACAGGTGACCCAAGCTGACCAAAGGGACATTCCACACCACAGAACATCATGCCCAGTATTTAAACTTGGGGGAATTACCCTGAAGGGGGTAATCTGGGTAAAGGAAGGGGGATAAAGGAAGGGGGATCTGGCATTGGTCAGGAGGGATGCACAACTGCACTGTGCTGCATTAGTTTTTCCCTTTGTTGTTATTATTATTATTTACCATTGTTACTGTATTTTACTTTATTTTCTATCATTAAACTGTTCTTATCTCAAATTAAAATTTTTACTTTAGTTCCCCTTCCCATTCCCCCTGAGCAGGGGAGGGGGGAGAGAGGGGCTTTGAGTCAGTGGCTGTGGGGTGCTAAATTCCCAGTAGGACTTAAACCACAACAATCCTTTTCGGCACCCAGTGTGGGGCACAAAAGGCTGAGATAACAAAAGATCAGACCAGACTGTGTTAAAAGAAAATTTTTATAAGTATTAGTTGTATTGGTTTAACAGTTGCTTGTTATAATGTGGATTTATTTGCTATCATATTTGTGGCATTTTATCTCTGTTATACTGATAAGACCTTATTTTCAGTATGTTCTCTGCAGTGGATTTCATAGGATGGGCTTATGATATGGTAGTGGGTGTCACTGGTCAGGACACCAACCTGGTGTGTGTATTCAGTGTTGCAGGTACCTCTGTACTTTGGGAGTCACCTACTGTGGATGATAAATAATCACATCATTGGTTTTTTCTCCTCAGAGAAACAACCTATGGGGGAGATACCTTCCCCTCTTGTCTTTTTTCCCCTCTTATTTTCAGTCCTTGTCCTGCAGGCTGATTACAGTAGTTGAGAAATTTAAAGATGCTGAATATCCTTTGACTACCCTTGAAACGTCGTGTTGTGGCATATGGTTCAGGCCTTGATTAAGGTCAGACAAATAATTAAGAACATCACCCAGAGATCTGCCCAAAAGCTGGGTAATTCAGAGTGGTGGGGTCTGTGGGATTGTATGGGCAAATTCCTAGTGCAGTGGGCACCTCCAAACAAGTCTGCACCTTAGCCCTGAACAAGTGCAGAATCCAGAAACGCTAGAATAGTATTTTAACAAGGCATGTTGTCACCCTGGCACCCCAGATCACTGCTGGGGCCTGGCCCAGGCCTTTTGAGCCATGTTTAACACTGCTCAGTACCCTCAGGAGGCAGAGAGGGTCTCTAAATCTCACAAGATGACAACAGGCCCTATAGCTGCTCCAACCCCAGGGACAGGCACTGGCACTGAAACCACTGAAACAGAAAATCAGCAGGTGGTGGTGGTGTCAGTTGTCCTGGTACCCCAACAAAAGAAATTTACATGGAAGTCACCCTGTAAAAAAGCTTCAGCAAAAACAGTCAAGAAGGACGAGGAGATCAAAGAAGGCAGAGAGGATGAAAAGAGGGACCATCATAAGGACGAGTTTCAGAGCCATCATCAAGGCCATCACAGGAACTGGAGGAGGAGACAGACAGAAGAGATAACTACTGCTGGATCCCTATATATTATATATAATAGTAATAATAATAGTATATATATCACATATATTATATATTGTTATATATAATAATATATAATATATAATATATAATATATAATATATAATATATAATATATAATATATAATAGGGGAAATATGCTTCTAGCAAATATTTCTATTAAGTACCTGAAGCCAGGAGAGATGACTCTGGGCTTTAGGACATACCTATACAGAAGATGCAAATACTGCCTCTATCAGCAGTCTAGCTTGGAATACCTACATTGGATGGGTATGCACTTGGTCTGAAAAACTCTGTTTTGCTAAGCTAATCAGGTTTCATGAGCAGCACTGATGTGATTACATTGCTTTCAGTTCCAGGTCTGCCTGAACTGAAGCACTTTCATTATTCAATATAATTAACCACTTACTCCTACACGGTGATTCTGCTTTTGAGACTTTGAATGGTTTAAGACACTTTGCTCTTGCAGAACAAAAACCAAAAAAAAAAAAAAAAAAACCCCAAACAAATGCAACTGAAACAAAAAACCACAAACATAATAATTACATTAGTATTACGGGATATCTATTACCCTGCTATTTATTTTGTAGAAAGTACAAGAGGATTGTATTTTATCAAAATATAATGAATAGATAATAAACCAGCAATTTTCTTGTTGTATAACAACTGTTAATGGTCACTTGGCATGGAAGTAATATATCACTTGATAGACCAGAGTTATCCAGCTCATGCCAGCAGTATCTTGCAAAAGCAAAACCATAGAAGCTTTCTACCATATCTGTTCTAGTTCTTACCTCTGCTTGCATTATTTTGGTGAACTGTTTGGGCACAGCATCCAATCGCTTCTAATTCTCCTTAAACAATCAGGTATTCGTTACATACTCATGGGGAATAGCACAGGCAGATGCAACGTAAATGATCAGATTTTGACTGCTGATTTTGAAAAGAATCAAATTTTGTACTTCTGTCCACAGTTTCACAGAAATGCCCTACAAGTCAGACAAACCACACAGGAGAAACGAGGCTCACCTTTCATCACACCACACTTTCTGAGGGCAAAACTTGAAGGAAAAGCTTTAGTTACTTACAAAATGCATACTAGTCATTTGGGCAAATTTTAAGCCCAAAAGACTCTTTGACCTCATGCTATTTGCAACCATACATCAGGGCTGTCAGGGTCTATCTGGTATGACAAGATTTGTAAAATATGTCTGCAGACTCTTAGCAACTACCAATTACATAAATGTAGATCCAATGCTTCTCTACTGTTCTTAGCCCTGTTGTGGCAGGAAGGTCACTCATAACTCACTACTGTCCCCCACAACTGTAGGGACTTAGCTGGGGTGGCTGTTTTGGGAGGGCAGCCATTTATAGGCACAGATACACACACTCTTGAGAGCTGGTCAGGAAGTTTCCCTGTAGGGCTTCTCTCTATACCAATTAGAGTAGTACGATCTCAGTTGAAGATACATCTGCCTCAAGTACCTCAGTTAGCTCTAGAAAAATTAGCTGGGTTATAATAGTTCTTTGTTCCTTCTGTCTGAAAAATGCAAAATGTGTTTCTCTGAGGTATTGAAAACCCTGACCTAAATTATACAAAATGAAAAGTCTAGTTTAGGTGCTGTGCAATGGCTTCCTCTCTTGCTCCTCACTTAATGATCGCTTCATCTGGGAGTGGAGCAGGAGATTTTTCAAAATAGGTGTTTTTTTTTTTTGTTTTTTTTTTTTTGCAAACCAAATAGGGTTGGTGGGACACAATCACCCATCTTGCAAACATCTAATGATATGTACCTCTGTCCTCTCGGCATGTGGCCTCATTCAGTTTTCAAAGACAAGGTTAAAACTGTGTCAAGCTGGAGAGCATGTACGTTATTTCAGGTAAAGTACATTATGGAAATATTGGAGTTCAAACAACAATGCTTTATATGGACAGGAAGTTTACAGCTTATATTAAGTTTAATAGAAATCCAAGTGACCATAATCCTTTCTTGTAAGTTTGCTTAATATTGTTCATGCAATAAGGATTTTGATGGTTTTTCCTTTTTTTTTTCCTTGCCTTTTTTTTTTTTTTCATGTGGTGAGTCATATTGGAAGACAGAAAAGAAAAAAACTGCTAGACTGCCCCAAAATCTTCTGAAATAAATATATGGCATGTCTCTCAGTCATTAACAACTACTTTTTCCTTTGAGTGATTCAACGTCCCCAGAACAACTGTGACTACATAAACCACAGCTATGAAACTGGTCCCTCTGGAGAGATCTTCCCTCATTGATGAGTTTTGGGTTTTTCTTCTAGAGAGGAGAACAGAATGGATGGATGCCAGGACTATTTACAAGCAGTCTAATCTCTCTAACAACTCTCACAAACCATTCATCTGGTTCAGAATATGAAGGATACGCAATTATTCAATGAAAATGTTAAGCCGGCAGCAATTATGCATAGTAATGAAATGTACTTCCCCTGGGTATTAAAAAAAAGAAAAAAATAAAAAAAAGGCTGACAGATGTTTACCACATCCTTTCTGGACATGTTTTCTGAGGTTTTAGTTTGCGACACTGTTTATACTTATTTCAAAATGCAGTTCGTTGGCTTCAGTGCTTTAGTGAAACTGCAACTGGGTGACAGTGAAGTAAGTCACCCACCAATGTCCATGTGCATTCAAGCCAGGGCAATGATATTGCATTTCTGTGTGAGTGTGAATACTCTGCTGCATAAAAAGGGTCGGGGAACAGCCCACCTAACTGTGCTGGCCCCACGCTTTCATCCTTCCTCATTTGGGTAAGGACAAGAAACACGACCCTCCTTGCAGGATTTCCCTCTTTCCTTATCTTATCCAGCTGGTAGCCTGGGGTGGTTACTTTGCACGCCTTCAGCTTTCACCTTGATTGTCCGAGCCATTAGCATTCCAGTCTTTCACAGCTGTGGATACATTCTTCTCTTGGGATAACTGGACAGTAGTACCACCTTTATCTTATCTCAAGTTCCTGTCGCAGTCCAGATTAAGGAGGCGTGTCCGGGTAGGAATGGATTTATTTTCAATGCAATTGTTTTCCAAAGGCAGTGCCCAGAGAGCTCAGTTGCGCTTCACAGCTTCCCTCTGGATTTGAAGGCTGCCATTTGGGCAGGAGGCAGCTTTGGCCAGCTGTGCCCAAGGTATTTGAATGAACCTCAAGGACAAAGAAAGATGTTCAGCCACAAGCAAAAGGTTAAAATTAATACCTTGACTGAAATATGTTTGTATGGACCATTCAGAGGTAGGAAGGACAGAAATAAAGAGGAGTGCAACATCACTTTTCATAACAGTTAAATGTTTCCTGTATCTGATTCGTCTCTCTCAGACACAGAGAAGAAGAGGGTGCAAAAAATGAGCACTAAATTCAGGTAAATGCCATCAGAAGCAGAGGGCTGAGGTCTCCCAGAGCTGATCTGAGACGTAGATACATGTAATTATAGTTTTATTTCTTTTTATAATCTTTAAAACTTTTGTAACTGTCGTCTGTATTTTTGATTTTGTAAGTGAATTTATTATTTTTCACTTCATCTGAGATTTGTGTTAATGCTGGTTTCTAAGTGATAGGGCTACCTGCCTACTTTCCAGTGCTCCTATATTTTTTTTTTTAAGCATAAAAAGAAGCACATAATTCCTCCACTGAGCTGCACAGGACTTGTCAGTGCAGAGAACTTTGTGCCACAAGTGTTTTAGGGTGACTAGTGTTATCCAGGAGCACCCTGACCTAAAGCAGGACACTGGGAAGACTGGCCAAAGCCTAAGGGCTCCATGGTCCTGAAAATTAGACCCTGTTCTCCCTGTCTACTCTTCTGAGCTCTCCTGAACTGAGTGCAAATCTGCAGTACTGTGTCTGATTGCCAGTGTACACAGGGCCAAGCAGGATCTGGGAATGGATGTTAGATCTCCTAGTCGTCACAGAAATCCATCACAAGTTAAAAAAGAAGAATAAGTGAAACACTTATAATGAATTCAAGCTAATCCTCAGGCTGGGGTCTTGGAGAGTTGAATGGTTTAAGGAGGCTTTTTAAAGTGCCTTCATTTAAGTAGCACCTGTTTTTCCACCTTAAAAACTGCAAATATTTGCTCTGAGCTCTGGTCTCAAAGGTTCTTGGTGTTATCTGTTGCCCACTAACCAACCAAACTGTTTTCATAATCATTAAATTCCTGTACAAAGAGAAAACAGTTCAGTTAGACGATCAAGTCAAAATGTTGATGATTTTTCTTATTTCCTGTGGAATCTTTCAGTGGGAAAATGTCTTTCTCACAGCATTTCAAGAATATTTGTTGTGGAGGGAAGAACTTATATGTGGTTTTTCCCTTTATTCTCCTACTGTATTCTTATCATCACGTAATGTTTATGTCGCAGTAATGCCCAGACAGTCCAAGGAAATTGAGGATGCCTTTGCACCGGGAAAAAACAGGGGCCTGGCCTTTGTCCTGGAAGACTGGTGAACCAGTTTTTGTTTGCTTTTTTTCCCATCTTATAGAAAAGTAGTTTTTTGAGAGCTCAGCTGACAAATGGAACAGTGTGGACAGCTTGTAGACAAAAGCCTGCCATTACAATTAGCTCCATTATGCATTGTGCCTCAGCTGTGGGACTGTCCAGGAAGGCCAAAATACACTGACAATTTCCTATAGTTCCAGAGCACTTACCTTAGAGGAAAGATAAACCAAAGGATATTTAACTGCATTTGTTATTGTTTGGTTGTTGTTTTTTTTTTTTCCGTGAAAACTATGCAACATGAAATAAAACTCCATTTTACAATAAGGCTGAGGTCAAAGGAATTACAGTGTTGCAAAACAGCAGGATGTGGTTCGCAGGCAAAGGGAGAAATCTATGGAAGTAGAGGGGATACTATGTGAGAAAGAGAAAGAAGGGTTGTGTCTCTGAAATTCACCATGACCTTACTCTCTCTTTAACTGATGATATACCATGTCCTCTCAGTTCTGGGGAAGCACATAGATGGATATTTACACAGAACCAGTGCTGCTGCTTGAGGTGCTAAAACAGCCTTGCAACTGCAGCAATGGAAACCACCACCAAAATGCAACAAATTAAAGGTTAGAGGAAATACTTTTTTGGGTGGACTCCGACCAAAACAAGAAGCTGAAAGCTTCCTTTCGCTCACAGCACGCTGGAAAGCAGCAGAACTCCCTTAAATAGATATTGCAAGCTGGCAGTGGAAGACTTATTTAAATAAGCAAGAAAAAGATTCGAGGGTTAAAAAAACCCCCAAACTAACCTGGTCAAAGTTTATTGAAAGCCTGCAGTGTTGCATCATCACATATCACAAGGTATAAAAGTGGACAACGGCATGCTAACCAAGCAGTGGCCACCTGGAAAGTCTGTACACAGTTCACAGACACCAACTGCACCTTCACAGATGCAATAAACCTGTGCCGTGACTCAGCTGCCAGGTTTCCAAGCACAGCGATCAAATTTGAGGGGTCACTAATTAAAAGCTGAAGCTCTCATGCAGATGTTTAAGAAAATTAAAACAAACTACTTGCTGCCTAGCTAATTAATTTACAAAGAAGAGGTCTCGCTCAGTTGCTTTAGCAGTGCCTCTTTTTGTCCAGATATTTAATTTCTTTGATAAAACTCCCTGTAGCATCAAATGTTTTTCCCTATTCAGTCCTCTGAAGACCCCTAGAAGTATTTTATTTTTTAATTGGTTGTTTTTTTTTCTCTTCAGTTTTAGCCTCTGGGCCTCAAGGACAGACAAGGAGCTTTTCTCCACACAGGGGAACTACCAACATGGGGCTCATGTGCATATCCACCATAAACTTCCCACCACTCCTGATGCACCTCCCTGCTTTTCCTTGCACAGAAGTGCCTCCCAACCTCAGGTCAGCAGCTTCTGCAAAATAAGCAGGGTCTGGCTTTTGGTTCCTTTCAGCCATGTCTCTCTCTCTTTGCAGATGTGGACAGAGGTTTTCTCCCACAGAGAGGAGGAGGGTGTGAGAGAAATAGCTCTGTTCTCTTTTATCACCACGCAGGTCTTTTTTTTTTTTTTTTTTTTTTTTTTTTTTTTTTTTTTTTTTTTTTTTTTTTTTCCTGCTGGAGATTTGCAGAGCCCGAAATGTTTTAAAAGCTTAAATAACTGTCAAACATTTCTTCTTCTTTTGAATATTCAGTTTGTATATATATCACACTGGCTCAGAACGGAAGCTCACACGTGAGATGGAATTCGCAGGCAAAGATAAGGTGACCTCAGACAAAGCGCGCTGGCTCAAAGTAGCAGAAAATTCCGTCCCCGCCGCTTTGCCTCAGATTAAATCTTTACAAAACAAACTTTGCAAACATGCATGCAACCACAGACTTACTACCAGTTTGGCTACAAATCTCTTCTGTTCCCGGGAGCATTACCAGAGGAAGCTTCCCTGGGACCAGCAGCCGAGGCAGCCGTGGCTGCAAAGCGAATGCAGGGAGAGCAGAGGTGGTAGGAGGGGAAACGCAGGAGTATGTCCCAGCTTTTAAAAGAAAACAGAAAATGAGGACCTCCGGGTTTGCTACTCCTCACAGAGCCTGGGAGAGTTGAACTTTATTTAAATAAAATAAAAAAAAAAAACATGGGAAATTTAGAACGGGGCTGGTTTGGCTGGAATGGCTAAACCCAAACCCCCATTATGCTGAACCACAAATGGCTGCGATGCCAATTATTTTATGCCTGCCTGAGGCAAATCATCTGCTGTATCTAATTTCACTGTAGTGGTGCCTCAACAGTTTAAGGGTTGTCCAAGTTTTCCTTGTATTCAGATTCCATTGGTAAAGCAGCAGAATAGTAAATATAGATATTTATTTAAGTTTCAGCTTTCTCAGCTATGGCTCAGCTATAGAGCAGACAAAAAACCAAGCAGCGAAGCCATGAGTTAAAAGCATGTGGTTTATTTAGGTCACTTAAAACACCAGGAGGAGGGGGACAGGGAGGTTAAAAGTCCAGGCTGGTGTTTCCTAAAACGCCAGTAACATTCAGCCCTATTGTAAGATAAAGGGGTAAAGGCTGCCTGGAGGAGAAGGGTTCTTTTCAAGTTGTTGACATATTAGACACTGCTGTGCTACAGGCAGATAACTGTAACATAGTGACTCTCCATGGATATTTACTCTGACTTCAAGTCAGCGAGGCTGTTACTGTCCTATCTCCATTAAGGGTGAGCTTGGGACCACTTCAGAGCTACCAACCTCTGCAATTATACTCAAGTTCCCCATGTTAATAGTGCTTTCTTTTTGGTGAAAGTCTTATCCCTGTCAATCAGGTTGTTATAGCATCTTTACAGATCTAGCTTAAAAAAAAATATCAGTTTTAACCCATATGATTACTTGGAATGCAATCGAGGTGCATGGGAAATGTTAAAGAGTGGCAGGAAAATAAAACATCCAGTACGACATCCACTCTGCTTTTCAAAACCCACACATTTTAGAGCTAATCTCTGGGTTTTTCTGGGCATGACTCATGATTTCTGTATGTCTGGGGTTAGCTATAGCACATCTTGATTTACTGCTCGCTCTGAGTCTGTGTATCTACGCCAGGCTTTATCTGGGACATCTGGCTAACACTGTGGTGGGAACAGCACCCAGGACTATATGAGCCTTTGGGCCTGTGCAGTGATCCTCATTGTGCTCCCTGGACTGTGCGAGCTCTGCATTTTGCATGGGCATGCAGAGCACCTCAGAGGGGCCAAAACGAAAAGAAGGAAGAAGGATATTTCCCACTGACGCCTCCCCCTGCAGTGAGCGCCTGGGGTTAGAATGGATTTGTGCACACCTGGTTGCACCTGTGCAACACAGGAGCTCATCTTTAAAAATCTGCATGGCACCAGGGAGACCCTAATTTCCTCATCTGTCGGTGTTCTCCCCTGGTCTGTTTCTACCCAGGGTCAACACAGCCCCCCAGGCAGAGGCAAGAGCTGTGCCTGCATTTGAAGGCTTTCTCCTCCCCTCTAAAGGAGTTCATCTTGCAGGTAAGCTTGGCTGACCTTCAGGTAGCTGTCTTTTCTGCAAAAACAGTCTCTCCTCCTGGGACAGCTGCACCAGGAAGGTGGCTGAAGATGGGAATCAGGCACTAATTGCATCCTGCCTACACTCTGTTGTGGTGCTAGCCTATCCTCCTCCTGTTTAGAGCGTAAAGCACTTCCGTTTTCCCTGGGTAAAAAGTCAATACTTAAACATTAGCTGTGGTCCCTTGGAAACTGTTTCTGCCAAAAAAAAAAAAAAAAAAAGTTCCCTCATAAAGACCAGCATCTGCCGATCCCAGGAGTCAGGTCCATTCTTAGAGCACGCATTGCCCACAGTCCCAAGAGGAGAGGGATGAGCATCCCACCAGCACCTGAGCGTGAGGAGCACACCACCCTGCCCTGAGAAAGGCCTCTTGCATTGAAATGCCTGGTGTTTGATCACCTAAGATGGAGTGAGCCAAAAATAAAGCTTCATGCTCTGTCCCACCCTTCCGTGCAGGCTGTGGTCATAGCCTGGGGCTGTGCATCAGTGATAAAAGCAGGACAGATAGTTGACCTCTGGGTGACACCAGTATCATATTTAGGAGCTGCAGCAGGGGAAAATGACTATTTTTTTCTTTTGGGACTGTAGAAGAAAGTAGTTTAGGACTGCAAACTGCTGTATTTTTTTCAGCAGGAGTCAAACTATAATATAAATATGTTAATAAAGTGTTGAAAGGCCAGGTTCAACTCCATATGTAATTATTAAACCCAAAAGTTTCTCTTGATGACTGCGTACTTTAGCAGATAGATAGCAGGTAGTCACATTCTTTGGGGATCCTTTGGTGGGGATTCTTAAAATAAGAGTGTAATTTCACAAGACAGGCAGTGGAGAGAGGCAGAGACCTCTGCAGACCTCTGCTGTGTACCGGGATCAAGAAGAGATGTGAAGAGCTGTTATCCTCTTTGGATGTAGGCTGGGTGAAGAGAGAGTGATTTCCATGGTACCTACAGCAGCCACCCCTGGGTATATCCAACAAAACAGTTGGTGGCAGGGCCCCAGGGTCTTCAGAATTTTCTGCTTTGAGCAGGTTCTTGGCTGTCTCAGTCTAACAAAGCCACTAACAAAGTGTGTTCCACTTACCTCCTACAAAGCTATTGTCATTCTGCTTTGCAGAAAATTAGAGATCAAAGTGCAAGTATAGCAGACCTAACTTCACCTAGAAAAGCTGCTGGTGAACTTCTCAGCAGAAGAATCTGATCTGAGCTGAGCTGAGCTGGCTGTCCTTGGTGTCACCACTGATGCTGCTTGAAGTGCTCACAAAACTGAACTCCAAATGACACACTTGTAATGGAAATAGTCTCTCTGCCTTGATCCACTTGTGAATTAAGGCAGCAGTTTGGTGTAGGGGACGCAGCAAGGGGGTGCTGTGGCAGTCACAGCCACCCTCTGTCCTCTGTTGTTGGCTGCCTTGAATCATGATGGTTGCTGCACTGTCAGGTCTGTCAGTCCTACAGCACTGAGTTGTTACTATTTTAGCCAAGAAGATCTTCAGAAAACATCTCTTCAAGCTTGTCTGGAAACTCATCAAGTCTTTCTGTGGTTGACTCTGAGTTCAAGGTAAGTACTCATCAGTCTGTAGGACTTCCCATCAGCACTGCTCTCAGCTCTCCTCCCGCAGAGCTTCTTTGGTTGTGCTAATAATTCCCCCATACAGTGCTTGTCTGAAAGTTCAGTCTACAACCAGTCAAAAAGGTACTCCAGCCTCAAGGACTATCAGCATACCTCAGGATTCATAGAGCAATTAACACACTTGACGAAACACATTACAAATTATTTAGATTTATTGAAAATACCTCTGTTTCCCTAAGAAAATGACCAAGAGTTATCTAACTGGCAAAACGTAGTTGGTTCAATGCCATTTTTTCTGTCCTTCATAAAGAGTTATTCTTTAACATTTCAGATCCTTAGTACAGATTGTGACCTGTTGTGTTTTGCTTTTTTTCCCCCCCTCTGGTGTTCCTTATGATTCCTGCTGAGTAAAGTTTTTGCTTTGGAGGCACATGACTGTGTACTGGAAAGCCCAGTTCTCCCAGGGAGACACGCAGAAGAACAGCCACCTGGCATCAGTGGAAACATCAAGAACAAGAGTAAGATGTGTCTTGGGACTTGTGAGGGCTGGAAGGAGGCCAGCTGTGGACAGAGGGACTGTGTGAACTTGAACATCAACCAATGTTCTTTTTCTTTTAACTCCTTTCTTCCGTTGCTTTTAAGGGAATGTGGGCTAAGGCTTGGAAATACAACAGAAAATGCACTTTGGTCTGAAGCAGAAGGGCCTTGAGAATAACTGAGTAGGCTGAATTTATCTGGAAGTGCTAAGTTTCTTTTTGTGCACTGCATTTCAGGGAGCTATGAGAAAGAATAAAATATGTAATTCCAGCCAAAACAGAAGATGAATAGAAAGTTGTTCACAAATTCAGATGATCTGTGCAGAAGGAATCGGACAAGGCATTTTGGAGAAGGGAGGAGGACAGAAGTGAGAAAGGTACAAAGTTTCAGACAGAGAAAATTCTTTCAAGACTTCTGGAAAAACACCACTAAATAAAGGCTTGACAAAGGACATTTGGGTCGGGTTTCTCTTAAGGAGGCAGAAAGCCATCAGATGGAAAGCTGTTCCTGGATGTTGGGTCCCCTGTGTGCCCTAGAAAGCATGACTTTGTTTATTCATGTAAATAGAGCATTGGGGGTTTTTGTCCAAAAAAATCCCATGTCCTTTCGCCAACTTTCTTTCTAATTTAAATAAACCTCCAGATGCTGAGCTAGTCAGGGAATTCAAGAGAAGTAAGACTGATGTTTTATAGTTACTCTACTGCAGGAAAAACCAAAGCGTGTTGAATGTATGATAGCAGAGGAAAAAAAAGCAGATAGAGGTAACTGATGCCTTGGATCCCTCTTCTCCCACTCTGCATGGAGTGAAAGTTTGCATGCACATGCTGTGTGCCAGTCTGGGGTGCAGACCCTGCCTCCAGCCACGGCCTGAGCCAAGGGGTGCTGACTGTGCTGTGGCAAGGCAGGGCTGACTAGCACGGACGTGCTGCGCAGCGAGGATGTTATGGCTGAGGGGTACTGACAGAGGAGGCTGCCACAGGTTATACCAGTTTGCTGCTTCTCCTGGTTCTCCTGGGAAATCTGAAAAGCAGCTACCTGCAGCCTTACAGCTCATCTTGCAGCGTTTCCCAAGGCAAGGTTTATCTGTGCGTGCCCGACTGGTTGCTGGCAATGGTTTGCCTCGGTCTGTGCTGACTCAGATAATTTCAGCCTTGGGCCAGGCAAATCAGTTCATAACCCTGTTCAAACAGCGGTGTCACACGTCTTTCTCTGGACTTTACTATCTCCAACAGTCTAACAGTTTAAGAAAGATCTTGGCTTTAATATTCTTTTTTAAATTCAGGCTCACTTTAGCATCTGGTACTGTTTCTTGATGACAGCTCTTCTCTCACCTAGAGAAGTAAAATTATGTAAAAAATCTCTACTCTCAAGTAAAGAACAATACATTAACTTGGCTTTTCCAGGTAAACTTATTTTCTGTTCCAAAAACTTTTCTACTTCCTTAATTTCCATGTACCTCCATGCTATTCTATTTTCATTTGCTATTTCCATTGCTCACTTCAACCTTTCTCTGTTGTGTAGCCTCAACTGGAAGGTTTTCTTATGCCAGACTAGTGTGATACGAGTAAGAAATTCCTGTGCATGAAATATTACATTTAGTTTTCATGACAGCTAAAATGGGATTGAAACACCATAAAGCAGAACAACAGTAGGTGCACTAACACGTGGGGGAAATAAGATGGTTGGCACTCTATGTACACCGTGTGTAAAATGCTTAATATTTCTGTTTCTCAGTGCTTGCACCTGTGTATTATTTTCTGTAGGATAAGGAGAGGCAGAATGGCTGCAATCTCATGACTGAAACCATTGCAAACTATCTCCAGAAAACTGTGGCAAAAAAACTTTCAGCTTTGTGAAAGTCCATATTATTTTTGTTGTTGTTATTGTTGTTGTTGTTGTTGTTTTTGGTGAAAGGAATCACAAGGAGGTGTTTTTATGACAGGATGATGATGATGATGATGTCAGGTACTGACATTTTCCACTTAAACTGGTATCAGTTTGAAAAAAAAAAAAACAAACCACAAAAAAACCAACAAAACCAAATGATCTAATTTTTAAAGACACTGACTAAAATGTTAGGTGCCACAAAATCTGCACGAGGTTTTTGCCTGCTGGAAGCCTTCCTTGGGAGAGTTTTTTGTCTGTGGATCTTTGATTGGGAGTTTCATGCGGAGAATTACTTCCTTCTATGGTGCAGGCTAATAAAAACACAGTAAGGATTTGATGAAGAAAAATAAACGTTCTTGGCAGCAGTGGCCTTGACTGCCCAGTTCTCTTCATGCAGTGGTTCAGATTGCTGCAAAAATGGGGTACTGTTATTCTTACTGACATTGCTGTATGCAAACTCAGCAATGGTGACTTAGCACACACTGATCCAGAATAATATGAGAAGAGTATGCAGGTATTTGCTGGTTTGTAAACAAGGCTGATAGTTTAGTCTTCACATGGTGTCTAGACAGCGGCAATTAGTAGTAATTAGTAAGTACATCTGCTGTCTGCTTAGTCCGTGGTAGCTCGTGTGCTGTGGAAGTAAGGGATCAAAGGGTTTTACTTCAGCATCAGTACTCCATAAAAGAGAGACCTGCCTTAGATGTTGAGTGCCCGCTTTGCCCTGATGCTCTGGTTTAGAGTTTTTAAGGTGCTTGTTTCCCTGCTCAAGAGCCAGCCTGGCAAATAGAACAGATGGATTATCAGCGAACAATTAGTCTTTGTATTAATAATAGTAAACAGCAAGAAGTCTTGAGCTGTATTCCTGCCGTGTAAATAAAATGCTGCTTCTAGTTAAGACCCAATTCAGCAGGGCAGAGCTTCACAAATGCTCCATACTCATACCTCCTCTAGGTATTTGCAATCTGTCCTTACAGGGCTTGACTTACTAGAAAACAGCCTTAGCCTTAGCTATGCCTTCTTGCCTCCATGTAGATGCTAACTGTGCCACTGCCTAGTCTCAAGGCAGAAGGGAAGAGGGAATCAGCTGCAATATTCTCTGTGTCAGAAACAGTGCAATTAAACTCTCTGCTATGGCTGTTGTAGCTTCCCTGCCACCTCAGAGCAGCCCTACGTGTGACTCTCCAAGTGGAAAACCACTCTTAAATGATTGTGGGAAATGATGTTGTCTACTGCTCATTCAAAGGGAGAAAAAGAACGCAACCAAGAAACTGTTGTTGCTCAGATTTTTTGGGTTTTTTTTCCCCACTTTTCTTTCAGATCTCATGTAACACCCACAAGGGCATTGCTGATAGTGGCTCACATACTGGCTCACGTACTTCTGATAGCATCTACCTGTAACATAGTTGCTACCAACTCTGCCAGGTTAATCTGCAAGATTAAATCAGCCTTAGTCACAAAACCTGCCAGCTGTGCCACATACAGGTGTTGTGGCATCACAGGGGTGGCCAAAAGGCTTGCAGACCTCCTGGGTTTTCCCTTGACGCTGACTCCTTGACACTGTCTCTGCATTTCTCTCCCCCCAGGCCAGGAGCTTATGCTTCTGGGAGCTCCTTTAACACCTGCATGTTGTCAGCCCTAGCAAGTAGTGCTTCTTTCATGTACCAGAGGCAGAAGAAATGAATTTAACCAAACTATTTTATGTTCAGTAATTGTGCTCATTCGCAAAGAGCCAGGACCTCTTCATTCAGGGAGAGCATTCTAACCACTTGGCTACAGAATGTTATTTCTCAGACTTTCTTAATAAGTCCTACATGAGGGAGAGTGTGGCTTTCCCAGGATTGGAGCCTTGGATACGCTCTAGGACGAGGGGCTGTAGCAACCACATCACAGGTTTTGTCTCTCTGGATTCCTGTTACATTTGCAGCTGTTTGGTGAGGAGTGTTCAGTTGGACTTTAGCAAAAATTTTTGCTACCTGTGTCTTTTCTCTGACAAATAACTGTGTCCCGAGAAGTTTTTGCAGCATTTAGGAAAATGATTACACTTAAACCAAGGACTGTCTCCTTGCAGGAAACTTCATCCTATAAGCAGATTGCTCTGTGGAAAACCCAGAGAGCCGCTGTAGTGCTAAGTATAAGATTGCTTTTTTGAAAGCAGGCAGAAGAACAAAAAAAAAAAAAAAAAAAAAAAAAAAAAAAAAAAAAAAAAAAAAAAAAAAAAAAAAAAAAAAAAAAAAAAAAAAAAAAAAAAAAAAAAAAAAAAAAGAAAAGAAAACTGGGTGGTATTTTTCCAAACAATAAAGGTCTGGTTTGTTATTAATGTTTTGGTCAGTTGGTCTAATTGGCCTCAGGGAGTATGGTTTCTGAAAGAGTTGCAGTCCGTAATGTAAATCAATCAATATTTTAACATCACAGTTAAAGGGCCTCTATTGCATTAAATCTGCAACAAATTTCAGATCCAAATTGTTATACGCATTTGGGAATTCCCAAAGTGTTCGGAATGGATTTTCTGTTCTTCAGATAAACATCAAGCCACATTTGTGGCTGTTTTGTTGCTCTTACGGAGTCCAGAGATCTGGTCCACAATAGATTGATGAATCCCATTGAAAAAAAGAATGTTGTACTGTATACAAACTGCAGTTTCCTAGCTGATTTCTTGGCTAGGCTAATTCATGGCTGGGCTGCAGAGCAGTAGTTCAGTCTCAAACTGAGACACGGGTCATGTGAAGCAGTCGAAGTCTCCAAGTCTGACACAGATTAAAACCCACTCATTCTGATAGATGTTGCTGCATAAATATCTAAGAGCATTTTTGCATCCCAAAGTATCACCAGAATGTGAAATCTTCTGAAGGATAAATAAACTCATTTCCTCGGTCAAAGAGGCAGAGACAGACTTCACAAGCAAGTCCTGAGCTTTTTTCCCTCTGCTTTCTATGCACAGCAATCTGAAGTAGAAAAAGTACTCCAAACATTCCTTTCCCTGCTACGCTGTTCTCTGTAAACTATTTTTCCCGTGTGCATCCCTTTGCTGCTGCAAGGCTGAAAAGAGAGAAGGGACGTACAGCAGCATTAATTGCTTGATAAGGCCCTACTTAGTGGGCTGTAAAATGTTCACATAGAGAAGGTTGATCTCTGACATACACCATCCCCCTGTACTGTTCATGTTGCTCCAGAAGCAGTGAGGAGAATGGTTTCCAGTTCTACTTCTTTGGAAAATTGGGGTAAAAATCCCTGTGTGCATAGGTGTCCCAAGGTCAGCCCTTCACTCAAATTTGATATGCATAGTAGAAAAAAAACCCCACAGGGTCTGGGGCTAGCTCAAAAGAATTTTATCTGATATCACTTCATAGTTCATACTTGGGAGTCCTAGGAAATTTCAGATAAGGTTCCTAGGAATTTAGAACTACTGCAGTTCAGATTGCCTAAAGAAAACTAATTCCTTAGCAGGAATTAATTCACTGGGTGTAAGGAGGCTGTAAAACTGCTACAGGCACACAGTCCTTTTTGCCTGATCTCTGACTGTCCAGCTGGGTTTTGAAACACAAATGCTGCAATAGTCTTGGACTCAGTTTTCACTGATTCAACATTTATTGCTTCATTTATAAAAGAAAGAAAATATGACTAAAAATGTAAAATCCCCCTGAAGAAAAGGAGGGAAAACCCCCAAACATTCCCATCCATCCATGGAAGCACTCTGGGTTTTTTACATTGACAGTTACTTACCCATCCCAGCACCTCCCTCGACTCAAAGTGATACATGAGAAATAGGGTAAGGGAATAACAATAATGTGCTGCCCTTGCTGCACACTCTTAAGAATAGTATCTTATCAAATTATTACTTCTGTTCAACTCGTGACTTAGAAAGAGCAGCCCAGGAGCCTATTTTGCACCGAGGACATTGCCTGCCTTTACCCTTATGTAGTTACCATTGAAGCCATCCATGATCTGAATGCTCGTATACCTTTTTCCCAGTCCTCTACTCTGTGCCTGGGAAACAGTGCATCTTGACTAGTTCCTTGTCCACTTTAAGTTCTTCTTTGTCCACTATTAAGCTGCAATTACAAATCTGATTATTTTCAGCTTGTTATGCTTTTGGTTTTGTTTATTTTTTCCCCTACATTTAAATATTTGCTGCTACTTTTTCACGCTTTTGCCCTCAGTTTGACAAATTTTCAGGGACTAGCATTTCCCATTTCCTTGTGAGGTCTACAGCTTCTATAGCTTCCATAGCTTTAATAAAAATATCCTATTTAAAGATGATGTGGAGAGTTTTATGTAGTGGTTAAAGAAAGGGATGGAGTTTCCTGGGTTTTCAGTTCCATTGCCTTTCTTGAAATGAGATTCACCTTGCTTCAGCACAGGTGTGTTGTTCAGTTTACTCCAGAACTGCTGTGTTTCTGTGCAGAATTCCAATGAAATATTTTTTTCAATAAGACCTGTGCTTTTTCTGTTGCACAGAAATGCTATGAAAATCCTGATAATGAGTGCTGCTTTGCAAAAAATTCCCATATGTGAACATAACATTAATCAGGACATCTGAGAAAGGTTGCAGGAAAGTGATTAGAACTCCAAGGTCAACAGAAAGGAAAACAAATGCGAAGTTTAGCCAAGGACTTCAGTGCTGAGTAGGAGTGCATCTCAGTACAAAGTGCTGCTACTGTTTCCTTTGCGGTCTTTACTTGTTGTTGTCATGGCTGCATTAGCTGCCACTTCTCTGAAGTGTCTGTACTCCAAATACAAACAGTTCAGTTTTCATCTGGCATTCATTTATGTGAGTCAGGACCAAAACTTTATGTCTCTATATAACCCTTTTTTGAGCTCTGACTCAGGCCCAACGTGCTTCATGTTTCCATAACTCTTCCTGATGTACTCCTTTATGAGCACTGATAGTTATCTTATGCTCACTAAGACTTTCTCTGAGAGCACATGTTCCTTTGTGATTCTGAAATTACTAAAAGCAGAATGACTTTGCATCTGAGAAATTAAAATACATCCTTAATGCATCCGAGCAGGGTCCTGGATAGGTAAAATGTGCTTTGTATGATGGATGGATATTTAATCCACCTCCTCAGTCTACTTTGTGGGCACCTCATCCAACAGGGATGCTGCTGAGCAAACTGGCTTTCATCCACCCGACCACTTAAGCTCATACTCATCTTGGGACATGTGAATCTTTCTGCTGAGATATCCAAAACAAAAGAGAGCACTGCTCTTTTGAGCCACCAGTCCTGAAATCTTCATGAGGAGGACTAAGGACCATTTCTGGGAAAACAATTAGAATTAATATTACATCTTGTTGCTTCAGTAGATACCAAAGAACATATCTCAGTGCCTGCTGAAACTGGCAGGATTTTAGGCAGCTGCTCCAGAGCTGCCCAGCATCCAAAACAGGTAGGAATGGAGAGGGGTTAAGTGTTCACTACTGAATGAAAGCTGTTTGTGCCATTATGAATGGTTAGAAATACACCCTGCACACAAACCCACAGTTTCCAGAAAGGCACAACACTGCTCCTTCAGCCAGCTGCACTGGTCTCTGCCTCTGAGAAGAAGCCCCATCATCCAGCACCGCTGTCTCTGGTGCACCTCATCCTAACACCTTGTGCAAGCAGGACTGCTGTGACTCTGAGGGCAGCTTCCCCCACAGGGAGTGGGAGGCTCGGGAGGCAGCTCTTGGCAGCGTGTGGGTGCAGAAAGTGCACTGCTGTAAGGAGGGAGAGGACACTGTTATACTGCTTATGTTTCTGCTCAGTCCCGTTTCCTCCGTGCTCTGTTCATAAACGTGCTCTTTGCTATACTGAATTAGCGTGTGTGGGGGGTCTGGCTTTGACTGAGCAGAGTCAAAAACCTGCCATCTCCACCTCCAGTCCACCCTGAACCACTGGTGGCTCTGTCTTGTTCCTAGGGCCCCTACACTGACAAAGACCATCTGTCAAATTCAGTTTTGGAAGCAACTGCACCTACTCTCTGCTGTGCAAGCAGCAGTTTCTGGGGAATGGGCAGCAAATGAAGGTGAAGAAAGAGAGGAAACCCAGGAAGCCCACCTTTACTTCCAATGATATAGTCCTCAAGTGTTTTGCCAAATCCTGGAAGGCTGTGGGGCAAAAACAGCTCAGTTTTTACCTGAAGCTCTGAAAAACTAAAAAAAAAAAAAAAAAAAAAAAAAAAAAAAAAAAAAAAAAAAAAAAAAAAAAAAAAAAAAAAAAAAAAAAAAAAAAAATAAAGGTGTGTCTTGAAACGGGGTTTGGAAAAGAACTCTTAATACATCAAGGAAAACTGCTTTAAATAAAGAAACTTTTGCATGGGAGGACTCTGTCTGCAGGTGGGTCAGAGTATTCTGTAATATTGCATCAAGTCACACAATGAGAATTTGCAGTACTAATTAAAAAATAGCTGGTAATACCCTCTTATAAATAGATATGGATAGGTACCCCCAGGAATTTTACTCAGTTGAAAACTATTATTTTAAAGAAAACTCTTTTGTTCTGATCCGCAGCTTTGACTGATCTGCCAGAAAAATATACTTTGTGTCAGTGTAATCTGAAACTTTTTGATGCTAACCTTCAGAAGGACCCGTTAGAAATCGCTTCTGGTCCAGGTTTTCAAGGTCCTCTTAAGATTATTACTCACACTTTGTATTCCATGATGATCTCAATCCATTTTATTGATATTTCTCCCTTATCTATGAGATAATTTTCTACTCCAGTTCTGGCAGATCTTACTACTAGTAAGGTTTTGCCACTTGCTATTCTGTTGCCTTTTCCCTTAAATTCTTAGCCTTGCTAAGAATTATGATGGCTGAAGAAATAGGATCTCAGTTGATGAACTTAGTAGTTCAGAAGCAGGATGAATCATACCTAGGCCAACCCCAATTAACACTTCTCTGATCATCTCTTAAAAATACTCAATGCTACTTCTTTTTTTATGTGTAAAGGGGCATAGGGTAGGTGGAAACGCCCCCGTCCTGTGCTGGCCTGCATGGTGGGGGTCAGGAACTGGGACCCAGTTCCTGTGGCTACGGTGCTGGGAATGAATTTGTTCTCAGGGCTGCAGCTTGACAGGAAGAGACAGGGAAAATCTGGTGTCCTGACAAAACTTCAGGAAAAAAAAAAAAAAAAACAACATCCTTATTTTTTGTCAGAGTGCCAAGATGTCCCCTGTGCTCTCTGGGACTATCAAGCCAAGCTGGACATCTGGTACAGGGATTCATCTGGTGGAATGAGGATGACTGCATCAGAGTTAGTCACTCTAGGCTTGCTTCAGAGCCCGCAGGGAGAAACGGATGCTTCCAAGGGGATGATTCGTCCTATTCCGAAGAGGTTGTCCAAAACCAAATTATGTGAACTCTGCTCCAGATATGTCCAGGTTTTTCTGCTGAACTAACCAGCTCATTCACATTTTCCTGACACCAGAAAAAAAAAAAAATTGTAACATCCATTATGAACCTCTGCTGTAACAATTCAGGCTTACTCCTGGCCTTCCCCTGTGGTCACAAGAGAGCAGGAGGTCACTGGATTCTCAGCAACAAAGCTTCAAGTACCAGAAACTGTTATCATGTCCCTGTGTCTTCTACATAAAACAAATGTGGGGGCTTTTATCCCCCCAAACTTTCCTTGCAGGACATGTTTCTTAATTTCTTATCACTTCTACTGTTTTGACTGGACCTTCTCCAGCTTGCCTTTAACATTTAATATATCCTACACTGATGTAATAACTCAAGCTAACATCTCCTATTGTTCACACCAAAGCCTCTAATCCAGTTATCTCCTTTTAGTTTCATACTATAAACATCGAGTCTTTACAAATATCGGGTCTCATAATAGATTTTGAGATATACAAACCTTCTGGTCTTTACTCATGAATGTATATTCACACAAAACTTCAAACGTGAAGGCAAACTGAAAATCTCAATTATTCCTTCTGCTCTTGGCACTTGCAGAGTTGCAGTGTTGACACTGCCATTCCAGCAAAGAGGAGGCAAAATAAGATCAGCAGCAGCCTTGACTTCAAATTACCTTCCAGGATACTGACTGCACTTAGATTTAAATTTACATGTAAGCAGTAGGAAGATTTACATTACAACCATCAGATCCCTGTGAGAAACTTCTACTCCCTGTGCACCTATGATTTTTCTAGTTCTTTTTAATTGATGAATAGAGACACATTTAGCACTAGTGGTAAAGAAGACATGGAGAGCTGTAGGATAAAGAGAAGAAGGAAGGAGTTTCACACAATTTCCATGAATGAAAAAATGTACTTGGGTGTTCGTAGTACTCATGTGGAGCAGAAAACTAGGAATCTCAGTAAAAATAAATGTTGCTGGATTATCACTCCTAAAAAAAAAAAAGCAACCCTCCTGAGAACAAACACTAACCAGAAAATCCCTCAAAAGAAAAATCCAGGCTCAGGTCAATGCTATTTTGCTCTTCTCCTCCCCACAGCCATGGTGTTGATTTCCATGAGACCAAGGCTCTGAAAGCACTTTAAAGATATGGATGGACAAAAGGGTCACTCAGGTACTGGGCATTACTTGCTCACCTTTCTTACCTCTTTTGTGGGGCTGAGAAAGGGACAAAAGCATCTATTAATTTCCCCCAAATTTTTTCTGGATCGTAAGTAGTTCTTCACTTTATTTTAAACTGAGGCCCTGTTTCTTTGAAGTGAGCATGGGTAATTTTGTGTGTGTGTGTGTGGTCTGATTTTAGTGCTTTCCCATAGGTGCTGTTCACCAGTCTTGTTCTTAGCTATCACGACCCTGAATAAGCTTCCTCTGTGGACCAGTGCAGCAGCACATGGCACGAAAATGCAGTGTGAGTTAAAAAGTGAGGTTTTAATTTTTGTGTCTGTGGCCCATACCACATCACATACAATATGGGAGACATTAACCAAGGAGAACTTGTGTGGGCAAGGCTGAAACATCAAAAGAGGCAGTCAGATGATGCCCAGACCTTCCCAGGCTTGTGTGAGTTCCCGCTATTCAATGCAAACGAGGTAATTTCACATATGGAGATAGTGGTGTGATCCTTCCTCACGTCTTAGTCTTCCCTCAGGGATTTGAAAGCAGACAAATATTATGAAGAACCTAGTACCCTGAAGGCAATCCCTGGTGCAGCACTTCCAAGGCAGTCACCCACATATGCAGGCCTGGGCTAAATCATCTTTTCTGCCTTCATAAGGAATAGAGCACAGCCAGCAAATGTGAATGAGGAGAAGTCTGATACCTGAGAAACAAGCATTCTCCTCATGACTGGTGAAAGATAGGGGACGCCCAGAAAATAAGACTGCAGAGAAGAGCCAAAGCCAAAATTAAATAAATAATTTTAAATGAACCAAATTAAACTGAGTGGCTTACACTCAAATTAAACTGAGCAAAAAAGCCCTGTTCCCTTTTCTACTCCCCAGCAATAGCAGAAAATAAACAAAATGAATTGGATGCAGAGACAGACAGAACATGTGCTTTGCTCTAGATTTCTCCTTGCAAGAAGTGTGGAGCTCGGAAGACAGTGCCTGGTCTTTAAATTTGTGTTCTCACTGACTCTTGTTATGTCAGTTTTTCTGTTCATTCTTCCCAAGGCCCATGTTCTGCCTCTTCTTCCCAAGTACATGATTCCTATTCTCTTTTCCTTCTTAGGTCCCTGTTTTACTTCTTCCTGGTGACAACTTGTACTGCTATCTCTTCACATGGCTGACACTAGGGAGCCAGGTTTCCCTGTGCTGCCCAAACAGACATTTTCAGTGTGTCAGGTGGAACCAATATAGTTAAAGAATAACAGAAAAATTTGAGGATTATTTATATTTTTACGGCCTTTAGCCATGTCTCCATATGTTTCAACATCTGTTGTTTAGCAGACATCAAATGCTGCTTGAGCAGTGAGATAGGTTCATGGGTTATATTTGTACTTTAACCAAAGGGCCATACGCTTTTATATGTATTTTAGGATTCATGGATGCACTTAGTCAATAACAAATCATGTTGGACCATCTGCTATTTAAAAGCTTCACAACTTCTTATGGTGAGGTTTTCATGTAATTTGGAAAAAAAACCCCAATCATATGCCTAGAGAGAGACAGCTTCTTCAATAAAGGTTCTTGAAGATTTCCTTAAATGCTGTTTTAAAGCAAGAGATATATGGTTTCCATCATAATGGCTGTCAGTGACTGCTGACTGATAAGATAATGGTGAGATGAGCTACTAAAATGTACTTGAAAGAGCCCAACATCCCAGAGCTTTTTTTTTTTTTTTTTCCCCCACCTAGTAGAGGTGAAACTACTGAATAATTTCCACACTATTGAATTTGTGTCTGTAACATTCACGAGTGAACTGGGAGGTCTCAGATCCAGGCACCTACTGCGAGGTACACAACATAAGCATAATTACAGAGCAAAACCTCACAAGGATATATATATAGGCACGCAGCATCCAGTTGATAAATGCCTGAAAGAGCACAGAATTTAACCAACCTTTCTAACAGCTGCTGTTGATATTTGCCAGTCTACTTATCTGCTGCAGCGATTTGGCCTTTAATAGCATAATTTGCAAATAACTGTCATGAAGTCTTCAGCAAAACACTCAGAGAATGTCAGAGAAGATCAGTGTGGGAAGAGCTGGGGTAAGCACCAGTCAGTTCGCAGATGCTTCAGCCACATTTCAGCTAAGTGGAGGCCCGGGAAGACTCCACGCTTTGACAATGCCTCTCCCAGTGACTCTGCTTGGTAAGAGCTTCTCAGGACAGTAGGTCCTGCAAGTAATCCAGGGACATTTTGGCACAAAAAAATACACATCCAGTCTAAGCCACTCGGGCCTGCTTGATGCTGGCTGGTCTTGTGCAGGGAGGTTTACGAAGGCTGCCCACTTCTCACTTGACTTTACAACAACTACACCAAAGGCCAGTGAGGCCCAAGAAAGACCAACACTGAAATTTTCCATGGTAAATGCATTAACACAGCGAAACAGAGATCAACATAACCAAAGTACAGCTTTTAAAGTCCTGTAGATTGATTGAGGCAATATTTAGTTTTTGGTCAAGGTGACACTGTAAGTACTGCAAGATTTATGCTGTGTGAGGAATAAAAATTTTCTCAGCAGGCAACAGACTGAAGTGCTCACCATCATAATGAAGAGAAGAATTTCTCAAGAGATGGAGGACTTTTTGTCCTTTAATAGCCACACAGCTTACTTCTGTGTTGCTGAGAGCTGGAACATACAGTTTCTTGTATGGTGTGAGCTGGAAGCTAATTTATCATGATTTTATCATGACTTGTGATTTAGGAAAGAATGTGTTACTAACACATTATGAAAGACTGGAAGAAGTGACAATATTTAGAACATTAATATTAAAGTGACTAGAACAGCTTTTAGAAGGAAACAAAACTAAACAAATGTACTTCTCTGTCACCATAATTATGTGAGAAAGAATACTTTCCTGTTTTGAATAACTTCTTCCCATGAATGCAGGATATTCTGAGGGCTGAAAGCATGAACTCTTCGGTAACAGAACTCAGCAGATGCTGCAGCCTGTTTTTAATTATTTCCCTAGTAAGCAAAGGCACGTATGCAGCTCTGACTGGCTTGAGTTTATGAATCAGCGCAGAGTGTTTCAGTGTACAATATAATTCACCTGGTTTTCTGAGCTCGCTTCCAGTTCTTGACAGTTTACAAGAGTTTACATACGCTTGCCAGCTGCTGCTTTTATATCAGTGAAAACTAGGCCCGAGCTGAAGGCAGTAAAAAGAGTCATCTTGATTTCCACGGGCTTTGAGTGGTTCTCTTAGAGAGCACCGATCTGTAAGAGAGGACAGAGACCCACCAGCTGCATAAATGTGTAATCTGTCACTGGAAATCTCACACCAAGGTCTTCATGATTCTGCTAGTTTAACTGGGGTGGTAGGGGTTTATTGCTCTGTATTCTGATTTTAAAAATTCAGTAATAACATTCAGTTTGGTGTTTCTGTGATAACGAGATAGGCATGCATGAGCTGGGGCTTGTAAAAACCCTCCATGCTGACGCATCTGCTCCCATTCCATTAATAGGAATTTTCTACTGATACCAGCAAATTTCAAGAGTTTTCAGCCACCAGTGGGTGCGTTGAAAGAATCCACTTCTATCAAACATTATAAGGGTTCCAGGAAACAAAACTTGCATTATTTTGGGAGAAAAGTGTGAGAGAAATAAGTCAGGAAGATGTGTGGGTTTTTGTAGACTTTATAATGTGATCTGTCCGGGCGGATGTGATGGGAGAGCTTCCAACACAGTTTTCACTCAAAGCAGATGTCTTCTCCTGGCTCTTCTTAGTTCTGCTGCAAACTGTAGAGGATCCCTCTTTCTGTGTTCTAGCCTGTCCTTCAATATTTTTTCCCATTAACATCTATGTCCTCGAACCTTCCATCTTTCTTTGAACTGATTGATCCACTTAAGTGATTGACTAGTGAGTGTCAGCCACAAGTGGCTCAGAAATACTCCTTTTTTCCCCTAATTCATGATCCCTTTACATCATTCCTCCATTTGGCCTCTCTGCTTGACATGTCTTCCTCAATATCCCGCTATCAGATTGTATTGGACATGGATTGGATAAAACTGCTCAGGTTTTTCTTGAGTCTATACTTCTTCTCACTGATTTTGACAGTTGATATTAATATAATAATCATATTGCTGGACCTATAGTTCATGGTATCTCCCTGACAACTCATATCTAAACTGTTATTGTCCAGAATTAATTTTTAAAGGTCTGATCTTGCCTTTTAGACAACATACCTGTAAGTCTCAACCAGAGCCCTGTTAGACTTTGCTCTTTCACCTCTTACTTCTACTTTGGTTCCTCCATATGTGCAGCAACAAGATGCAAACATTACTTTTTTCCCTTTGCTTACACCTTCATTGAAATCAGAGCCTGGTATGCGAAGAGAGATTGCCCCAGAAGGAAGTGAGGAGAGGTGCTGAAATTTGGTGTTTTGCCTCTCTCAAAACAGGAAAATAGAGAAGGAGCAGGGAAAGAAGCAAAGTGAAAGCAGTGTGGAACAGCTCACAAAATATCCCCAAGAGCTCATCCCTGATGTCTCACAGGGCAAATCGCTGTTCTTGGCTGTATTTCTGGGGCAACTGAGCCACAGTTTCAGCTCCTATCTGTTTCTTTCTTGGCAAGTTGCTCTTGTGCTCAGGTGGTGTCACATCCTCCCGTGTTCACCGGTCTTGTGCCTGTTGCAACACATATGAAGCTCATTTCTAGAAGTTTAGAAATCACCTGTGAGAGAAACATTTCGCAGCAGGATTAATTAAAACTGCGACCGACTAATCAGACTGTGTTTGAATGGACCCCAGTTCCTCACAGAGACTGGCAGTTTTAAGGATTTACAGCCTTTGAGGGCAAAGCTCAACGACTCATTGCTGGGAGATTTCGTTTTTGCTGCTTGCACCTCCCTGTCCCCAGAGAGTATAAGAGATTTCACAAGCATGATGGTAATGTAGGAGGGCATGTGTCATTACCCTGTCAGCAGTCCCGTCCAGAAACTAACCAGAGATGGGCAAGAGAAAGCAGCAAGGCTGTGTGAAGCGAGCGGTGAGCTGATCACATATTACATTACTCCAAAATTGAAAAATTACTGCTTCTAAAAGTATAACTTGTGGAAGGCTTAATCACCCCATATAATCCCTAATGTAAATGCAATCTGCTTGTAGAATACTGGAGAGTACATAATATATAGTTCATTGCTTCACAGATTTCAACAGACTGACAGTAATAAATTAAATTAATTTCTCCAAGAGATGAGTGTGGCCTTTAACAGCACTCCCAGACATTATCCTAATTGCTTGTGCAAAGCAGGCATTTACTGATAATGTGAAAGCTGCCTTGTACATAAAGAAAACATTTCAACTGCAAGGAATAACTGATGGAAGAACAATAAAAAGCTTCTGGTATTTTGACTTAAATAAAACTTCTCTGGATCTAAACACATGAAATCCATATTGAATCAGATCTTATAATAAAGAAATAAGAGAAGTCAGTACAATTTATGCCATTATTCTTTATGTATTTATTTTCTGTTGCTTTTGAATCTGGCCTGTAAACCTCTGTCAAAATTGTATCTGATTTCAATTTGCCTCTTATAATTGTGTTTGGATTAGAAAAGTAAGTTAGTTAGTAGACAGTAATTTAATTTATTTTTAATGAGTTTCACCAAACTAATTGGTTTAACTAAAACATATGTGATTATAGGTGAACACAAGTGAAAGGAATGAAGTTACGTGGGCAGGCTGCATGTAGTCCACAAAACATTTAGCACCACTTTGCTAAGTTTAAGAACAAATATGAAAACAGTGTTAAAACCACTAAAAAGTATGGAGGTACTGTATCTCCATATGTAGATAGTGAGTAACTTCCATCGAGGATGAAAAATACAATGCCTCTCTGTAATAGATCCAACAGTCAAGAAATAATGAACAGATTCTAGTGGAGTCAACTAAGTAATGCTTTTTTGTGAACTGCCACTGTTAAACTGTGTGTTGCAGCATCAAGTTCACTGCTGTGAATCACAGGTGAGGGGCTCCAGAGCAAAGAGATTTGTAATTCCCATCTGTGAGTTTATATCAGGCTTATTTCTTGTTAGAGGCTTTCGGGAATCCAGTGAATCTGTACTGAATTTCAGGAACAACTGATGTATCCAAGGTGACACAAAACATTCGCAAAGGCAATGATTTGTTGTCATAAGGGAAAGTTCTTAACAACTGCAACATTCATGGTATGTCTATAAATAGAAATATGTATATTTTATTTCACTTCCCTCTGTCAGGGCCCACCAAGAATAGGTCATATGGTCCCACAGCTCCCTTTTGTGTCATTGTACTGCCTTTTCTATCTTATTAAAATATGAGGGTGTGGGGGTGATCAGACAGACTCCACCATTCCTTTCCTTCTTCACTTCAGAAACCTTTATAACTTCACAAACAAAGTGAGTGCATGCATATTTTTCAAAAGCAGCCCCTCATATTGGACATCTTAGTGTCTACATAATTTTTCATGGGTATCTGTGATAACTTGAGAATCCTTACCACCAAAGTACACCTCATTCTGGAATACCTGGCTGCAATACTTGAAATCTCACCTTCTGCTTGTGCACCACCTTGTGATACAGCTGCAATTGCCTATTATCCTTTTGCTGTTTCGCTGTAGGGAACAGAGGACACACAGCACATTTGCTTGAGTTTTAATTTTTCCTTGCTCTGCAACATTTGAGGTTCTTTTTTTCTGGAACGTGAGGTAAGAAAGCAGCATTTTATATTTAAATAAATCCCACCTTGATCTCGTATCTAAAGGTAAAGTAGAGCACGGTAAGAGATTTCAGTCCCCTTCCAACCCTTCTGGGATACACTCAAGTTATATGGAACCAGTTAGATACTCTGCATGGCGAATGCTGTATCCTAGCCAACAGAGCTGTGCTGCTCAAAGAAGTGTGTGTTAATGGCTTTTGCAGAAGTTGGAACACACTATGGGAATGTTACTCTAGTCAATGAGGGGTTGAAGACTTCCTCAAAAAATATTAATGGAAATTGTTGTCCGGAGATTTCCCAAAAGATTTGAAGACTTTTCCCTCCTCTAGTAAAACAGTTGTTGAAAAACTGCAGACCTTGCAGCATTCAGAATCAAGAAAATACTCAGCAGATGCTGTTTCAGTCCCAAAGTGAGAAGTCTGTGGCTTTTTTTGGCATCCCCTAGGCTGTGTTGGTGGAGTTCACACAGCCCTTCTGAGGGGATGATCTGGGGTGGAGTGGATGTCAGGGGAGGCGTGCATCATGGGGGATGACGCACACCAGCCCTGCAAGGGAGCTGAACTCGCCCCGCTGCTCCCACCAGCCACCACACGCAACTCTGCCGTGCTGCCTCTCTAAAGAAATGCTCATTTGCTCCCTGGGAGCTCTTGCTGTCGGCCAAAATTCAGGTGGAGCTTCAAGTGAAATAATGAAACTGCACCAGCCTGGTGTTGCACCCTGAGCACTCGTTTCGTGCCTCCACTTGGCTGAGAAGGTTCTGCCAGACTTCAGCAGTGTAACAATTTGAGTGCAAATCTTCAGGCAGGTGTTGGATGTACGGGTAAGGACTGACTAGTGTCAGAGGTATTCCTGGGAAGGAGACTGGCAGTCTTGGTGGGAGGGCAGAAGTGATCCAGGGCAGGTCTGCATCCTTATGTGACAGTCAGTCCAGCTGTCTCAGTTTTGCTGTGCTCTCCTCAAGAGTTTCTTATCTGATTCCTCACAGTGCTGACAGCCATCCAAATGACTGCAGCACAGCAGCACATACCCATATCCTTCCCTATCCCTGTGATCGTGAGTTTGCCCTTCTGTGAGCCCTTGTACTGTGTCATAAAGACATACCACATGAACTCAAGGTTTTCTACATCATGTGGGTCAGACACGGAGCAATAAACTGAGATTCATCGCACCATTAAAAAAGTTCACTTTTCTAACATTACTTTCTACTTTCCTTCATAACAGAGGAAGAGTTTGAATCCACTGATACACTTCTGCTGCCCCATGGAAGCAAGCACCACGGTCAAAAAAAAAAAATCAGGTTTTACCTCCGATGTTTTCAGACTAAAGCAGACTTGCAATCATGAGACCCAGTAGGAATGGGTGGAGGGCAACAGTAAGGAAACCACAGCTGCTATTGCCCATGGAGGTGATATTTCCTGTCCTCCCACATGTGCAGGGAGGGAGAAGACATGCCAGCCTCTCTGAAGCCTCCTGTCAAGATCTTCTTCTAAGTGCTGCTGATATGTTTTTAGGTTCTGTTCCAGCGAGTCACCATTTTCCTAAATGTCTGACAACCAGCTATGAAAAAAACCCAAAACCCAGTAAGTGGCTTATTTCTACACTGTGTCAGGAAAAGAAACGTGGTCTTACATTGTTTCATTTGTTACACATCAGCAGCACAAGCCAGCCTATTGAATAAGACCAGCATGGGACTTGGATGCTCTGATGAAGGTCATAGCCCCAACAAATGTCATGGCAGTCAGTCTGTTCCTTCCATAAGCCTGATTTTCTTCTCAGTTTGCTTGGCTTTTTGTAGCCAGTTTCTTGTCTGTGGTCATAAACTGGTGGGTGGCTTCCACCTGAGAAAGTGTTGAGTCAGAAATTTCTCACTTACCTTGGGCCAAGGTCAGAGGTCAGAGGATCTGTGCATACGTGTGCATGAGGTTATACTTGCAGTATATATTAAGGAATCACATACAATATAACATACCCAATGAAATATGTTATTCCCCAGTCCCTCGCTCACGCCCCAGTGGGCAGGGAGCAACACAGTACAGCCATGCACAGCACTCAGCAATTCCCTTCTCCAGAAATGCCTCATGCCTTTTCTTTTACACTTCCTCATGTGGAGCAGGAATTTCTTTCATGTCCTTGTCACTTTACCACAGCGCTCTTCAACTAAGACATCTGGCACACAGTACCCTGGGGAATTTTGCAGTGCTACCTTTTAATGTGTTGTATTTTTTTTTTTTTTTAATATAAACCCTGGCTGATTACACACATGTTGATACCACATCTTAAAAGTACTTATTAGTGACTTCATTAATATTTCTAGTGCCATTCAATGTAATATTATGACATCACCCTTGTCTCTTTTCTTGTGCTGGTTTAATTAAGGCATTCGTTTGCTTTAGGATTATTACTTCCTGTTCCAGGAAACCAAGCACGCTCTAAAGATGTTAACAATGAACTCAAAGTCGCCCAAATACAGCTTAAGGGAATAATTTTTAAAAGCCCATTAAAAGGGATAGTTTCAAACATATTCCTGCTATTTCCCTAGAAGGTAGCAACTGGATTGCCTGGCTTTATCTGCTGCATATGCTGATATTTGTTTACGCTGGCTGTTTGCCTAAACAGCTCAATTTCTTATATTTCCAAATCAAGAATAAACCTAATGATACTCCATAGCGTGCTCCACTGCAGGCGAAGGAACATCTCAGTTACTGATCTCAGCTGGAGAAATTCCAGCAAAAAAAACCCCCAATCCTCTTTGAACCCTGAGGTTGCAGTTACAAGGCTGCAGTTGTGCAGGAAATCCCCTTGCATTCAGATCCCACAGAAAACACCTGGCAGCCCGGCAGTCGGAGCGGTTTTGGAGAGATGAACCATTTTGTATAATCCTACCATTGTCCCAGACTGAGGGTTGGAATTGCCAGCGATTTCGCTTGTGGCTGAGTGACTGCCAGAGAGTTTGGGGCAGGGTTTAAGATAACATGGCCTTCAGTTCCCATACAGCAACTCACAGAGTAAGCAAGTATGTTAGAAAGCCAGAAACCAGGGGCTTTCCCTTGCCTTGCCCTTCTCTGGTGTCTTCTGCATGGTGATGGCTGCAGGGGACTGTTGGAAACTGCACTTTGTCTCTCCATGGCACGGAGATTACACTTGGCAGGTGAGGGCAAAGAGCAGGAGAGCAGCTTTTCCAGCTCCACCGGGGCAGGCACTGGCATAGAAAAGACCTCAGGACAAAAGGGTCAGGGCTCTGCTGCCTCACAGCAAAACAACTGTGGAAGAGACAGCCCAGTGACCCTGACAGGAGCATCAGTGGAAAGCATATGTTTCAGGGGATATCTCCCACCACTGAGATGGCAGGGTCTGTGCACCCGCACCAGAACACTTGGCTGGTGTTGCTGGCTGGTCCAAGAACCCCACATGTGACGCCTGGCTGTGCTGCTGAGCTTTGTTTTCATGAGCACCAGCAGATCAGATATGTAGATCTGGACACTGCTCATAAATGAAATGCAGCCTTCAGCCAAGATTCTAATGAGCCACAGCTGGCTGCTGGTCTGAAGGGCCACTATGTGCACTAATTACATCATGATGAAGCATCCTCACTGCCATATCACTGCTGTTAGTACACAGATCACAACTACCCAAGTGCAGGAAAAGAAACAAGTCTGCTGACTCCCTAGTTCATCACAATGAAGTAATTTGCAGAAGCACAAATTACTCTCACAATACACAGACTTGTGCCCGAGTTCCAGCCTTATGAACTGGGGCAGCTAGGACTAAGTAGACCTAAGAACCCATTGCTGAGGAAAGGGATACAGGGCAGGAATTGTCTCTCATGCTAAGGTAGCAATCCACAGACAAAAAGTCCCCAGTGATGCTGACTCTGGCACCTGTGGCTATGTCTCCAGTCAAACCTAATCTTCCATCCTGTCCCAACCTGTGGCCTCCAAAGAGATGGTCTCACTGCTCCTTTTATTTTTTCACGAACTTGTGCAAGGCCTGGTCTGAAAGATAAGAAAAGGCAGTAGTCCAGAAAAGCTGCTTCTATGAAACATAGTAACAATGACAGCTATATTGGAGCACCATCTACTGTCTACTAAATATCCATTAACACATACCTTTAAGCACCTGTCTGCCATTCACACCAAAACCTCTCTCTGACCACCTTTCTCTCATCAGAATTTTCTGCCTACTTTGTAGGTCTTGCCTCTGGTAAGAAGTTTGGCTCTCTTCTTAGATCAGGCACTTGTGTGTGTGCCTCTGACAGAGGTTTTCGAGAAAGCAAGGCAGAGAAGAGCCTGTGTGTGTTTGATCAGCAGGGTACAAAGATGGACAGGGCAGAAGTAAGGCAACCTGGCATCAGACACAATAGGTATGACCCCACAGATACAAGGACAGTGGCAATCATCTCTCACTCAGAGTAATGTAAAAAACAATAATTTCTATACATTTATGAGGAAAAAGTACCACTATTTCTCTTCGCCATCTTGCAGGGCAGCGGGAAGGTCACATGGCTGAATTTTTGGAGCAAAACATCCAGACCAGTATTTCAGACTTTCCACAAGTTCAGGCAAACATTGTTACATCAGTGGAAGCTATTGTACTAATTACAGCAGTAGTTTAGAACTCAAGGCTTTTTTCAATGGCAGCAGCAGGAGTTCAAGAATATGAAACAAAATTTAGATGTGAAGTGCCAGGACCTATGGTGCTAAATGTCGGTCTGTAATGCTGATCTTTCACCTTCTGATTATAGGAGAGTGGGGAGGGGATGAAACGAGGCTATGGTGACAGGAGAGAAAGAAAAAAGGAGATTGTGGCTAACAGAGGTTGAAAACAACAGTCAAAAACAGAACAGAAGAACTAAAAAGAGAAGAAAAAGTCTAAGAATGAAAAAATGACTACACAACAGAGAGAAAAGTGTTGAGAAAAATCTACAGCTGCAAGAGAGGTATGGAAGGCTGATTTGCAAGAAAAAAGCTACAAGAAAAGATAAAGAGGGAGTTAAAAATACACCATGAATGTAGAAAATGTTTTAGAGGAACAAAGAGAATGCAAAGAGAAAAACTTAAATCTTTGTGAAATAACACAAACAGCCTGTATTTAAAAATCAAGTATTCTGTACTCCTTTAGGTCAGAAGTGTACATGTGCAAATTTATCTAAGCCAGAAATCAAACGTGTACTTCTCAGTCATAAATTTCCCAGTCTACTTTAGCCACCTTCAAATAAAAAAAAATCACAAAACTTTGTTCTTGGGCCTTCCTAAAGCTTTCCCCCCCCTCACCCCCCCCACCCAAGTTGCACCTACACATGTGATGCTTTAAATGGCCGTGGTTTTCACTGTGCAATATTACAGCATCAACTCTCCAGTAGATCTCTAAAACATTTTCTCAAATATCTGCCTTCAGTAGAATTATTGTCTGGAATTCTGCAGGCAAGAGTCAAGAAATAGGCACATTTTTTTTTCCCACCACTTTTTGAAAGTCAAAAGTTCCCAGCCTGTCTCTTTGCCCAGAAGAGAAGTTCTGTGCATACTTTGTGGGACAGTAACTGCTTTGTTTCACATTTTAAAAGTTTAAGCTGTTCTTACAAACAATTTCTATTTAGTTATGTGAAACAGTTGGCCACTGTTGAAACAAGTGAGGGTTTTATCATTCCCTTCTGGGATTTGACCCGTGGAGTGTATCTGGAGAACAAGAGGAGACAAAAATGCTGTAGAGGACAGTTAAACCAAACAGACAGTCTACAAAATTTCCAAACAAACAACTACAAAAACAAACAATGTTTACAATTTTATTGGAAAAAGAAGGTAATTTGCTGCTTCTACACTTTTTTCCTCCTGTATTTCAAAAGACCTTCCTCTCAAATGCCATCATTAGCCTGCTATAACCTGTGCTTTTTTTGGTATATGGTCCAGAAACATAACAGGAATTTGTTGTGTTGTCTCTGAAAGAGTGACAGAAGATATGGACAGGAGAGGCAGAGAGTGTCTGCAGGAAACTGAGGTCTAGAACAGAAAGCCTGATCTCTTTCTGTCAGATGGAAGCAGAAGAGTAGTGCAGCAATTTGGCATTAATTCAGGGTGGCTGAGAGCCCCTGCTGGGAAACCCTCTGGGATCAGAGCTATGTGGTCCTTGACACAACTTTTGTTCAAAATCTATTTTATCATGCTGTAGATGTAATCTATCTACTTTGTAAATAGAACTATATTAAGTAATCTTCCAAATAAATGCAATGGTATTTCTTTCTTTGGAAATACGATTTCCATTAAAGAAAAACATTTTTAAGACTCTGATTTCGTCTTGGTTCTCTCTTACTCTTTCTTGGAAGTAATGATGCTGAGCCTCCTCAGAAAGTCCCTTCATGAGTAAAGCAGCAACGGAAAATAATTTTAAGTTAACACCTGAGGCTCTACCAGTCCAGCTGGCCCTGCCCAATCAGAAGCCTTCTGTACCAAAGTCCCCGTGGTGCTTTTGAGAAATGTGTTAGGAAAGACACTTTGGATCAGTCCTGCCTCAGGCAAAGGCAAACCCACCAGGGCGATTGTTTTTGCTCAAGGACCTTGGTGGGTGCCCTTGGTGGCTAATGCAGAGAAGTGGGGAAAGACGATGAGTGCCTCAGGGGCATTTGATTTGGGGTGAGAACCATCTGTAAGGGTGGCTTGCATATCTAGTCCTGGTTGCTGACTGAAACTGCCACTGTCAAGGGGAAATAGCATGGACAATGAGTATGGAGTGCTCCAGATGCAGCAGTCAGGTGTGAAATGTGGGGATGATGTGGATGGTGTAGAAGAAGGGGCGGATAATGTCCTAGGTAGAGTAGGGGTGGAGTTTGTAGCCATGTTACTTCCACACAAGCCACGCCACCACTGGTGGGAGAATTTTGTTTGTCAGGGAAATGAAAGGCACTGGAAAGGGAAGGTTTTTCTTCTTGCCTGGGTTGAGGAAGGGGATGGATTGGCCCCTTTGAAAAACCACAGGCAGAAGCAGAAGGGGGCCACTCTTTTCCCTGACTGCCAGGAGAGGGAGCCCCTGCCAACCATCCCCACATGCTGGAGGTGCTCCACAAATCTCAGCCACTCTTGCAGCCACCTCAAATCCCAAAGCAATGGCAGCCGCTAAAGCCAGGACCTGCAAGCAGCCTCTCAGCAGTGAAAGTCCCTGGGGATGAACTAGCTTTCTGGGTTTTGCATTGTCCCTCTTTCTCTCTTTTTGAGTTGGATGGGGAGGGTTTGCCCCTTGACTTCTTGCTTCTCCTGTGCAACATGGGGAAGCCGCGGCAGATGTTCTCAAGAGAGAGCAGTTCCTCCTTGGTTTGGGGTGGATTCCTCTCTTGGAGGGTCAACCATTTCCTCTGTCTTTTTGTGTTCTACTGGGAGGCTTTTTCCTTTTCTCAGGAAAACTGGGACTGCCACTTCTGTGTTGGGGAAGGCCGTGGGTCCGCTGACCCCCCGATGAAAAAGACAGAGGAGGAGGATTTCGACTTGGCCATTTTGAAGCCGTTTCCCGGAGGAATTGACAGGAACCATGAAAGACGTGAAAAGGTGCCAGAACTGGCCAGTGAGAGAAGGATGTAAACAAGGAGAGACTATCCAACGATGTGGGAAGACTAGGAACAAACTACAGCTAGGGGGTTAAGAGTAGAAAGACATGGAAGGTTCTGTTGGCAGTGTGTGTGTGACAAAGAAATTCTTGGGCAGTGCGAAGCAAGGAAGCTGACTGTGGGATGCTCATCATATGCGGTGCCTGGGTTATATTGGGTGGCCAT
>NW_020955195.1:7557-8987 GCF_003031625.1 Empidonax traillii | reverse complement strand
TCCAATCATGTCAGTGGTGGATGGGCCTCTTGCCTGCCCAACCCTTGTGAACATGGCCAGGGAAAGGGAGGGGGGAAGAGGGTCTGGGGCTGATTTCCCCCACAGCCGTGCTCCTTGCACTGGGCATGCCGGGGCTGGCCGTGCCTGTGGAGCGCAGGCCTGGGCTGGCTTCTCCGGCCCTTCCCGCAGTCCCTCAGTTCTGACTGCGCTCCCTCTTTGCCAGATGCAGGCCAGGAGCGGACAGAAGAGCAGCACCATGCCCGTGGCCGCTTCCGCAGGGCAGCACAGGTACCTGCAGCCATGCCCACCTGGGCTGGGCCTGCTGTCAGTGCTCAGCCCAGCAGCGCTGCTGGAGCACGCCAGGGCACATCCCTCACTTCCCTGCCCTTCCTTCTCCTGCAGATGCTGCTGAAATTCTTCAGCGTTCAACGCCGAAGGACCCAGACCAAACCAACGGAGGTGATGGCACAGCCTGACACCAGCCCCACCCAGCTCAAGGCCAAGCCCGATGTCGACACCGCGCCGGCCGATGGTCCGGCAAACTGGGACACCGCGTCGACCCAGGACGCCACCAATGCCGACACCGCGCTGCCTGAGCTCACGGCCACGGCTGACGCCACAACCACCGCTGAGGGCACGGCCAACACGGACACCACGCCCGCTCAGAGCCCGGCCGATGCTCCCAGCCTGCACTTTGCTGCCGAGAGAGTCACCTCTGCTGAAGTGAGCAGCCTGTGGCCAGCACTGGATGGCCCCCTCAAGCCGGCTCTGCCTGGCCCCTTCAGCCTTTGAGGCCAGCACGGTGTGCTGGCAAAGGGAAGCACTTGTGGCCCAAAGATGGCCAAGTTGCTGGCTCAGGCAGCTCTCCAGCTCTCCCCTGTGCCTCCTCCAGGTGCCGGCCTTTGTGAGGAACCTGCACCAGACCCTCACAGCCAATGTGTTGCCGGAGGACGGGTTGCTCAGGGACCTTGGGAGGGTGACTGATGAACACCCTGCTGATGTTGCGCTCACCCTCCTGCACTGGGCCCCATCCTGTGACAGGTACGGGCTCCACCTGCCTTCAGGGCTCAGGCCTCACCAGCCTTTAGAGCCCATCCCCCTGCAAAACCTGTGCCACGGTCTCTGCCACACACACTCCCAGTTCCAGGACTCTCAGGGCCCTCTGTTTCCCAGCCCTGCCACCTCACAGCCCCATCCTGCTGCCATGCTCCCTCCCTGCCCCTCTAGGGACCCTGGCTCTCCTGCTGGGGCTCTTGCAGAGCTGGGGCCAAAACCCCCCTGACACAGAGCTCTGGCCCTGCAGAGCTGCAGCAGTCATGTGGAGAGCCATCATGTCGTCAGGAAGGACGGCGCAGAAGGTGCTGCCAATGCTGGTCAGGGTGATGGAGGAGTGTCCACTCTACAGCACAGTCACCTCTGATGGGGACCAC
>NW_020955195.1:0-1667 GCF_003031625.1 Empidonax traillii | reverse complement strand
ATGAACTGTCCAAAAGCAGTCTCTTTCTCCATTCTCGGAACTCCAAGTCTCTTCAACAATTGTGCAGCACTCTCATCGCAGCTGCAACTCTTTCTGTCTCTCTGGGTTGGCCTCCAGGGCTGGACCTCCCCCCCTCCTGGGCTGAGGTCGGAGGTTGGGGGTTACCCAGGCCCTGAAGGTTTTTTTTCCCATGGTCTGGTGCGGAAGACAAACAAAAGAAGCAAGAGGAATACAAGAAATGGCGCCCGATATATGAAAAATACTAAAAGGACTCTTACCTAATAACACGGACGTTTGCAGGCAGTTTAAGCCTGATTCGTAAATGAATAGAATGTTCTGTAGTCGTTTGACTACTGTTTATAATGTTTATTGTTAATGTATGCTTTTTAATGTTTGTACCCCAGTTATATTTGTTATATTAGATTTGGACATGTAGGAACATGTTAGTCCCCTCATGAATTTTCTCCTCCCTGATTGGTCAAAGTTTCCCTCTCCCTCACTGGCCAGGATTTGCCACAGTGTGGGCAGTCCTGCCATTTCCCTCCTTCCATGTTATTGGCTCCTAGTTAATTTAGGCATGTTGCTGAATCCCCATTGGTTGTTTAGTCCCATGCTCCTCCCAGTTTCCAGATCCTTCCAGCCCGAACCCTATATAAGGGTTAGCTCTCCGCTCAGTCGAGGAGAACGCCCTTGACTTTGTACCCTCATGCGTCCCTGTGTTAATAAACACCTACGGCAGAGCAAGAACCCCTCGCGCTGTCGTCGCCTCTCCTTTCACTGGGCTGCGGCAGTCTTGCAAGGGAACACTTGTTTACCATGGATCTTCTTCCACGGGGTTACAGGGGATAATGGCTTAGGAGTCCACCCCTCTTTTCCTGGGGAAGTCCCTTCCCACGGGACAACAGTCCTTGATAGACCTCTCCGACATGGCTTTAGCATGGATCCCACGTCTGGATCCCAACATCCTTACCCGAGCCACGTAAGGCTCTCTCTCTCTCTGCTCACAAATCTTCAGGAGCAGCAGCATGGATCCCTCACTTGGATTCCAAGCTTACTCGAGCCGTCTTTGGCTCCCGCGTCAGCCTCAGTGTTCTAAACCTTCAACAGGACTCTGCTTCACCTCAGGTCTCTTAGGAAGTCTCGGTTCTCTGGTCCATCCACAAACTCCTCCGGGAGCCGCATGGGGGGTCTCCTCACCCCAGCAATCTTTCACAGGTAGCAGGGTTTTATTTTTCAGTCTTTTCCTTGCTGAAGGGAGAGAGAGCGAAAGAGGGGGAGAAACAGCCCTCCCTCTTTCCAACTTTCCTTCTCTCTCCTGCTGCAGCTCCGGCCTTGAACATTTCGTTCTCTCTTTGCCGGAATTCTTTTGCAGCGGTTACTGTCCAAGTAGTCAGTCCTTCTCTAAAGTTTTTTTTTCTTCACTCACTTGCAAGAGAGAAGGGGGCCTTCAGTGCCACACCTGCCCCCGGCCCAGGGCCGGAGGAGGAGGAGGCCTTGGCCCATTTCAAGGCCCGCTGCCGCCTCTCCTCTATGGCTGCAACTTTTAATTTCAACTACGTAACCCAACATCTCTTCCATTTCCTTAAATATGTAATTAACAAAGACATCCTTAAGAGTTTGGATTGGCTTTTTTCTGTCTGGAAATCCACCTGGACAAAACCATTCTC
>NW_020955194.1:7825203-7828547 GCF_003031625.1 Empidonax traillii | reverse complement strand
CAAATATTTTCTGTAGACCATTTTAGTTACCCCTCAAGAATTTATCCCATTCCTTGGGTTTGCCAAACTAATCTAATATAATCTAATCTATTGATAAACTTTTCTGGGAACGACTTTCCAAACAATCCCTCTGAAGACTCTATTTATCTCCCATCTCCTTTCCAACTATTTCATATGCCTTAGTCTTTTTTTTTTTTTTTAAATTTAGGGAATCACAGGAAGTTTGTTAACAGGGAGATCTGACAAAAAGACATAAATTAATACTGTTAAAGGGCCTGTCCAAATTTGTAGTGTTATTAATGTAATAAATAAATAAGTCCCATGGGGACCAAGTGAGCACCAACGTGGTGGGGTAACGAAAACCTCTTTATTCAAAGAGTCACAGCCTTAAATAGTAGTTTCAAATGGTCTCACGTCACACAGGTAATTTCCCAAGCCAATCCCATGCAAGCATTCAAGTGAGCATGTGCAACAGAGTCTTTAGAACTACAATTCCCAGAATGCCTCAGCAGCATCTGGTAAAGCTACACTCCACACAAATTCACATAGTTATGAATGTCCTATTTTTGTGAACTGATATGAAAAATTATGTATGATGAAAACTACTAGTGCATATAAATATTTAAGAATTTGTTACATTTCTTCTTCGCCTTCTCTTTATTTTAGTAAGACTGAAAAACAACATCCTCTGAAGTTCATGCTCTGCTGTGTGAAAACAAAAAGAACTGGAGAGCTGGAAGAAATAAGGACTCCCTGAAGTTCTGTCTATTGCAACTGTGCAGAGAGAGATGTCTGGGCCCTGAGAACATGCACCCTCCAGCAGTTTCAGGGCTGACCTAGATGATGGTGTGGGACTCCCACTTTGTGAAGAGGGCTCTTCAAGAAAACTCTTCTGGAGAGGCCTTACCAGGGTCTGTCTAGCTTCACTTAGGAACTGCTTTTAAGCAGCTCCCCTCCCCTTGGATCCCACCAGAGCTATATTCCAGCTCTGATGCAGCTATGCCATACTTAGCCAGGTACTTTGTTGAATTGAGCTGCAAAAGTGACCTGCAGATGTGCCATCCTGGCCTGGCCTGGGATCTGACTCATCACTGTGGGCTTGCTCTGGCTGACCCCAGCAGCCCCATTCTCTGCTGGCTTCACTGGGCACCGGTGCGTGGGAAGTGATGTTGGTGCACCTGCTCTTACTCCTGCTCCAGTGCTCCTCTTCCCCTATGGTGCAGCCTGCCACTGTGGCTCCCGGTTGGCAGGAATAAGTGGAAAAGTTAATCCCTAAGGCAGATAAAAAGTCTGTGTGTTCTGGACACGTTTTAATGTACAATGCACAATCCAACTGTTTCTTTAATAAAAACCTAAAATCAGTGTAGTGATTGTAGTGAGGCATGACAGCATTCAGTGGTCTAGGTAACAGGTATTCAGGTATGCAAAAACTTAAGCTCTTTACAATATATAGTCACCCCTTTTTTAGACTACAGCAAAATTTTTCTTTCTTCTAAGTAGTTTTTGATGCGCTTTTTTTTTGTTATTTTTTCGTTACAGGTCTTTTGGATTCCTACTTTTCCTAAGGAGAATTGAGGATGAACATTATAAAAGCAAATAGGTAGTAATGCAGTAAGACAAAAGAGTTATGTGTCTTCAGGAGTGGTCTTTCTTGTTTTAAAAATACCAGCCAATTCTGAATGTTTTCTTATCATAGCAGCTGCTAAGATTGACTAATTTCCAATTCATTTTTTACAAAAAGAGTGCTTTTCTTTTTAATTCAGTCTTCTATTTATCTATCACAGTGATTCAACGATTGGCCATTGTAACTCATTGCAGGTTCAGTGGTTTAACTCTGTAGACAGTGCATTTCAAGGAATAAACATATCCAATATTTAGAGATTTTCTAATTTAAAATCCTTTACAGGCTCCAAAAAAAAGGAAATCCTGAAACCTCCAAACTTTCAAAAAAAGAGAATTATGCACCAGCATGGAGTCTAGAACAGGGCTAGGAAAGGCCAAGATTATTAGCAGAGAAATAACAGCAGAAGATTCTTTCAGTGAATAGTATTTTACAAAATATGAGTATTTGGGCTAATCCATAAATAAGGTGACCTGATTTAAAATTAATTACAGCTAAAAGATAAACAGAATTATAGCATGGCCTGTGCAATAATTATGCATGCTATATGTATAATTCAGATGTCCATAAGTGGGCTTTTGAAATGAAATGTAAACATCTTTGAAGTATGGGGAAAAGGTTTGTCTTGGATTTAAAATTACTCCTAGACATGTCATACTCCAAAGAACAAATGCAGTCTAATGTTGCCTTTACCTCATAAGGCTGATATGAGGATCTGTGATGTATAGCACTGGCATTAATGTGCATGTCATTGATTGCCTTTGTCTTGTGACAGAGTGGCAACTGATTTCACACTCACGTAATGGGCACAAGGGATAATTTTTTTGATAACATCCTAGTAATTACATGGCTTTCCAAGTGCCGTGGTGCAGAATGCAAAGATAATCCCCTAGTTTAGGCAGGAATGTGTTCTCATTTGCAACTAGCACGTTGATATTAACCTTTGCTTGGCTGACACTGTGAGTGACAGAAAAACAAGGATATAGAAAAAAGAGGAGAGTATGAACCAAGAGTTTTATTTTGAATAGATTAAATGGAGTGGGGTTAAACAGTTTAAAACTGAGAACTCACAGACTCTTTTTTTAACAGGTTTTTATGTGTTTAACTATTTGGATAGCATCTTCATCCCAATGCAGTAATTTTGCACTGCTTGATTAAAATAAGACTAAACAAGGTATTTTACTGTGAATATTGCTGAATGCTAAGTCACTATAGGGAACATTTCAATTCTGAAGGGTATGCATGTGTCCAATGTGTGCAAAAGAAGAGAGAAAAATGGAGATCACCTAAGATTACCAAACCAGAAGTTGGAAGCGCATCCCTGAGTAAGCTCATGCATCAGAAATGTAAACACTGCTTTCCAGTACTCTTGGCTGGTGAAAAGATGAACATTCTTATTTTTCCTGCTTATTTACTTGCTTGTGCATTGGTTTTTTTTAGATGATGAATCATACGATAATTTCAAATTTCTAAATTTTTTATCACTCTTGATTAGAATTTGGGTTTGTCTCTAACCATGAATTAATTAAAGTAAAGATCTTTGTATTTTACAAAGGGAAACAGGTACATTATTAAATCAATATTTAAGAACTATTCTGAAAATAAAAATGGAAAAAAATTGGTCCTTCTTTTATCACTCTAATAAGCCAATAAGTAATAAGTGTTTTTTTTTCTTTCTGAGTTATTTTATGGTATGAGAGGAATTGTCTAAGAATCTGGATTT
>NW_020955194.1:7812118-7823195 GCF_003031625.1 Empidonax traillii | reverse complement strand
AATATCCTCTGATAAGATTTACTACATACAGCACTCCATAACTGAGAAGTTGAGAAGATGAACTGCTATTTTTCTAAACTAATTTCTGGACTCTGAGAAGGAGATGACTGGACTTTTTCCAGTTCCCTCTCTGTGGGATTATATTGCTAGCATGTATTGATCTACCACCTGATTGCCATGGGAATTTAAATCCACTATTAATAGTATTAATAGTTCTTTTTGCATTGTAAAACATATGAAAAGCAAACAGTAATTACCTTATTCATAAGCGTAAGGCTATTCAAATACAGAAGGTTAAGAATGTCTCCTTAGCTTTCCCTTTCTTTTCATTGAATACAAAATTGGAAGAAAGCAAGTAAACAAGGTACAGCAGCTAAGAGTAACAATGGTGCATGACGTGACCATTCTAAATATTCCCACTTAACAGCCCATACATGTACATTTAATCAGGCTTCCAATGATGAATATCTAGATGAAAGGAAATGGAATATCTGAAGAAGTACTTTGGTTGTGAACACTACCTGTTGAAATCTTGAGATTTGTTTCTCATCTATGGTATAAAAAATAATATCAAGATTATCCTCCTGATATTAATGATGTTGCTCCTTGTTTTTGCTAGAGTTGATACTTATGGACTGGTTTCCTTGATTTGTAGCTGGAATATGGTAAGTGCAGCTAGTTTTAAAAGCCTTCCTTTAACAATGGCATGACATTTTCCATCAACATATTCTAAAAGCTTTGAGAGTCCCTTGTTTTCCCTTTTCCTTTCTTTACCTATATCTCGTGTTGTAGATAGTTGTGGATGACTTGTGTTTTTCAGACACTGGATTGAAGTTGAAAAATTTATCTTATAATCAGGAAAAAATCTTTTAATAAGAAGCAAAAATATGCAAAATGGTATTTTTATTTTTAGGAACTCTTCAATATCTAATCTTGTTCCACATACTCTGAATATAAGACTGAGACTGCAAACAAATATTTGAATTAAAATATGGAGAGAGAGGTGAAATAAAATTTGAAAACTAGTAATATCCATACTGACCTTGCTGTTTTTTGAGACTGCTCTCGTTGGCTGACACTTGAAGTTCATCTTCCTTGTCAGTTACCATACCATGGACAAGTAATGTACATATCATGTTTTCAAAGAAAACCTCATACTTGGTAGTTTGAATTTCTGCACTGAAGGGAGGCTGCTCATAAGCTTGTCTCAAGTATCTGTATCTGGAAACAAGAAGAACTGGAAGCCCATATGGAATTACAAGGTTATGGTGTGATAGGTGCCGTGGGGACCTGCAAAATGTGAGTGGAGCAAAGTCCTTGGTGGGAACAAGGTCCTTGAAAAGGATAAACAAAAAATAGGAAGGAGAGTTGTGCTCTAAGGAAAGGCAGAACTTGACTGCACAGAGCTCCAATGACAAAAAGGAGACTTGTGGGTCAAGAACTGGCCAAGGTTAGAGGGTAGAAATTTCAGTGGTATCGCCACTAGGATATACTGGAAACTGCCTCAAGTGAATTTAGGTTTCCAATAAGAATTAGTGGAAGGGTCCTGACAGTGGGCCCTAGTCTTCATGAGAGTTGACACCCCCACTACCATCTTCTGAGAGTGCAGCATGACTTTGCACAGCAATCCAAGAAGTTTCAAAATTGAACTGGTGACATTTCCCAATGAAAGTGCTAGAAAGGCTGAGCAGGAGTAATGCTTTGTTTGCTTAGTGCTTACAGCCAAGGAAGAATGACAAATGTGGTCATGGATGATAGGGTGGGCTACAGCAAACAGAAAATGGTGGAGTTCAGGACCCAGAGGAAAACTGGGCAGCTGAATAGCAGAGTTGGGGCTCTGGGCTGTGGGATATTAGACTGTGCTATTCTGAAACCTGCTAGACAGAACCCTGGGGGAAAGTTGACCAAGTGGAGAAGCATACAGGAGAGCTGTTTGTTTTTTTGAGAAAAACTAATTTGAAGGTTAGGAAAAAAACATCCTATTGTGGAGGAACACTTGGAATTGTTTTTAGAGGCTTCTGAACTCAAGAGAAAAGTGGAAGCAAAACAAGTACCAGCAAAGAGATTTGTGCATGCATTTTTCTGACGCTGGATGAAATCAGAAAGGACAGTCAGCTTCACATAAGGTTCTGGAAAGATCATAAAGCACATTTTCATAAGTGATTTCCAAACATATGAGGGCGAGAGAGATAATTATTAGCAGTCAAATTATATTTACCTATGGAAATTTCTTATTATCTGATAAGGTGAGCTTCTACAATGAAAAAAATCTGTGTGAATGTAAAGGGAGAGGTAGTTGTGATATACTTAATACTGCTCATAACTCATAACCAATGATGTGTTCCTGCTCAAATTAATACCATCTTACACAGTAAATAGTTTCCAACCATTTTAGTAAATTATCCTGGAATATTTAAAAAAAAATTGAAATGATAGCTGAACTCTGTCTCCACTTCCATAAATTTCCCTTAACAATATGAAGTTTAAAAAAGAAACTCCCAGACCTAGGCACTATTAAAACACTTCACTTTGTCCCAATCCTTTAAAAAGTCTTTGCCCAAATATTTCCAATTAGTGGCATATTCTTACAAAATATCAAAGAGACAATATGAATAAATAAATACATAAAATATAAATAATCTTCTTCCCTGATCATACTTACTTGTCCTCTTCTCTAGTGATGCCAGCAGCTTCTTAGTTCTGATTCTGAGGTATTTTCCTTCTTCCTAGATGTGAGCAAATTTGATTAGTTTGAGCATGGACTTCCATCATGAAGAGTCAGATAAAATATGAGCTTCCTTATCCTCTGTAGTACTAACAGCTTTTCCTCTAGCTTTGATCATTTGGGTAGTGATATAAAAACAAGTAAGCTTTAACTGGAGAGACACAAAATGGACTCCATAAGTGCCAGAGGGAGATTCAGAAAACTGAATTATTATCTAAACTGCCAAATATGGGATATTTTTCAGCATTTAGCTTTTGAATAGGCTTTAAACCTGACAAATATGTTTATTGACAAATGCTTCAGCAAGGCACCACAGTTACTGTGCTTACAGATTTGAGTTATACATATGATTATATTTATGATTTCTATTATTTATAGTGACTTGGAAGAGCAATGATGAATGAGGTCTTGTGCTTGTTGCATGAAACTGCTGCAAACTGAGTCCAGAAAGAATAAAACAGAAGAGCTTTATGGACAGCTCTCAGAAAAACCTGCCTTTCAAGTTTCTGCGATATTAACCAGAAACTGAAGAACAGAAAATGGGAATCTACAACAAAATGTTTCCTGAGATCTATACTGTAGGATACCTGTGTATACATGTGTGTATACTCACATGTCCACCTGTGTGTACATCTTAAGTCTGAACCTGCACTGAGTGCTTAAAATGACATAAAGGCTATTTTCAGGAATTCGACTACTATCTAATTAGTTCTCATGTTTGTGGATCTGTCTTGTTTCATTATGCTATTGCATATGTACCAGCAACTGGAGGAAAGAGCTTCATTTTCTTGGTTAGGCTTATTTTTCATAATAGTAGAGTAATATTAAAAAAAAGCTGTTTACTTGCTTCATAATCTAATTCTTTATTCTGTGAATATGGTTTGTTGCACCATGTCTTGCATTGTGGTATTTTGATACACTTTCTGTTTTCAAGACATATTCTTAATTACTTTATTTGTTTTGTAGTTTTTTCCTGACTTTATACAGTCTTGTATGGGTTACAAATAGTTGGCTCAGGGTGCCTTGTCAGACTGATCATTTGTTTGGTTTTGTAACTTTAACTCATAAATGAACAGCAAACAAGAACAAACCCACAAACACTTTGAGATGGTAATAACAAGCAAAACTGAGCAGGTGGTACACTAACTTCTCATTATGATCTCTTGGCCCATCTAATGTATCCAACTTACAGTATGTCTGCACGTTGCTTTAAACCATGGGGGAGAAGAGGTTCTCTGAGGATAAATCTAAAGCTCTGGTAAAATTTGCTCTACTGTGCTTCCTAATTTCTCCTTGTTATCCAGACTAGGGAGCTGTCTAGTCTCTATGACACATCTACTTTAATTGTGCATGCCTGCACATTCATCTCATTAAAATCAGTCTGTGGATGATGAGAGAGGCCAAACTCTGCCCAGGACTCATCCTTTCAAGAGGCAGGGAATAGTTAAGCAGTGCAGTCAGGCCTCTTAGTTGAATGTAGTCTGTATGGGACCCTCAGTGATGCTACTTCTCATTCTTTTGTAAAATTTCAAACGTTATCCTTTTTATATGTAGTTGAAATTTTGCACAGACTTCAAGTTTTTCTAATGAGAAAATCTAAGAAAGTGCTGAACTGGAGAGATACATAACTCCATTGAAGCTGTACTGATTCACACCAGCAGGCAGTCTGGTCCTGGAAGTCAGATTGGTTTATGGCCCACATCCTGGCTACAAGGTACCATCAGGTTTACTGACAAACTGGATATCTTTTCTGCTGCAAAAAACCCACGGACTGAAACTCAGACTACAGGAAAAAAAGCAAGAGAAAGCGTAATGGCATATGGGCACATTTCCACCCCTGTCCCATCAGAATCAGATCTATAGTGATTCCTCCACCCTGATTTTCAATACTCTTTTTTATCTTCCTAGTTTTTTTGTACTTGAGCTCTTTATGAAAACAGTTGCAGAACTATACTATATGATCGGATAAAAAGACAGTAGTCATAAAAGAGGAACTAACACACATTTAGGAGATGAAAAGTTTCTACTAAAATTAGAAAACTAGGAAGATGAAGATAAACACTTGTTTTCTTAATATCCAAGAACATTTTGAACTATACTCAGAAAAGAAAAATAATTAAATGGATGAGAACTGTCAAAAGCCAATGGCTCTACATTGCTTTTCATTCATCTGACTCATTTGTTTAATAAATGCTCTGCTCTTAATACAGGGATTAATAAAAACCTTGTGATAAAGACTAACGTTTTGTTCAATACTCATTGTTTCACCTGATATGAAATGAAAACTGGAAGCACTTTGTTAAATGGACTGAAAATTTGAAAGGTTATGTAATTTCACTGTACCTTCTATAAGTGGTTCTTAAACATAGATCTTGAAAAGCTATTTTGTAGTTGTCAAAAGCACTTTGTTTTCAGGGATACCTACAGACCTTCCAGTCCAACTATATGATACACCGATTATATTTTTCCCTCTCCCTCTCCCTCTCCTTCTCCCTCTCCGTCTCCCTCTCCCTCTCCGTCTCCGTCTCCGTCTCCGTCTCCGTCTCCGTCTCCGTCTCCGTCTCCGTCTCCGTCTCCCTCTCCCTCTCCCTCTCCCTCTCCCTCTCCCTCTCCTCCATTTAATTTAATTTAATTTAATTTAATTTCATTTCATTTCATTTCAATTTGCACTGATTTATAATTTTAGAGGTACAATTCTGTCACGTGGTTGGAGCAGGCAGCATGTGCTGCACGGAGGGAAGTGAGGAAGAAACACCTGGGAGTGCATGAAGAGAAGATTTACACATAAAGAGAGTTCTGGGTTTGCAAAGACCATATAGAGAAATGCCTGGGACACAAAAGGTACAAATATGCTGAAAGATAGTCAAAAATAAGGTTGCTGAAAAAGAATGGTATCAAATACTTTCCATTGACAGTAATACTGTTGGGATTTGAACTTCTTTCTTGTAACATCTAAATCCATTACTTCAACATTATTAGGATGGTCAATACACTCTTACCTTTGACTCGCTTTGTTAAAGTCTCTTCCCATGATCCATCAAAAGTCTGCTATATGTAGTTGCAAATATTCCACATAGATGGACTTGTTTTAAAAAGGCCTTGTGTTTAGAATTATCTTACTTCTTTCAAATAATTTTAGTTCAAGTGTCACTAAAATGTTAATGTTTTGCTGTAGATTCTTCAAATTGCATTTACTTTTCTTTATATAGTGGATTGGTAGTACCTGATGTAAATAAGATTAGAAGATGTCAGAAGATGTACCCAAAATCAAATACAAAATGAGGGTTTCTAAAAATTTTTATTTATCTTTAACTCAGTTTTCACTGGTGGATCGTAAAACTAACATATATAGTTTTGCAAAAATATTCCTAGGTTTTGTAAAGCACAGATAATATTTCAGACACCTTTTCTCCTGAGAGGAATACATAATTTTTTTCTGGTTCATATGATGGTTAAAAATTTTTGAATTCTCATAGAATGGAGATTCCATGTTATAGTGCATTTGAGCTTTGGGCTGCTGGCAAATCACTTTAGGCTCTGATCATTGAACATGTTCCTGAAAATGGAGTTCAGGTACTTGTCTTTCATAAAGAGACAAGTACTCTATGTTACAACTGTTTTCTTTAGTACCGTTATATGAATGTACTAAGCTGTAATTCATCTCTCTCCCTGTCTTGGTGCACTAGTTTTTATGAGTTAGAGAAGAGTAGGAAATCGTCCTTTAATTTCATGTATAAAATTTCTCATCTAAATTGCTTTGAGTTTGTTTGTTTGTTTGTTTTTTGTTCCCCCCTCCCCCCACCCCCCTTGAGGTTATAGAGCAGGTGACATCAAAAAAAGCAACATTTACATTACTATGGTAAAGTACTGAACTTTACTGCAGTGCTCGCTGGATTGGAATTTCTATAGATTCTGTGTTACTCCACATGCAGTTCATCTCATGAGACTCTACTTAGCTTACTGTATTTATCTTGCAACCATCTCATAGTTCTGGTTCCAGTAAGAAAAGTTATTGGTAGACAATAAAGCAAATGCTGAAATTTCAGAGAAGAGAGTAGTTCCACAGAACCCTTAGAGATTGCATCAGTCCAGATCAGTGTGTAGCAGCCTCTCAGCTGAGAATAAAGAACAGTCAGATTAGATATTTAGGAATCTTTTGGGTACAGGATGCGCAGAATCCCAAATGCGGATGCCGCACAGGAGGAAACACCCAAAGCTGTATTACTCAGATATGGTGACAGGTTTGGCCTTTTGGTGTTAGGTTTTTGATTGATCCTTGGAAGTCTAACAAGTAGCATTTCATTTCAAGATTTCTTGGCAAATTGCTAATTCACCACTGAACCGATAGGAGTAAGAACTAGATTATTATGAGATAGGCAAATTGACATGGAAGTCTTTGCTAGTGTGATGCACCCAACCAGGCTTTTTGCAGGAACTGCATAAATCTTTTGAACAGGAGGCCAAGCTCTGCTCATTGCACTCCTACTGCTGTGCATCTGTGAGCACATGGTGTAACATGAGGTCCTTTTACCAAAGAGGCACATGGCTTCCTACTTTTTTGTTACTTTGACAATGGGAGACTCACACTTTGAAATCTATTTTAGGTATCTACCACAAGCGTGGCTCAAGGGATCTAAAAAAGTGAATGGCTAGAAAGAGGTCATGAGCTTGATGTGAAGTTCTTTGTCCTGATTTAAATAGGGCTTGGGAAATCAGAGCAAAATTTAACTACATTTGAATCCAGCTTAGTGTGGAGAGAGACAAGAATTTTTGGCCAATCTTTTTCAAGTTCACCATGTTTCACATTGTTTCTTGTGGACTTTTATTTCATTCATCACAAAAAGTTCTGTGTATGTGTGGTACTACTATTGGTAGCTATGTCTCACTGTAAATATTCATGGAACCTTTGAAGAAACTTAGAAATCATTCATTGAACTTTCTGGTCATGCAGATGGAAAGACAGATATTTTATAGATATAGCACTCTTTAAAATGTCAGTTTTAAAGACAGTATCCCATAGTAACTGTGTGCGAAACAGAAGAAAAATCAGTTGTGGATGCTTATTTTAAAAAATTATGGTGATATATCAAATAAATTAAAGATGTGCTTTTTCCAGTAAAATAATCAGTGAACATGAACAGTTTAAGCATTCTATAAATTATGAGACATCATTAAAACTCTTAACAATTGAGAGTTTGGGGATTGAAAAGAGCCACAGAAGTGAACATTAATTATAAAGCTATAAGGAAATAAGCTTCTGTATTTGATTTCACATCACACCTAGATTTATAATTCATACCTTTTTTTTTATTTTGAATTTAACTTTCTCTGAATAAGGTGTATTGTACAGACGTTACATCAAAAGGAGATGAGAACTTCTTGGCTTTCTGACAAATATATGATTACTATAAATTAGAGATCTTTCACTGAATGGAAGAAATTAAAAGCCTGGATGACAAGATCTTGTAGTAAATGCTAATATACTGGCATGGCTCCTCCACATTGCTTAATACTAAATACAACACAAATTGTTGAATCAAAGTAGATACACTAGAATGTGTGTGTTATCAGAAAAACTTAGATATAATGAAGGAGCTGTCAGGCCAGCTAATATATATTCCAAATTTTAAATGTCAAGGTACAAAGAACAACACAGCATTTTTACATCTTTTTGTATTTAAAAAAGTGTAGAGAACTGAAAGGTGTGAACTTTTCTCTTGTCATTATGTAACTGAATAATTCTGCTGAGAGGTGAAATGTGCAGAAGCATGTATTCTCTGTATTCCCACCAAATTTCTCTTTGTTGTATTTGTCAAGCTCTGGGACTATTACCATTCTCAGTTTAGTTGCACAGTGTGGTTTAGGGATACAAAGTTCCCCGTTGGTGTGAACCTTGGTGTGGATGGGTGTGTCACTGAAATCCTGAGTCTTGTCTGGCTCTAGAATGAGGAATTACTGAAGCACAGAGCTAGGCTCAGGATCCCCCAGACATTTTAACAGGTTTGTTTACACAAATGATCTGCAACCCACTTAGAAAAACTTTGTTATGTTTCCAAATACAAGTAATTCATCTCATCTCTTTTCCCTAAAAGAAGATCAGTGATGTGAAATATCCATTCTCTCCATGCATGAAAATAAGAGTTTTCCTGTGACACTTTTCTCACAGTGTGTTTCACTATTACCTTCTTGTCTGAACATCTCTAAAAGGCTAATAAACATCTGGCTTCTTTGGCTTGATCTTCCTCTCCTATTTTATCCCATTTGCTATTAATCACCCATAAGGGCTGATCATGTCTGCTATTCTTGCTAAAAATAAAACACCAATGAAAGTGTGGACTATTTATGGGTATTTATTTCATAAGGGAGATGTCATCTTTGAAATATTATTATGGCTAGGAATATGTTCCTAACAGAAATGGAATTCTTCCTCGTTCTGTTCCCTCTCAGTGCTGAGCCAGAATACTGAAACACCATGGAGAAAACTACCAAACAAGAGAATTTTCCACTGGTACTATCAGAGAAGAAAGTGGTACATAGATGTACAGTAATATACATTCATTTTCATTAAGGGAGCAGTAAGTCTGAACACTGCAACTAAGTTTTATTTTGAAAATCAACATGAAGAATCTTTTGTCAGCTGCTGCGTGGATGCTGGTCTGTAAGGGAAGATTCACCAGTATTAACCACTAGGTATTGTCCTCTGTTCTGAGTATAAAATGTTTCCTAAGGGATCATGTGTTCTGAGCTACATGTATTTCCAACCACAAGACACAGTAGAATAGAAAACTGAGTGACAAAACTCTCAAGACCAGTATTTTTTCTTTGGATGTCAACCACAGCTTGCCTGTGGACTAGAAGGAGCAGCTATCCTGTGAAAGGCCAGAAGATGAAGGAGATGACTGCAATCTGTAGTCAGACTGGGAGAAAGGAAAGTGGAGCAGGGAAGAGAGAACCTTGAGAAACATGGTTTGAATACTGATCTTCAGAACCAAAATACTGATGTTTGGAAACATTCCACCCAAAAAATGAGGAAGAGCTTCTTTACTGTGTGAGGGACTCCAGAGAGGTTGTGGAGTCTCCCTCATTGAAAATATTCAAGAAGCATCTGGACACAATCCTCCTACGCACTGTGCTCTAAGACAACCCTGTTTAAGCAGGGAGGTTGGACCGGGTGACCCACAGTGGTCCCTTCAACCTGACCCACTCTGTGGGATTCTGTGATTGCTTAAACAAAATACCACCTTTGAAAGGCTTATTTCTCCTGCAATAATCTTGCATGTATGGGACACTGTTGTTGTTGTTGCAGGTAGAGATAAAGCTTCTGAATCGAGCAGCAGGCAATTTTATTTTAGCTCCAAGACAGTGAAAGGCATCCTCTGAGAAAGTAATGAATGACAACACAGCTACATCTCTTAAGACTTTCTAAGAAATTGAAATAAAATGAATAACATGTTGTTTCTGAATTCTGAATGTTCTTTGCTTCTCCACATATCAACTAAAGTTACAGTTACCCTAATTACAGGGTTTCAGATACTTTGTTTCCCTTGCCTACTTTTGTTCTACTGCCAACATGACCTCAATGTCAAGGCCATTTCTTTGAGTCCAGAAGAGAATCACACAAAGGAAGGCAAAACCTGCAGTGACTGGAAAGTTGATGTTATGCTATATTTTCTTCTAGCAGAGAAAATAAGAAGGAGGGATAGCTGAAGAAACATCAGTGCCAAACTTCTCCTTTTCAGTGACTGGTGTCTCTACTGGTCCAAGATAACTTAGAAAAGCACAGAGCTCACACGGAAAGAGAAATGTAATGGAATAAAGTTCTCCAGATCTTTTGTCCTGTTTATTAATGCTTGAATTTACCCCACTGTACAAGGGCAACCCTGTCAGACCTTTTAGGAACCATCTGTCTTTAAATTCTTTCCTGAAACAGTATCTTTCTTTCTCAGATGTGAAAGTATTGCAGAGGTTACAATATGGTATTTCCGTTTATAAAAACGTAATTGTTTTTCCCAGTCAGGGCCCTGGAAAGTACCCTCTATATGCCACTGAATTCAGTCTCAAAATGGGTTTGTGTGGTCAACACTTTTGTTAAGGGACATTGATAGGTGTCGTGGTTTACTGCTGATATAGGCAGGTAAGCCACACAGAGCCACACACACATCTCACAGTGAGAGAGGGAAATAAATTGGAAGGGTAAAACTGTCAGAACTCATGGGTTGAGAAATAGACAGTTTAGTAATAAACAAAGAAAAAGAAAAGAAACAAACAAGCAAACAAACCAAAACAACAAGCCAAAACAAGAAAAACAAGATATGAAGAAAAAAACCTGCCAACTGTTTTTCCCTAACAAAT
>NW_020955194.1:7808411-7811415 GCF_003031625.1 Empidonax traillii | reverse complement strand
ACTGAATTCAGTCTCAAAATGGGTTTGTGTGGTCAACACTTTTGTTAAGGGACATTGATAGGTGTCGTGGTTTACTGCTGATATAGGCAGGTAAGCCACACAGAGCCACACACACATCTCACAGTGAGAGAGGGAAATAAATTGGAAGGGTAAAACTGTCAGAACTCATGGGTTGAGAAATAGACAGTTCAGTAATAAACAAAGAAAAAGAAAAGAAACAAACAAGCAAACAAACAAAAACAACAAGCCAAAACAAGAAAAACAAGATATGAAGAAAAAAACCTGCCAACTGTTTTTCCCTAACAAATGTCCAGCTAGTCCCCAAACACCAGAAGCACTGGCCAACAGCCACCCCACAGCTTTTACTGTTGAGCATGAGGCCATATACAACGGGATGTCCTTTTGGTCAGCTGGGGTCAGCTGTGACCCCTCCCAACTCCTTGTCACCCCCAGCCTGCTCACTGGTGGGTGGAGTGAGAAGCTGAAAAAGAATCTAGTATAGTAAGACAGTGTAAATGCTGCCTTCAGGTATTTAAAAGTGCAATGGAAAGTTTTAGAAGAATTCGAAGTCTACCACATAACAGCCTGCCTTTGGGAACTGAACTTCTCAGAGAAGCTCCATCTCAACACATTCAAGAAAAAAAATGAAAGGGCAAATTTTTTTCATCAGTTAAACCATTGGCAACATCTCTTGAGAGCCAGTTGCTCTTATGGTTTTTATTTTGTTGAGCTCTCAAGTGCTGCTGCTAGACCTCTATATCAGATAAAGGAGTGTAGAAATTATGTGTAATTTGACATTTATATGAGCTAAAAATACTAATCCTACTGGATCAAAGAGACTTGTTCAAACAAACACACAAGCAGAGAAATAAATTCTTCAGGCTTACTGGAATATTTACAGAGTAGGGAGGATATTACTTTTCACAGTAGAGGTCAAATTTATATTCTCTCTGACCTGAAAAATGTACTTCAGAATAGTATTCATAAAACTAACTCTAACCAGCAGAAATTGTATAAAAAAACACATCATTTAGCTGTTAAATTACCATGCTTACTTCCAGAAGTAAACATAACAAAAACAGCTGTCTTTAAAAAATAGAAGGGACTAGGGAAATATTTTGTTAGAAACTTTTTTTTCATAATCATCAGCATATCAAAAAATTTGGAATACTTGTTATTAACCTGGTGAAAATTTGCTAAAACATATAATGGAAAATCTGAAAGGGATATTGGTATTACAGAAATACATGAAATTTTAAGATTTATTGAGAACTTTACAATCCCATGAGACATTTCGTGAGTGATGACTCTCTCTGTGAGATTATCCAAATGGAAGCATGCTCAAGGATACGGAACTCCTGGGCATACATAACCTCTTCCCATGCCTGTAATTGCTCTTTCGTCCTACGCTGGGATAAGTTCCAGTTTGTGAATCTGCCATTTTCTGAGAGTCTCTTCAATTTCTTCACAGCCAGTCTGCTGCTTCAGAACTCAGCTTAAGCTCCAGCCTCACGTCCCCTCAGCCTCGTTTAAAACCCTGTTTAGCTCTCTGTGCTGCCTCTTTTCACACACTTTCCCATTGAATCATCCTTTACAATGCTGCAGCATCTTTTCAGCTGCAGTTTAGGTAGACCTGATCCATCCTGGTTGACTCCACCTCACCAAATAACCTCACATCTCACCACTCACCTCTGTAACTCTCTACCCCTCCACTTGGCTAAAACAGAGCTGATGCAATGTGGACCTCAGGGACACCTGCTTTCCATCATAGGAACTTCTGGATGTCAGCTGCTTGAAGGGGCTGGTTGTATCTTGGCCAGACCTTTGTGAAGGACTTGGCACCTGTTTGGAGGAACAGGTTCAGGAAAAGGGACAATGATTTTTGTAAAGATGGGGAGGGATGTGAAGACTCTGGATGGGGAGTATAACTCAGCCCTGACATCTCATGGTACACTTGTGCCTAATTTTAAGTATATGTAGGGAGTGATAGCCCTGTAGTGCTTAAAATCCCATGATGAAACCTACTGTGTGGGATTAATTATTTTGATGGACACAAGCTGAACAACTGTACTATGTTTCAGGCTCACTCACTTAGGGTCATTGTCATTTTGTCTGCATGTCAAAACAGAGGCACATTTTTGACCTTGTCAGCAACTTTTTCCATGATAATTTATTACTCTCATTTTTTTTTTTCACAAATGAATAATCTTTTCCTTCCTTACACAAATTTGTAGCAAATACTTTAACAGAATATTTTGTGAGCGATAGTTTCACTTAGTAAAATGAATTAAATCATTTAACAAAATAAGCACTACTATTGCACTTTAAAAGTCTTAAAGAATCAGTTAAAACATTATTGTTCTGTTGCCTATATTGTTGCTTCTAGTGATTACTCTGTTAAATTTGGTGGTCAATGCATTTTAGGTTTTTTTAGGTCTGTCCAAAATGTACACAGAAGGTGTACATTACGGTCAAATAATATGAGGGAAAGAAACTGTTATTTTCAGTAATACATTAATGTTTTCATAAAGGTTTATTGATCATGAAATAATCCTTTTAATTTACAGAATCTCCTATTATTTTGAGAGAATATGACTGTAAAAAAGCAAAATATAAGTGCTAACCAAGTTAACGGAATTAATTAAATATTTTGTAAATTTGGGGTTTTTTTCACTTTTATATACCCCTATTTTTGCCATAGTTGCTCACAAAAAAAAGTCTGAAAAGCAAATCAAACCCAAAAAACTCATGCTAAACATTAAAAGCTAGATTGGGTATTGTTATATTGCCATGGCATATACACATGCAGCCTAGCAGTGTCCCTGGTGGTGCAGTGGTTAAACCACAGCGTTGTCAACGCTGAGATCTGGGTTCGATTCCCGGTTAGGACACTCCCCGGGCAGATGGAGCTCGCTAGCCCTGTAAGGCAATCCATCTACGTCCTGAGGACCTCGCTGCCACCGTCCAAGCGTGCTTGGCCCCGGCAGATGAACCTCAGGATTAA
>NW_020955194.1:7806137-7807841 GCF_003031625.1 Empidonax traillii | reverse complement strand
CCATCTACGTCCTGAGGACCTCGCTGCCACCGTCCAAGCGTGCTTGGCCCCGGCAGATGAACCTCAGGATTAAAGGGTGGGCTCAGTTCCGCGCACACTGTGTCTCACCTAAAAAATCCAATGCGCAGGCTGGAAGGTGGAAAGACCTTCCCCGGTTCTTCGTTCGCGAAGAGACTGGCCATTACTAGGATACCTGGAGTCCCTCTCCAATGTAATAAATATATCTGAGCTGAAAGCTTTTGATCCGTGGCTTTTCTGAGCTTAAAATGACTGTTCACAGAACTGGGAACTTCCATAGAGAAGAAAGAGCACCTTATGCAGAAGTTTGGATGAAAGATCTATTAGAAACAAACAAACAATGGCTTACATTTGGTTAATGCATCCATGTATCCTTTAATCCACAGTAATGCTCCAAGCAAAAGGCTAATGACAGAAATTGGCATTTAGATTTTTTTTCTCTAAACAGAAACATGAAGCTTGTGATAGGTCTATTACCTTACCACAGGAAAGACTAAAACATTACAGGCTTATTTTCCACTGCAGTTTTTCTTTCATCTCTGAATTACACATCATTGCTTCCTCACTGTAATATCCAGTTCTTACCCCGTCAACACCCTCCATTAGTCTCCAATCATCCCTGTCCTCCCCAGCTGCATATTAGAAGTGTCTACAAGACAGCTTCAGTTCTGTGTAACACAGAGATCAACAGAAGACAGACACCTGAGATCATGAATTTCTTTGTCTAAATTTCACTCTCTTCATTTTATTTCTCTACTCTGTGAGCACAGAAAGCTTTTTCGTTAGAAAAAGGGGAACATTAAACTCTGGGAATAAGAGAAGAATGAGAGGGGGAACATGTGTTATGCTTTAGTTTCTTTACCTGCTCATTGAAAAGAGGTGGCCTGAGCTGGGATTGATGAAAGGAAGTGGGACCTCCTCTGATGTCCCATTTATGTCGGTCATAACAACCTTCCCGCTCTATTTTGGCAAATGCAACAGAAATTCTGTTCTGAATTGTCTCTCTAGAAAGAACCTTTCCTAGAAGGTAATTTGGAGCAGGAGCTTAAACAATCTGAAATTGTTCACCTGAAAAAACCTGAAAAAATATTTCCCTATTGCTACAGGGAGACTTGGGAGACTTGCTGGGAAATTTGGGAGGCTCTGTTAATACTTTAATTGTGACATGTCAGTGTCCCCCCACTACTTACACCCAGATCCAACAGTTACACAAAATTTCATAACTTTCCCAAACTAATAAAATCAGATATTTTATCTGATACTGTTTTGAGAGTCCAGAAATTATCAGACTTGTGTGCATTCAGGCATCTACATCCTGCCTGATGTTCTGCGGGAAACAACAATGAAGAAATTGTGAAACAAATAAAAGTGATATCACTGAAAATCCCTTACTCTACTGCAGATGCAAATGTTGGATGAGGTGATTGGGAAAAAAATAGCTTGTTCTGTATATTCAACTAGGTGTAAATAGAAAATGGCTATTGTAATTCAATCAGTAATGTATTTTATTACTCTATTGTTCAGAGGTTTGTTTGCTTCTGCAGGAAGTATTTGTTTCTCCTCCCTAATGTATATTTTCTGCCTTGAAAATACTGCAGAGCAGTGTTTATGAGCAAGAGGACCATGCGACTTAGAAGAACTCAAAAAACTCACCCAGACACTAAATGGCAATTGATGTATTTAAAT
>NW_020955194.1:7795920-7805874 GCF_003031625.1 Empidonax traillii | reverse complement strand
ATTACTCTATTGTTCAGAGGTTTGTTTGCTTCTGCAGGAAGTATTTGTTTCTCCTCCCTAATGTATATTTTCTGCCTTGAAAATACTGCAGAGCAGTGTTTATGAGCAAGAGGACCATGCGACTTAGAAGAACTCAAAAAACTCACCCAGACACTAAATGGCAATTGATGTATTTAAATCTATCATATTTTTAGTGAAGAGTTTTTATTGCTGACAGTAATATTTAGACATTCTAACATGTAACTACAGTTCCAAATACTAATTTACTTCAGTGTGAATTTTTTTTTGCAGCTCAATAAATCATTCAAATCAATATTTCTCTGAAAGACCTTCATTAGTTTTTGCAACTGTTGCTTCTGTATTTTCAGAGCTAGTAATTCATGAAATAATTTGATGTGAACTGAAGTGAATGGCTTTATTTCCTCCTTTTCAACTGAATGTTTTAGCAAAAACCTCATACTTGCTTCCTCCACTGTGAATTAGTTTTGGGACATTTCATTCCAATTATTTTGAGAAGTGCCAGTGAGACAAATTTTGTATGTGGAATGGGGATTGGTAGGTTTAAAAAAAAAATCCACAACCCACTAGCTGACTTGTAGATATATTAAAATGAATCACGATAAAATTCCATTCCTCTTACCATGAACCAAATTTCAAAAATTCTGTTTTGCCCCATTTCCTGCTTGTAAGTATAAAAAAATAACATATGTATTTTCCTGCAAACCTAGTGTTGCAGGAAAACAACAACAAATATCAGGAAAGTCAGAGAGATAGTTCTCCTTTACTTTACTGATTTTGGTGAAATATGAACTTCAAAAGACCAGCTAAAGCAGTCTTCAGGAAACTGTTACGTCTTCTTTTTTTCCCTCAAACCCAAAAATGTTAAAGCAATAAAAAAAGTAATGCATCAGCAAGATACATAAAGAAAAAGGCTTTCCAACTAGTGAACAATGGAATTAATGTGCCCATTATATTAGGTTCTGGAAGGCTGTTTAGAATCTCTGATTTCTAACAGAGATGTACTTTCACAATGAGGACTTTCCTGCAGAGTGGCACTAATAGGATCTCCCTTTTCTATCTTGCTATATGTAATGTCTGATATCCTTTTAGCCTTTATCTCTTTCAAGTCTGCCTGACATTTCCCTGGGTGTTGAAAGGGTATTAGGGAAGAAAGACGAGTATACACATACACGTGTGCACAGAGTGCAAGCTAATACCCTGGATTCCCAAGACCTAAAATGGTAAAAGCATTTCTTTCATGATTTTATTTAATTTGTATTTATGATTCTTTAACAAAATATGTTAACAAAAACATTAAACAGAATGCATAGAGAAAGGAAAGATAAATGTACATTCTTACAGGATTTTTAGGTATAGTTTAATTATGCTCTCAAAAATCTTGTCCAGTCCTGAGCAATGCATGGCCTCTAGCTCACAATTTTTTATTTATGGAGCACATTTTCCAGTAAAAACTCAGGTAGTTCTGAGTTCATCATCTGGTCCCTTTCTCAAGCCACTCTACAGATCATATTCTACAAAGCCAGCCACTAAAGTGGCATATGCAGAAAAACTAAATAATTAGTTATAAGAGTCTGTAGAGAAGGTGGAAGAGAGAGCTCTATATTCATAGGAGGAAATAGAGGGTGTAAAGGCATCTATTTGCAACTCGCTGATAGACTGAAGTGCTTGACACTCCATCCACAAATCTGATTGTGCAGCTGTGATCTAGAATATTTCAACAACTTCTGTAAGTATATATGTGGGAACACAGAAACATTGGTTCATCTGCTTAAAAACACACACACACACACACACACACACACACACACATACTTGAAGTTCTATGTAGTAAATGTTAGACCTTTAGGATTTCATTTTCTCATTTCTATCTATACAGCTACTGTTGGCATAAATTTTCTCTGCTTTTAATGTCCTATGTGGATATGGAGGCCAGATTGAAATCTGAATTCTATTGAAGTCAGGCAAGTTACAGCAGATAGCAATTTGATTTATTGATTTTAGTAGTTCAATCCAACTCCCATGTAAGGAATAGCTAATATAGTGTGAAGTTGAAATAATTTGAATTTGAAATAATTTAGTACAGCTAAATGTTAAAATATGTTATTGTTTTTCTCACTCTTGCATTTGATGAAATACAAGGAAATACCTAATACATTTTGAACTTATTTTTATTCAGCAAGTAATTTATTTCTTAACTTTAATTATTAGTTAAAGTCCATACAAACTGGTGTTAGTAGATATATACACAGCATTAACCACACACTTATTAGTTTTATTGAACAGGTGATAATTTCTGAACCCAGAATATGAGGGAAAAGTGTTTATTAATGAACTAAATGCTCTGGAAAGGAGGTGCATTCAGCATAAATCATGGTAAAGGAATTTGACCTTTTAAAATCAGGTCAGTGTAAATCCAGGTTTTTAAAAAAATAAATTTGTCCTAAACCTCCTTTTCCAATTGAAAGTGCCAAAGAATTATGCCGAGAAGAGAGAGCATTTAGTACAAATAAAAGCTTTTATAAGCAATGACAAACTTCAAAGTGACTACTTAATAGTCTGGAAGTAAATCATGTCTAGAGACATATTTAATTTACTAGCATGTGTAATGACACTAGATAAAAAACTGAAAATGAATATATCTGCATCTGGGTTGTGTGACTGATTTGCACAGGAGTTGATTTTATCATCTGTTTACTATACCTAATCATATAGCAAAGTTTATAGTGTTTTAATTGGTTTAGGTTATTGGTTCTCAAGTATATACTGTGTAAGTATTCCTTGATATCAAAAATCACAGTTGGTTGGAACATAATTTGCACTTCATCTTCCATTTCAGTGACTCTGTTAATTCCATTCTATCGTTCCTATCAATAAACAACTAAATGACACTAAATGAGCATTCAAAGTAATTTGACTTGAATTCATTGCTTTGTGACTTGTGTCCCATTTTGTGTTGATTGGAAACACAGGAGGAACAACTGTTATTGGAAACTGTTCCCTTCACTTCTGAATTTCCTTGCTAAAGAACAGTTATATTAATCAAATATTTTCTTGTTTCCTTCTCTCTTCTATTTTTGGCCCATTCTTGTTTTACCACTTAAAATTTCTGACTTCCTCAGATTTCCATAACAACTACGGTTTTACAGAATGGGAAAATGCAAGATTCATTAACATCCTATCAGACAATGGACCCCCACTGACTAACATCATGCAGTTTGCCTTGGTGGTTTGAACTAAACTTTATCCTCAGATTGTGTGTTTAGTCCCTAATGGAAATTTTATGTCAGGAAAACCAGAAAATGAATGCATGAAAATGTGTGAGACTTATACGGTTTCTTATATAAGGACGTTCAGCTCACAGCTAGCTCACTAGGTCTACATATTAAGAGAGGAAAGTGAAGTTTCAGTGACTCTGAAGAGTTACTAGATATGTTTGTTGCAGGAATTCAATAACTGAGATTCATATTTCATGGGATCAGACTCTGGAATCAAGGTGAGGACTCTCTTCCCTATTAGAGGAAAAAAAAAAAAAAAAAGAGAGAGAAAAAAGATTTGCAGGCAGAATCAGTGTGAAGTGGTAGCACAAGGCAATTAAATGTGAAAACCAAGCAAAACACTATGATACACCCATTGTTTTGGGAGATTTCGGTAGTTTCTTTGAAGTCAATACATTTCTTCTGTTAATGGCAATCAGTGCTTGAAAAGACAGCTAACAGCTCTGTTTCAGTGCACTGTAACTACTATAAAAATGTAGTGGATATTTTTTAAAGAAAAATATACATGACAAAAAGGAATATCAGAATTATTGTGTGTGAAAAGATGTTTAGTAATAGAATATTCAGATACAAATATTTGAGATCAGAACAGATATTTGAAAAAGAGACTCTTTCAATGCTTAATTTCAATGCACAGTGGTAGGTCTTGAAAGAGTGAACAATAGTTGTTTGGTCTTAAAAGGCACAAAAAGAGGTGGTCTCACCTGAGTTTATTAAAATAACCTCAGATAACTTTCAAATTAGTAGGTAGACCTGAAAGTTGCAGAAACACTAATTATACACGGCCATTAAAATTAATTTAGACTCATGCATGGCAGTGCCAAGAAGGCAACAGAGAAGCGACAGCGGTGATATTTATTCTGATCTCAGCTGATCAGGGCAGAATACACAGGTAGGTCTTCGCACCAATTAGGCAACTAGTCAGAGAATAAATGAAAGACTACACTTCTAGCACATTACAGTCATGCAATACAATCAAATAGTGTTGACATGTCATAATGCTCTTGTAATAATAGGCAGAAGTCCCTGAAATTGCTCCAGTGCAATAATGTGCTATAAGATGCACAGCTAATAAGAGCTGGTGATGGAGAAAAATTAAAGTTCTGCCTCTGTAGGCCAGGCATGTCAGATGTTTTCTCTGCTAACAGATTGTGTACTTGTAACATTCTCTCTTTATTAATGTTGCTTTTGAAGCTTCAGTCACTATGGAAAACATACATGGGTGAGTTTCGCACTGTACAAGTCAGGTATAGCTTTGAAAAACAGATCTGTGCCAACAGATGTTGAAGGGAGAGTAAGACATGACCAATATTGATGTATTTTAATAAACAGAATTTTATGGGTATTGAAAGTCCTTAGCATCACCTAGGACTTTAAAGAAATCAGTTTTTCACCAAACTGATTGCGGCATTAAATGAATTCTTTTACATCTTTGAATTCAGTGGTGTTCCCCAGCGTATTGAAACTTCATTAGTTTTGCTCAAAAAAAAGTAAGGAAAATACAGCACCTGAATTTTACTGTTTGATATACGTAGAGTTATGATATAGTCTCCTTTTTCTTAAGGACCTGAGAGTCTTCAGGGGTGAACAAATCAAAAAGATACTTGTTAAATGGGAACCTGTAAAGGAAATACATAGCAATTAATTTGTATGTTTGGTGCTGCAACTGTAAATGAGTGATTTGTGCAGTCATTAAGAATTAGATACCTGAATCTATTAATTGAGTAGTTTTTAGAAAATGCTTGGAAATTAAAAAAGATAAGGTATGAATAGTCCTTTTAAAGATGTTTCAGTGGAATAATATATACTGTTCATCGTAATTTTTAGTTTGTTACTCCATACAAATATATGTGTAAATTAAAATTTATTGTTCTATTTTTGTGTACTGATGAGAGACAGTCTCATTTTAATGTTGCACACAAACATTTGTTTTATATTTTGCCTTGTGTGTGTCTTACTTTTAATACTTCCTGTGTGACTGAGACGATATTAATGCTGCAGAGTAATAAGGGATTAATTAGCTCATGTAGTCTGATAATCATTAAGAATAAAATTTTTGCTTCTAAAATTGGATTTCAGAATACAGAAAGTTTGTTCCAGATATGAGCACTCCTAAATCTACCATCTTATTACCTTATAAATCTCATGCGGTTTTCAATACTTGATGTGCTGTGTTATTTGACTAGAACTTATGTTAAAAACAAAGTAATCTGTTTAATTAAGTACCACAGCTTTAAGTGTTATGAGACAGTGAGCTTATCTATCGCTCCAATTACTTGTTACAGTGGTGAGTGGAAATATTTGCAGACATAAAATTTCCAAAAAGATTACATGTTAACATGGTAGATACTAATGTATTAACACTTGTGGGGTCACCATTTGTGGGGACGGAGGAACACACAACGACCTCGCAATCAATAAGCGCGTTTGATTTATTATCTATAAGGCAGTCATTTTATAACATGTGTAATAAGCTCATACATATTGCAGAAGCTAAGCTCAGGATTGGTTGGCCTTTAATATTGCTTACATACTGCTGAAGTTATGTCTGGAGTTTTAGTCCCTTTTTCTTTATCTTAGTACCAAATTCCCTTTTTAGACTCTCGGTTTCCCTCCCTGCTACATTCTCTCTGCCACATTCCCATCTTGCTACATTCTCTGTCTCGTCGACAACTTCCAAGGACACCATCCTTCAATGCCTCTTCTCTGTTAACCATTTTTGAGCCACACTATCCAGAGACCCCCCCCTCCACAAACACTTTTTTTTTCAGGGGTGGAAGGTAAGTCATGATTCACTCATGAATATGCATAGGTCCTTCCCAGTTCTCTGGGTGGCAGAAGTAAGCGGTTTTCAATGCAGAAATAGATCAGTACAAAACATGCTACCTAAGACCAAACATCCTTAAATTTTCACCAAAGGATAGATAGTGGCATAATATTGGCATAAAATTAAATATTAAGTGATTTGGTGTAGAAGAAAAAATATGACATTTTATTTTTAGAATGTAATGGCAGTATCATACAAAGTATGCAGAAATTAATTCTATATGGACTCCTAAGGGCGTCAGTTATCTTGCATTCTTATCACTTAGAAACTCACTGGAGAACTGCTTGTCACCAGCATGTCTTTGTCAGAGTGAGAGAGAAATTTGCAGACTCTCATGTCCTATTGCAGAACCCAGGCAGTGAAGAGCACTCAGATACACCCCTACAGGATCTCCCAGTATGAATTAAGTGTGGCTGGAAGAGAAGAGCAAAAGCACACTGCTAATAAATATGTAAGAAGATATACTCTGGTTGAGTTTGAAGTCTGCATTTTACTACAAAGCCAAGTAGTTCTTCTCAGAAGCTTTTAAAAAACATGACAACATCTGGTACAAAGTGAAAGAGACTAACAGTTTGTCAGCACAGCTACAGCAACAGTTTTCCCATATCTCTTAAATTCCTTCCTCTGTAGTTTAATACTTGTGGTTATATTATTCAAGGCCAGGTTGGATGGGGCTCTGAGCAACCTGGTCTAGTGAATGGTGTTCTCTGCCCAAGCCATGGGGTTTGGATGATCTTTGATGTCCCTTCCAACCCAAGCCATTCTATGATTCTGTGAATCTATGAAGATGCATGCTGGCTCCTGACTTGCAGATGTGATATGCTGTGCCTAGAGTAGGAAATATGCTGTGGAAAAAACTCTGACACAGAAGTCATCTGTCATGAGAGAACAGATATCCATAATATGTTAACCTCTAAATTATGACAGCCATTTCCACTCTGTGTATTGGGAATGCTTCCTGACACAATTCAAAAAAAATGGGTAAGAGTTTTTGGCAAGTAGCATTCCTCAAAGTTAGCACAGAGATAACTGAGGTTCCAATGGCTAGGAATATTTGGGCCCTAGAGGGAAGAGGGGTCCAAGAAAACAAGTTGATATTCAAGGACAGTTTACTAAAACCTCTGGAATAGTTCATCCCAATGAGCAGGAAGTCTGGCAAAAGTACCAGGAGGCCTGCATAGATGAAAAAGGAGCTCCTGGCAAAACTGAAATGAAAATAAGGAAGTATACAAAAGACAGAAGCAGGGATCGATATCCTAGGAAGAATTTGGAGACATCGTCTGAGCATGCAAAAGTGTGATTAGGAAAGTGAAAACCTACCTGGAATGGAGTCTAGAGATGAATGTCAAGAGCATTTGGAAAGTCTTCCTCAAGTCCATAAGCGGAAAAAGGAAGACTGAGGAAAATAAGTCCCCAGTGTTTAATTAGACAGTGGCCCCAGTGGCAGAGGACATGAAGAAAGTTGAAGTGCTGAATGTCTTCTTCACTTCAGTCTTTATCAGTAAGTCCAACCTTCAGGAAACCAGGCTATGGAGACCAGGGGAAAATGTCTGAAGAAAGGAAAAACTACCCTTGGTGGAAGAGGATCAGATCAGAAAATGCTTAATCAAACTGGTCATATATTAGTTTATAGATGGTGGTGGGATGCACCCACAAGTGCTGGTGGAACTGGTAGCTGTCATTGTGAGGCTATTTCTAATTATCTTCAAATGATCTGGTGGCTGGGAAAGAGATCTTAGGACTAGAAAGGAAAAAGAGTCACTTTTCAAGAAAGGCAACAAGAAGGGCATGGGCTGATCAGCCTCACCTTGGTCCCTTGGAATGTGGTGGATCAGCTAATCCTGGAGACCATTTCCAGAGACATGAAGGACAAGAAGGTGATTTGGAATAGTCAGCATGGATTCACAAAGGGGAACTCATGCTTAATGAACCCAGGTACTTTCTACAGTGAAATGACTGGCTTGGTGGATGAAGAAAGAGCAGTGTGTCAGAGGGTCATGCTACCATCCAGAAAGACCTTGGCAGGCTGGAGGAGTCGGCTGACAGGAACCTCTCACAGTTCAGCTGAGGGAAGTTCAAAGTTTTGCAGTTGGAGAGGAACAACCCAGTGCATTAGTACATGCTGGTGGACACCTGGGTGATGCTCTCCAAAAAAAGAAACTGTGGGGGTTCTGGTAGACAGCAATATGAACATGAGCTAACAAGATATTCTTGTTTCATGTGAGAAATAAAACCTGTTAACATATCTTCCTTCCTGTTAACATATCCTTACAAAAATATGTTTTCCAAAATCCTAAATTTCAAATGAAAATCAGGAGGTTTTGTTTGCAGTTTCAAGACCATGTATTTTCTCTTTATTTGAGTTCATTTTCAAACTGTTTCTATATTCGTCTCTTTAGTTTTACTATAAATGGGGTTTTCAGCTTCTTTATACTCTCAATAAAGTATTCATCAGCATCTGAATGCTACTAATATGCACAAAATCTCTTAGTCTTATAGCCATTTAATAAAAATCATTACACATCTTGATTTCTATGGCATTTTCAGTTTTTATTTTTATAAGGAAAAACCATCTACAATAGTCCTCATGACTCTCAATGGTTTTTCAGTCATATAACTAAAGCTCCAAGGTCTACCATGATAAATTAGTGAGCTATGGGTCATTAGCAAAATGTGAATTAATGCAAAATGCACAATAGGCTGCACATTTTATCCCTTCTCCAGATGGTTAATTAAATATTTGAAAGCACAATGTGACAAAAGTATGACAATATTATTACTTAATGGCATTGACTATGAAAGGGGTTTAATTATTCTATTTCTCTCTTTCATCATTGATTAAAATAATGTATTTCAATAAAATTTGGCATCAGTAAGCATCTCAATATTTCCTCTTAGCTGAAAATTAGGCCACCTTTCCTTAAAGGGAGTGAAAATTATAACTTGCTGAACAAATTGGAATATCATGTTAAAAATACATCCTTATAATATGTAACTTCTTTAAGGCTGAAATAAAACTTCCCAGATATTTATGTAACACTTGTAATTTTCACGTATGCTGTTCTAAAAATCCACATTACAACTTCTTCACTATTTATTCATAAAAAAATTTATCAGTCAACAATATTATTTTGCAGTCTTTTCAAGAACATTTCAAAAAATTGAGATTACCATAGAGTCATAGAATCATAGAATAGATTGGGTTGGAAAAGACCTCCAAGATCATCAAGTCCAACCCCTGATCCAACTCCAATTACTATATCATGGCACTAAGGGTCACATCCAATCTCTTTTTAAAAACCTCCAGGGATGGTGAATCCACCACCTCTCTGGGTAGGCCGTTTCAAATTACCCTCTCTGTAAAGAATTTCTTCCTAACGTCTAACCTAAACCTCCCCTGGCAGAGCTTGAGCCCATGTCCTCTTGTCCTATTGTTGGTTGCCTGGGAGAAGAGATCAAGCCCCACCTGGCTATAACCTCCCTTCAGGTAGTTGAAGAGAGTGATGAGGTCACCTCTGAGCCTTCTCTTCTCCAGACTAAACAACCCCAGCTCCCTCAGCCTCTCCTCATAGGACTTGTGCTCAAGTCCCTTCACCAGCTTCATTGCTCTTCTCTGGACCCGCTCCAGCACCTCAATGTCCTTCCTGAACTGAGGGGCCCAGAGCTGAACACAATACTCAAGGTGTGGCCTCACCAATGCAGAGTACAGGGGAAGGATCACTTCCCTGCTCCTGCTGGCCACACTGTTCTTGATGCAGGCCAGGATGCCATTGGCCTTCTTGGCCACCTGGGCACACTGCTGGCTCCTGTTCAGCCTCCTGTCGATCAGCA
>NW_020955194.1:7735811-7794906 GCF_003031625.1 Empidonax traillii | reverse complement strand
CCTTCCTAAACCCATGTTGGCTGGGTCTGATCCCTTGTCCATCCTGTAGCTGCTGTGTGATTGCACACAGGATGACCTGCTCCATAACTCTGCCAGGCACCGAGGTCAGGCTGACAGGCCTGTAGTTACTAGGGTCAGCCTTGCATCCTTTTTTATGGATTGGGGTGATATTTGCCAACTTCCAATCATCTGGGACCTCCCCAGTGAGCCAGGACTGTTGGAAGATGATGGAGAGCGGCTTGGCAAGCTCTTCTACCAGCTCCCTCATTACCCTAGGATGGATCCTGTCTGGTCCCATAGACTTGTGAGGATCCAGATGACTCAGCAAGTCACCAACTATTTCCTCCCGGAATACAAGGGGGCTATTTGGTTTCCTATCTCTGTCTACCAGCTCCAGAGGCCAGTTGCCTTGAGGGCCACCTGTCTTACTGGTAAAGACTGAGGCAAAGTAGGTGTTAAGTACCTCAGCCTTCTCCTCATCTCTATTAACTATGTTTCCCTCCAAGTCCATCAAAGAATGGAGGTTTTCTTTGCCCCTCCTTCTGTTATTAATGTATTTATAGAAGGGCTTTTTGTTATCCTTAACAGAAGTGGCCAATTTAACTTCAAATTGTGCTTTTGCATCCCTGATTTTCTTTCTGCATGATCTAGCTGTCTTCCTGAATTCTTCGTAAGCAGCCAGCCCTTTCTTCCATAGTTGGTAAACTCTCTTTTTATCCTTGATTTCCTTCAGAGTCCCCCTGTTTAACCAAGCTGGTTGTCTTCCCCGCCGGCTTGCCTTTCTGCACACCGGTACAGCCTGTTCCTGTGCTCTCAAAACTTCCTGCTTGAAGCACATCCATCCCTCCTGAACCCCCTTGTTTTCAAGGTTTTTTTCCCAGGGTATGCTCTGGACTAGACTTCTGAATAGGTCAAAATCTGCCCTCCGGAAGTCCAGCATAGAGGTTTTATTGTTGGCTCGCCTTGAATCTCTGAGTATTGAAAACTCTATTATTTCATGGTCACTATTTCCCAGGCGGCCTTCAACCACTACGTCTCCCACCAGCCCCTCTCTGTTTCTAAACAGCAGGTCTAGCGGGGCCTTACCCCTGGTAGGTTCATTTACCAGTTGATGAAGGAAATTGTCCTCTATACACTCCAGGAAATTCCTAGACTGTTTACTTTTTAGACTGCATCATTACCTTTTAAAAGAGGCAAGTTGTAAGACTGCAGAATTACCTCAAAGACAAGTTAAAAAAAATCTCTTGTAAATTGTGGTGAATGACATGTCGTTGATTACTTATGTTCACTAAACTGACAGGACCAGGAATACATAGGGATTATGCAGTCTCTATGGATGGATGAAAGTCCAGATAAAACATAAAGTGATCAATTTGGGGGAGTGAGACGAAATTTATAAATCAGAGCTCGATAAAAAGTATCAGTAATCTATGTGTGTTCCATGCTTTGGTAATAATTCATTTGGGAGCTCAGAAACTGCTTTAGCGATTAACACCTTGCATAGTTGTACTGCAGAACCATGGCCATATTCTGAAGACTTGTTATGTGACTTACCAGTACAATAAATTCAGAAGCCATCTGAAGCTAACAAAGTTTTAAAAAATATTGGTCAAAAGGGCCATCCAGAATCCAACAACACACTTAAATCATAATGTCCCTTACAGAGAACATTCATTACTATTGGAATCTTTTGAGCTGCATAATGTTGAAAATCTCCTGCAGTGTCTTTCTGACACATGCATTGTAAAGAGAAAGTATAAGAGTTTATAGAGTCAAGTATAAGAGATGCTGGATATTAAAGCTTAAGAAAATAAAGATTTTTAAAAAAGAAATAAAATCTAAATCTCATCTAAAAGTGAGAAAGATTGGTATATCACTATTACTTACAGTCCACATTTCCCTTAATCAATATCCATAAATAGAGAGAAAACAGTGGGGAAAAACAAGAGACCAGAACCTCTAAAATATTAAACACAGAAACAACAAACAGAGATTTAACTTGTGAAGAAATATTCACAAGGAGATTCTACTGATATTCACAGAATACTCACAATATGGAGATTCTACTGATCTTAAATTACAGAAGAGAAAATACTACTGACTATGGAAAGAGACCCTAAGAAACTGTCTAAAAAAATGTACATATTTTTTAATTCTTAATGATGATTTGACATTGACTGAACTCTGTTTATACAAAACCAACATAGTCTGTTCAGGACAGAACAAACTTTTCCCTCTCCGTAGAATTAATTTCTCTCTAATTTCTCCCAAAGAGCTTTTTTATTAAAAAGCTCTTTATTAAAAGCTCATCCAGGTTCTGAACAGACGCAGCTGAGAGAGGAAACCCTGAGACTAGTTTGTACTTCCAAAACTTAGGACACTAAACTGTACTGGAAAAATACTGTTTAACCTTCTATCTCCTCATCATGGGATAAAACCTCCCTTCCCTGCCAATGGGCCTGGAATCACTTGCAACGTACTACCTCTATCACTGATTTCTTTAAAAGTACCCTGTTCACTTGTAACAATACAGAATCCTTGAGATTTTGGGATGAAATCCCAAATACAAAAATGCAGATCTCAAAGTATGCAGAGCAGGATCTTTTCCCAGAGTAGGGGGAATGACCATGATCTGCCTGTGAGCACTTCTGGAAGAAGCATTGGCACTCTGTGTCTCTATTCTAAAGTGTGCATAGTGGCTGGAAGGAGATGCAGTGTAAGCTTGCAAGAGTCTTAGAATTAAAAATAAAACTATATAAAGTTTTTGAAAGGATGTTTTGGCTCTACTATTCTATTCTTTATTTGTCTTATGATATGGTGGGTCACTTATATTCACCACAGCTGAATTTAACGATCTGCACAATAAAATTTATTTTAAAAATTATCTTAATTCCCTTTTCAATTTAGATTTTTTTTAAACATAATTAAATGTCAAATACTGCAATTGATAATAATCTGCTGAATGAGGTTTGTATTTACAACTGAATCTTAGGTATTCATAGAGTTCTTGTTTTTAGTAGTTAGAATTTAATTCATAAAATGCACACACACATTTTATCTATGCAACTCCATCTAAGCAGTACAGTAGATTTTTAGAATTTACCTATACCACAGTCCCACAGAATGACTGTAGCACCTCTGGACATTGCCCAGTCCAACCCCTTGCTCAGAGCAGCATCAGCTAGACCAGGTTGCTCAGGGCTGAGACTACTCAAGTTTAAGTATGCCCAAAAATGGACACTCAAAATGGTTTACTTTTTTTTTTTTTTTTTTTTTTAAACTTTGAAATACTTTTGAGATTGAGAAATACCTGGTGTATGAAAACAGTTGGCAGGTCTGAGATCAAGTTTACCTGCTCACTCAGTTGGGAAAAAAAGAACTGAAATAAAGATAAACATTCTGTGTACGAAGAGTACTGTAAAGACTCAATATTCTCTTTGGTTAAGATAACATGATAAGAACTTGCTGGCATTAAAATTTAATTTGTGCTGATCTAACTTGAATAATTAATGTTATTCTTATATTAAAATGCAGAAGGAGTATACTTCCTATTTTCTAACCTGAATATATTAGGAGCTTAGCTGTCAAATGACTTGACAAAGTGCCAAGAACTTGCAGAGATACTATTAACTGAGATCACACTTGAAAGGGGAAAAATGCTGTTATTACAGCAAAGCTCCAAATAATCACAGCCTATGAAACAAAAGGTCAAGCCAAGGTGTTGCCTCACTGAAGAAATTCTTGATACTACAAGAAAGAAAGTCACTTCTGTGGAACCTGTCTGACTACTGACTGTAAAAGCTAAAGCTCATCGGGGACCAACTGGGCCATTTCAAAATCAAATATATAATGATATTTAAAACTACTGTCTTCTCTCATTTGTCCTTTCAGCACAGATGAAGTACTAGCTGAAGTGGAAGAAAGGGAAACCTTGTAAATAAATTTATATCTTGATAAAGGTGTTCACATTAATGATCTACATTGTCATAGTAATGTATGGCTACTCAGTCTTAGTAGCAGCATTTGGTAGAATTGACTCAGTATTCTAGAGTACCACTAACCATGTTCCTGTCCAGAAGACTTCTGAAGATTCTTTAACCTTCTTTCATTTTAAACTTAGGATATCAGTAAGAAATAAGGCCACAGTGCAAATACTCTTAGATGAACCTACTCAAATAGAAGGTTTGGTTGTAGAAGGACAGTTAGATGCTAATGTCACAGACAAATAAGCTCTTCCTCTCTGGCCTTTCTTTTCTCTGTGTCTACAATAAGATATTGTAGACAAAAGAAAACATTTGTCTCTTCCTTTGATTTATATTTTGTAGCTTTTCCCTTAGCCTTATTCAGAAATTCATTCAAACCAGGCATTTCAGTACACAGAAGACATACATGGTATTTTGACTGTCCAAGAAGTAAATCCATTAAAGATGCCATGAAAGTTCTCGTTTCTTGTATACACACACCCCCCCCTATATACATCCATGCACAAACAGAGAAAATGGAAATCAGTAATTTATTCTTCTGTTCTTCCTGGAAAATAATTTCTCAAAAACCTTAAGAGAAAATTCCTCACAGCAGTTTGTTGTGAACACAGGATAATTAAAATTACTGCAGAAATCAATCTTAAATGCCATTGGTAACTCAAAACAGATTTTCCAAAATAAATAGGCAAGGATATCACATCTACCATGGAATCTGACAGTTGAAGAGTTGAAATAAGAGACATTAACTTGAAAATGCACAGATAAAACCCTCCCCCAAAAAACCAAGATATAAAACAAGTAATAGTCAAAATATGTATTTTCTGGTATCGATTAAATATTTTCTTTGAAGTGGCTAAACCTGTACAATACTGTTTAAATTCCTGTTTTAAAAAAAACAAGGCTCTTTTCCAGAGCCGGATTTTACAGGTCAGACAATTAGACATTTTCAATTATTTAGAACTTTGATAAACATCTTTTAAGAAACAAAGGATGGAAGCAGAGGCTTTGGACATATAAAGTTAGCAAAATCATCATCAGAAATAACATTTGTGGATACTTAACCTGTGCAATTCAATATGTTGAGAATATTACTATGACAGTTCACTGCTTTTTCAACAAGTGCTTATAAACATATTTTAGCTCACCCAATTACACATTTGTACCTAAAGGACTTAACTGGTTTAGGTTAATTGTAATATTTATCACTAAACAGGACAAAAGAACTGTTTGAGAGTTCAGAAAAGCCTCCAAATTAAAAAACAAAAAACTGCAAAAAACCAGCCTAGTTGAAAATGCAGTAGAAACAGTAATTTTGAAAGACCATATCACTGCTCAGTTTTCAATATGTAAACGAATAGGTCAAATTTGATTCTTTATAATGAGCAAATTTTACTTAAATGCAACTTCTTTTTTACCGAACAGTTATTTTCCTTGTTTTTGTTATCTCGTATCAACCTATAGAGACTTGTTTAAAGATGACACCAAAACTTAATCACTTAAAAAAGAACACTGGAGGATTTCTACATGCTTCTTTGAAAGGAGTGTTTTAACAAAAAGGAGACTGTGATGCACTAAGAAATGACTCTATATATGATTGTTGACAACAGAGGTCCTCTTAAATTGATTTTAATTATAATTAGTAATGCAAAGTTTTCTTTAACATAAACTCATTTGCACTGTAACCTAACAGCAAGAGAATGTGGCATATCATGCTGGGAGTGCAGCCAATTAATCTGCAAATTTCATTTATGTCTGCATAAGCCAATCAATCTTCACAGTGTTAGGTGATAATAAAGGGAGTTCTTAGAAAAGTGTTGTGGGGTTACACACAGTTCCACTTCAAACACTAGAGTATGAGGAGGCATACATCTATTTCTTTATTATAATTGTACAACAGAAATGAAAGAAGTTTTTTTAAGAATGACCTGTGGATAGTTTCCTAGATTGTCTATATTTCAAGGACATCCGTCATTTAACACTTTAACTGAAATGACTGATACTCCTCTATAAACAGAGAATGAGAGGCCAGGAACATGATCTTAACTGTTCATTTTCATATCAGTTAATATTTCTTGTAAATTTTTATAATTTGTTCAACATTATTAAATGCAAAGTCGCAAAGACAATTCTAGTAATATGTTATGCCTTTCCATCACAGAAAACCTCCACAGAACCAGCTCTTGACTGGTTGACTTTTGCATGAAATTAATTTTGATACATTTTCTATTAAAAAGAAATCTTATGAAGCTCAACTTCATAATGACAAAGATCTCTTCTGATGAACAAATATTTTTGGGGGAAAAATTTCCAAATAAACCTGCAAACAATGTATAGAAGTTTTTCCTAAAAAAAGGAAATTTGTGTCTGAATACAGGCAAGAGAAACAATTGTAAATTCCTGAATACCGAGAGCAAAAGCAATGAGACAATCTGAAAGAGTCTGAGAATTAAACAGCAAAATGAGTCAAAACTAATAAAAAATGTGTTTTCAAACTCATACAGAGTAGAAAACCTGACAAACAACCTTTCATCAGTGCATAAAAGCAGCATTAGGATAAACTGAATCAACTCTTTTCACCATTCACTTCAGGAGATACCAACACCAGCAGATCTGTCTGAAACCGAAACACTTGCAGATGTTAGCCAAAACTGACACTAAAAATTTGCTCAGCCAAATGTCATTAATCCAAGAGGTCTTCATTTCTGTTTTGCCTCATGATTTCTCCATCCTGCACTTTATTCTTATGTTGAAAGTATGAAGGGTCTCCTCTAAGGAAAGATTGGATAGAGTTTTGAGTATGCTTCTGGAGGAGTTAAGATTTGCTCCTCAGATAAAATGGGAAGGCTTTTTGAAGACAAGTTAATTTTTGTAATTACCTAGAGTCTTACCTGATTTCCCGCCAGGTCAATGGGCCTTCCGTGTGGGAAGAAATATTTTAGTTTTGCTCTTCTCATCTGGTCACTGAACACAGTAGTAATAGACCAAAGACTCTAATGATATGAGTCTCTTTCTATCTTGTCAGGTCCTTCCACAGTATCAGGATCTTAGAAACACTGGCAAACTCTGACAATCAGTATATTTGTCAGTTTTCATCATGCTCTCTGAAAAGGTAACATTGAGGACTTTGTCATCTTACTGCTAACTCTCATCAGACCTTTATTACTGATTGAAGAGTAACATCCAGCTGTGGATCACAGAGAACACCTGTAGGAGTTAAGTTAATCTCAGACAGCAGTGATGGGATTTTTTACACTTCATAGCAATCTGTGGCAGTATTAAATGGAACAGACTTGTGGAAGTCAAATGTAATATGGTGGTTTTCCAATAAACTATAAAAAATAATTTAAGTTCTGTAGGACAAAGTAAAAAAAAAAAAAAAGAAAAAGCCAACAAAACCAAACAAACGGAAACCCCCTATGCCATCTCCATGCCAAGTTTAGTTTCCTCCTATAATGGAAAAAGCCCTAAGCCAATCACTCAACGAACCAACCAAAAACCCATTCAGGAAAATAAAATGTACTAATATGTACTTTCTAGCAAGAAAGAAAACCCATGGATTATTGCAATAATTGCTGTGATGTCTAAACTGTTCAACCTACTAGTAGGTACTATGAAAAAAAAAAAACCCACAAATTCTTTAACCATCTTTCCAGTCAAGAAGAGTTCTGGCAGTTTTCTATCACTGTCAAAACCATAAATAACAACTTATACTGTAGGCATTTGGAGTGATCTATTCAGGTTCTTCTTGTGTAAGAGTACATTTCATGCTGAATATTAAGAAGGTCATTTGAAGAACTAATCCAACATTGTTAACTTCTTGAGGTAAGCAGCATTTCTGCCTCACATAAGATTCTCCCCTCCAAAACCGCTCCACTATCAAAAAAATTCTTTTCAGTATGTGAAAAATTTTTGTCAAACACTACAAAATGCTATCAGAAATATCTTTTTAAAAAGACAGTATTGAAAGCACTGGTATTTTTGTAAACAGAGCAAAAACCATAGGCAAAATTATAGAATGAGGGAATGAAAGACACCTGTTCCATCACCTTATTTATCCCTTGCTAGTGAAAGACTGTTCCCTAAGGTGAACATCTAATGCTTATTAGACCTCTTCAAAGCATCAAGCAGTGTAGCTCCATTCTATTCCCAAGGGATATTATTCAGTGATTTCAGAGATCTCACTGTCAAAGGAAGATTATCAGTCTGCTATTTAACCTTAATTTTCCTTATCCTAATTTAGTGTCATTACTCAGTTACCCCATCATAACATGTTTTGAGATGTAATATGAACAAATAGATACTTAACAACAAGATAAACATCCCATCAACTTTGCATAAGGAGGTTTATTTTTAGATTCTCTTTAAATTCTGAGGGTCTTGTCTGACGTCTCATCTGAGGCAATAAAAATAGGTACAAGAAAAAAATGTTTATGTCAAACTATGCACTACCATCTAACAATTACTGTAGGAGGGTAAAAAGAGGTTTTTTACCCCTTTCCTTTTATGCAATTGGTTATCCCTGGATAACAATGTTTTTAATGATTTTGCTAACTCAGATTTTACCAGAAAATAAACTCTGTGCTGCAATAACAGATGTACAAAAAGAATTAGCCCCAGGATGAACAAAAGAATGCAGAGAATAAAAATGTTAGAATACTCCCTTGGCAAAGAGAACAGCATATTCTTGCTTTCTTTATTGGTGCTTTGTTTCAGACTCTGGAGTTTACAGTGATGAAAAACCAAATTTGGTGGTTGTTATAGTTCATAGGGTTTTTTCAAGCAAAAAAGAAACTCAAAAAAATTATATCTGCAGTGATGTAAGATTACAAGAAGGACTCAACTAATGCTGTTGATAAGTTTCCCTACTAAGAGATAGCTCATACCTGTGTAGTTTGGAGGCATACTAATTAATTGACAAAGCTCAGTGATCTGTGCCACAAACAGAGAGAGATGAACTGAACTTGCCCTAGATGTCATAATTATGAATGCTAAACCAGTGCAGATCAGCTTTTTAGTGACCTAAAAATGTGGGTAAGATTCAAGGGTTTTTCAGGCAAACTCACTCAGCACAAGTTATGGCACTTCACTCTCCTCACAACCTCACCCAAAATGATGATTGGTGTATGTTTGTTTCACCACCAATCACATTTGTGAAAACTTAAAGTTAGGACTCCATGCATTCTATTACAAAGCAAGTTCATCCACTTCTTATCTTGCCTTTCCTAAGGTGTTCCTTAACCATGACCAAGGCACAAGTTCATCCATCTGAATGGTCATGCTAAACTCATGTGTGCTCATGTGCTAACTTTTCAAATTCTAATTTGCTCAATTTTTCTAGACTCACCCCAGACATCAGAATATGTATAAGAATGACACACTCTATCACTACAGTGATAGAAGCAACAGATATTGCTGCCTTACAAGACCAGGCTGCTCTCCCGTCTCAAGAATCTCTCAATTATCAGATGTACAAGCTTAATACTAAACTTTGTCCAAAATTTATTTAGTTAACATAAAACCATTCTTAGAAAAAAAAGTTTGTATTCCACATTATAGGATTCAAAGCTCTGCATTTTTGTGTAACTCTGGTTTTACTGCTTAATTTGCAGCTTTTAAAAAAATATATTCACAGAGACGTGCGATTTCCTCCCACTTGGAAAACTCCACAATTACTTAAGGCACTTAACTTAAATTCTTTTGAAGAAATCATCTTTGGCCAAGAAACAATATGGAAATTTTCAGTCCAGAAGGAAAACTATCAGGACGTTATCACTGTCAGAAAACTGGATGTGATTATTAAATATATTTTACAAGCCTAATGATAGCATTCCTTCAAAGTGAAAGATAAAATAATGATTTGCTGCAAGACAACATAACAATTTTCAATAACCTTTCCATTCTAAACATTTGGACACTGGCAGCAAAGATAGTGTAATTAAGGGGAAAAGAAAGAGAGGGTGTCATCAATTTATGACTTCACCTTTTACAACCCAATTCATCCAACAGATTTTAAAACCAATAGATGAAAAATCATTTACAATTCACACAGTGAACAGATGGCACAGCAGTATTGAAAAGGACAGTATATATACACCAAATGAACTGGTGTTCTGCTCTAGTTAAGAAGCTGTCAACATTTGTAGTACAGACCTCAGTTTTCAAGGGTTTGTAAATTGTCTCTTTTAGATAACATCTGGAAAGATTGGCTCACAAGCTGCATGCCTAGGGAACAGGTAAAAAAATAAAATAAAATAAAAAAAATTACCACTTATTCCATTTCATGCCCTTTACACTCATCTAACAATATTGTAAATGCTAGCTGTGACCTAAATTGCTGAGGGAATGCCTTTATTTACCAGAGGGATTTGAAAATGGGCTGGTGCGTTTGTGAGCAGCTGTGCTGGCTGTGCACGGAAGGGCCTGGTTGTCTCTAATCAAATCCTTTGCAGAGAAGGCTTTAATCACAACTGGTGAGACCTGCCTGAGCACCCAAACAGTCCATGTTAGTGTCCTGTGAGACATTTTAGGACCCTCTGTGAAGCCATTCCAAGGGACAAAAGTGACCAAGATGCCAAACATAAAAGACGAGCGATTTGAAGTAGCACTACATCCAAAGTAACCATTTGTGTTAAATGACTCATTTGGACTTAAAAAGATTTACAGCTGTGCTGAAACAAATAATTTTTTTACACTGAAAGTCTCCAACAGTGTTTTGCATAGGTGCAGCCAGGAAGGTGTGACTGTGCATTGGAAGAAAATCCTGCTTATACAAGGTATCAGTTTTGTCGATAAAAGAAAAACTGAAGATTGTAACATCTTGCCAGAGAAAATAGAATAGCAGCTCAGGAAGGATTTCAGGATTTGGCTCACCAACCAAACAATTTTAAATTATATGCTACCAGGCACTAAACTCCTTCTGGGATTAATACCAACATATTGTGCCCGTTAGCTGTAGGTTTGAATCTATACCGTGATCTCTGTGGCTGGAAATAATCTTGTCTTGAACATAAAAGGCAAATGTTGGTCTTGACACATGGGTCTACAGTGTTTAGTTTCTGAAGTAAAAGTGAGAAATTAGTAAATATTATAATAAAAGATCCATGGAAGCTATTCTATGAAGGGGTTATTTGGACAGTGAAAGAATATATGAAGAAAGCAAAGGGTTAAAGATATGTACCAGAAGTAATAATGTGATTTTCGACTTGGATAACTGTGACCTCATTCTTTCAGGAGGAAATATCAGGAAATGAACAAACTAACCAACCAGTCAAAGTGGAAATTACGTTTTTAGTGCCATTTAGAGGAAAAGCAATGCAGTGCAATCAATCTGAGTTGCACCCACTGAGACATCCATATGTCAAACAGATTCCCCAAATGTAATTCCCCAAAAGTCCTAAATTAGGATTTTTGCAGATGTTGGTACCTAAATGCTCCTTGAGTTCCATGATTACTACATGCCTTATTCCCCCTGACACATTTGAAATCCCTGTCTTGGATGGAATATGTATTATACAAAGTCTTCAGATTCAGGACATAGTCAACAAAAACTTGAGGCATCTAAGAAAAACAAAATATAAAGGGCTCATGAGAGATTAATGTAAAAAATAATGAATATGAATAGCTTTGATAAATACTGAGAGAGTAGGTAGTGAGAGGGAATATGTTTGTTGGTATATCCAATTATATTCCACTGATGTGGCTGGCATCTAAATAAGAATAGAGTAAATAACTAAAAATTTCTGAATTGTATGATGTGACTGTAAGGAAATAACTAGCTTCTGAAACAGGTGTTAAGAATAACAAGCTTAAGCATGAAAAGGTAACATAAGTACTGAGGGAGGAAGAAATGCAACCACTAGGATTTTATTCTTCACACAACTAGATAGGAGCTGAAAACTGAAAGTTGGGTCTTACAATGGATGCAGCAGCAATGACTTTGCTGCCCCCAGGCTTCCATTTGCCTTTGATTTTCTGAAAGAGCAACACTTGCTATTCTGTGACCCAGAGAGTTGCATGTACCTGCCTCCTGTTCCCACTAGAATCCCATTTCCTAAGGCCATCTCTCACTAAAATGGATCCGATATTTCATTCCTAACATATGTTTTGATCTGTTTTATCATACTGGTGCTGTACTTGCAGTGGCAAGGCCATGTAACTCCCCAGGTTCTGACCTGTAGCATACCAGGGGCCATTTGTCCACCAGCTGCATCATTTGCTCCATGAGCTTGGAGTTCATGATGTACTGCCTGCCGTTCTCTGTTGGTTACTTGAATAGTATCTTCAACTTGCATTTTCAAATCAATGCAAATTTGTTTATCAGTAAAAACTTACTCAAATATATTGTAGACCCTTTTCAACATTTTTGAAGAAACCTGAGGTATAAACATCTCAGTACAATGTTAAGACAAATCCCATGTTTTCCAAGTTTTCTGTAGAGATTGTAGGGGCCAAATTACACAGTTTCCATGTATCAGTAAATACCTTTTGAAATATGCTTTGGAACTTGAAATCTTAATAATTGACATATTTCACTGGAATAACAAGTTAAAGATGAATATCTCCTAAAGCAAAATGTTATGAAGAAGTTTATTTCCTCCAAGCAGAAATTTAGTTCTACTGTTTACAAAGAGCCTTCCATGCAAAAAGATTTTTAGAAAAATACAAACTGGAAATCTGTGATCACTATCTGTGATGTTGTCCAGGAATGTTCTCAGAGGCCAGTATTAAATACTCAGATGAGAAAAACTGGAATATTATGACCTTTATTGATAAGATATTACAGAAGGCATGAAATACTGTTTGTTTTCTAAAGAGTTTTAAAACCAGATACTTCTTCTAGTGTTGACTTCAACAGTCACAACCCAGAAATTGACCAACTTTCTCTGTCCCTGATTAAAAAATGAAACAAAATATACATGGCAGATGGACTAGAAGTTTCAGGTTCTGTACATTTAGAAATGTCTGAGAGCAAAAGGGATTTTTTTTTGAGATACTACAAGGTCATTTTAGATACTGCAAGGTGATAATGTGTGCAAATATGACCTGAACTCCAGATTAAATTCTCTGTACCATGTTCCCAAGTTCGCTGACATATGTATATGTCCACAGAGTAGATGATTATTTACTGATAGTTTCTCTACTAATAATGTGGGTCAGGTCCAGCTATTAATATGTTTGCTTCCAGGTATCTAAAAGTATGGGTATATCTAAATAAGACTAATAAATGTACAACAACCAACAGTGCCATCAGCTTTTTCTAGAATTGCTTCCTGTGCCAAGATAATTTAAAAATATCAACCAATATTTGCTGAATTGAAGAGCAGTGCTTGACAAACATTACTAATAACTTCATTTCAGTGTAGTATTTTTTCTTCCAGTACTCTTGAGTGTTGACCTTTTAGTTAGACCCTTTCCTGTGTCATAATTCTTTCAACGATCCTCATCTTTTCCAATTTAATTAACAAGTTTCCTAATGGGAGATTTTATAAATTCTACTGTTGTTGAAATAATGAGATTCACCACATATTAAAAAGAAAAACTAACCCAAAAAACAGTTACCCAAATAAAGACATTTAATTTAGGTGGTTAACATCTCTTTCTATTTTCTTTTATTTCTTGCATTTCTTCACTCCTTTAGCTCTGGCTGGCATGGAAAGTGCTTCTGGATATCACATGCCTCATGGTTGCACAGATGCTCAGCCCTTCATTCAGGTCAGGGTTGCATTTGCCCCTGCAGAGAGATGTATATTACAGATGTCAGAATAATGAACTTGAAAGAACCAAGATCACTTCAGTGTCTTTTTAAAGTATAAGTGTTCCTGAGACTGCAATTTCATGCACCAATTGTTTCAGATTTCTGAAATGAAGATTACTTGGTCCCTTCCTTCACTCAAGAATACTCTTTGAGTTTCCTTCTACCTCTTTTGTGATAATTTCTGTTTCCATACTCTTATTCTTTCTTTCTAGTCCTAGATTCAACAATCATTTTTCTTTCCTGTGATTTTCTTCAGTAACAATGGGCACACTACTGAATCTGAGGCACGTTCTCATATTTTAGTAATCCTGTAGCTCTACTTTAAGCCTCACACTGTTGAGTGAATACTTGTACTGTTTTCTTAACTTTTCAGCTTGGAACATCTTTAATTATTTTTTTTTATTATCTGTATTGTCTCTAATTGTTTTATGAACAATAAATGCACAGCTAGTCTACACAGTTACACAGTTAACAAGGTTATTCCACACATAGTTGCACAGTCCATACATTCCCTCTCATCAGCTTCTGTATTGTTTAAACATTGCTTTTTAGACCCTAAGTACATATAATAATTTTTTATTACAGGATTCAATGAACTCCTACTAACATGGGCTAACTCAGTTGTTCCTCAAGGTGATATCCAGGAAATATTTATTTTTCTAAATAGCATTATATTCTAACCATATTCTAACTGGCAATAGGAAAGAGGATGTAATAAATCATGGAACTAGCCCAGTAGGTCCTCCATTACTGTGGTTTCTCTAGGCAACTTTAACTTAAATGTTCAGTTTTAGCTTTGTAGTGTTTTGTTTGTCTTGATTTTTCCCATTTTTTTCTTGTATTTTCTCTCTGAATAACACTTTACTACCTGTATGTTGCTCCCCCATCTGTACATTATCTCTAAGTTCTGTCTAGCAATAGTCATTCACTCTCCTGGTCATCACTGTCTTCTGCTGTCCAAGTTCCTGAAGCAGTTTTCCATAGCTGTGGTTACATGTCCATACTTCATTCTCTAGCTGCAACAGGTGGAGGGTTTTCACTGTGTTTAAACATATAGCTTCATTGTCTGCTAAATGAGTATTATCACCAGATTACTTTCCAAACTCCTGGTGTTCATCTTTTTATTCATAGCTTCATCTACTGTCAAGTTTTAAGTCACCTAATTGTCCTCTTACAAATAAATTTGGAGGAAATATATTTTCTACTAACATTCTTGTTTAATCTTTTTAGGTTTGTTTTGTTTTGTGTTTGTTTGTTTGGGTTTTTTTTTAAGTTTTTGTTTTTGTTAATTTTTTTTTAAGTTTTTTTTTTTAGTTTTGACAGTAAAATCTTTACATTCTATCTAGTTCATTGGTAGGTCTGTCTTTTATTGTAGACCCACATGAGAACCTTTACCTTTACATAGGGTGTACATAATGACTTGTTACTGATGGGGTATTTTTACCTCTAACCTAGGAAAGTATGCCTGTTTCAAAGTGTGACAAGACTCTGGAGACTGACTGTAATGAAAAATAAATAATACAGACATCCCAGGTATTATCTGAAAGTTGCACTGAAATATATATGCAGCTAAGTTTCACCCACATAATTTTTTTTACTGTCTGTCCCCTAGCACTGGCTCAGGAATCCAATGGCCATTGTGTATTCTGAGGTTTTCCACATGCCTCAGTGAGAAAGAAAAAACTTCGCATAAAAAAGGTAAATCTCTGAGTAGAACAATACAACATACCTCCATCCCCTCCTCCCCCTTATATTAGTTTCTAACCACTAGTTTCATGAACCAGACATGAGCCTCATCTGCTATCTCACTACAGTGAAAGTTGTTTGATATTTTATGAACCAGTTTGCCATTCAGCTGCCCGCTGATTGTTACTGCAAGTATACATTTCTTCAAACAAATGAGGCATTTTACAAGAACACCGTGCAGCATCACCCATCAATTTTGTAGCTGCAGACATTCAAATGAAAATTGTCAAAGAACTCAGTTCTGCTCCTCCTAGAGTGAACATCTTTTTCTCTTTAGTCACTGTTATTTTGAGAATTGGAGGGCATGAAAACTTGAAAGAAAATCCTAGTGCTCACAGGGAAGTTAACCGTCTAGGTAAACCAACTGCAGATCTCAGCAATGTAGAATTGAAAAAACTCCTTACTGATACTCAGACATATTACCTGATCTGGTTAAACATTTACAGCATTAGGTACACTCCATATTCATACACACACTTTCTGAAGAGGCCACAAGATCGGTAGACCCTGAAGGTGCCTCATGAGAAAAAGCTAATCCATGTCCAAATTTATAAGTCAATTGAACATGAAAATGGGATCATTTTAGTATGCGAATATCTATAATTGATATAGTTTTTAATTAATATAGTACAAAGCTTAAAATGCAGGATCTACCGTGCATATTTTTATCTTCTGATTTCAGCTGTAAAGCAATAACAGTAATAATATATATTTCATGTGTTAATTATTATATATTCATGCTTTTTTTAATGGAACTTTCTATAAACATGCTTTTTTAGTGTAGTAGGACAGAAAACAGGTGTAAACTGATACTAGCTTCACCAGGCATTCATCAAGTTAAACTTCTATGCACATTATCAAAGTCATCATTCAAACATGACAATAATTTTCAAAAATCTTCTGTTATTCAGATTAAGAGAGTCATAACATTATTGAATAATTCAGGTTAGAAGAACCCTCAGAAGGCATCTACAAAGCAAGATATCTTTACTTTTAGCTTCAAAGTTTGGGCATAGATATTCAAGAATTAAATTTTATTTAGAAACCCTCTTAGAATAGTGGGACACTATTGTTCCTGTTTTATTCTCAGTTTGCTGTTCTCATAATATTTTATCTCAACTCCCATTTTTTTTCTAAAACTATAGAACATTCTTCACTAGATTTTCTTACAAAGTATAAAATGTCAGTCTTCTCCCCTAGATAAAATTATTGCATCCAATATATACATACAGGAACACTATTGTGTATTGTGCAAAATAAAGGAGCTTGTGCATCTGTTTAAAATGAGATAACAAGTCCTGTTTGACTTCTCAGCTTGGTTTGTTTCTTAAGATTTATTGACATTTTCTACTTTGTTTGGAAATGGTATCTTCCTTTTTGCCTGTAGATGGTCTCTGTGAAGGAAACAGAAGGACCATCCTGCAGCTTTTCTTTCTGTGAATCATAGAATCATAGAATCAGCTGGTTTGGAAAGGACCTCTGAGATCATTGAGTCCAACCCTTGATCCACTACCACCATTGTTACTGGACTATGGCACAAAGTGCCCTATTCAGTTTCTTCTTAAAAAATGTCCCTCTACCTCTAAGCATAGTTGCTTGACATAATGCTTCTGCAACTCAACACCTCCATATTTCAGGTAAATCTGTTTGACAATCAGTTTCTGAAGTTGAAAGAGTGGTCATGTGTCAACAGAAATCGAAAATATGAACACGCACATTCTGATAATCCCATCTATTTAACTTTGGTTGTCAGACTGGACTGTACATGTATAAAGTCAAACTGAAGCTGCATCCTGAGGCTTTGCTCTTTCCCAGCAAAACACCTGAGGAAAGCAACTTGAAAGCTGGGTCAAAAGTTCTACATAGCACTATCTTTGTTACACTCTCTGTTACGCTCTGAAAGGCGTGCTGTTATCTGACGTGGCACTCAAGATAAAGAGCTTTGCTGATAATGCAAGATACACTTCTTTTGATTAATACAATAACTGTGCCCAAATCCAATTTCAGCTCTTCACTGGGTGTATGAAAATACCCAGTCTAAGCAAACTCTGCCCCATATTCCTCATCACAGTCCATAGTGTTATTCAGATAGCTGAGGATATTCTGCTGCTAATGAAGAGAGGTACTTAGAGGAGGATTCATGGTTATAGCCTCCAGGCAAGAAAACAACATTAAGAGTAAAGAGTGTCATTTAAACCTTAAGGTTATTTAAAGACTGCTGAAGTAAAAATGACTTTAAAGGGCTGAGTTAACAACTATGGTTACAAAGATATATCTTAGAGCTATTTTTCTTAAAGTGATTGCATGCTTATTTCTGTCACTTTTTCCAGTCCATTTCTGTTTACTTCATAAGATGCTATAAACGATTCCTATGTGGGCTGAGGATAAAAACTATGACACAGGAAGGATAGGAAATGAGAACCCTTCTCTGTGGACAATCTCCATGGTGCTTCTCTTGCTATCTGTTTGTATGTGGGTGCTGATGGCCTGACTACTGGCATCTTCCATTATTTTTTCACACAAATTTCTTAATGTGATTGCTGCTGCTACTCATCCTTCACAGTCTGTGTCTTTTCTGCTTCCTTGTGGCAGAAATAATCTCCAGATTTCCTCATCATCTGGAGGAACATTTTAGAAATTATGTTAAAAAAAAGATGTTGACCATTCAAAGCCCTCTGATCTGCCAGAGGGTCCTGAGGGTGTCACTGTGGGTGGACAAGTATGAGGGCAGGAAAGGCAGAGGGGAAAGAAGCAGCACAGGACAGAATTGCCCCATGTGCCAGGAAGCAATGAGGGGACTTTAAAACCTACTGCAGCAGAATTGGGACAACAGAACCTGAAAAGGGAAGGAGGGAGGGGATCCAGGGTTGGGCAAGCACTGTAGAACAGACAGAGCAGAGGTATGGCTCTATAGACAGCCATGGGTCAGGAGGTGGCTTAGAGCTTCTCTCAGAAGCTGAGCTGCTGTCTTGCCTCATGCCCCAAAGGGAAGGAAAATAAAATGGCAAAGGCTAAAGAAAACAGCAGTTCCAGAGCACTGCCAGACATAGAGCAGGTGTGATGAAGCCTTGACATAATTTTTAAGCAGGCAGAAACAGAAGTGAGTAATACTTGAGAGGAATCAGATATTACACTGTACTAAAACAATGACTGGAAAGCAAGCATTTTGGCAGTGCTGGTTGTGAAATTTATCCTTGCAAATAGCTAAAGTATAAAGCAGTGGTTGTTTCTAAAATGTTGTCTCTATCTCAAAGCCTTTTTCCTTCAAACAGAACTGTAGCAGACCTTAGACACATACTCAAGGCTCTTCCAGAAATATATTTACTACCTGGGTTAAAGATAAAGACATAATTATTACAAATCCTTGCCTAGACATAGTGCCAGACAGTTTGAGGACAAGGTGACCTTTTTACCCCTTTTTTCTGTGGGAAGGACCAAAGGATTCACCTTATCAAAAATGCAGTCTGTCTCTTAGGGAGATTTATACTTACCTATGTAAATAAATAGAACTCTTTGGATTAAACCAAGTACATTTACAATGCATAGGACTACAGTGCTCAGTAGTATGTATTGCAATTTGCTTACCATAACCACTATGTATAAAATAGATACTTCTAAATGTTTGTCTCACAATGTCCCCTTAGCTGTTAGCTAATAAATATTTATCAGCTAGTTATAAAAGAAAACAAAGGCCCCTGACAAGCAATTTTTTTCCTGTATTTTATCAGTCTTTCTAATGGATTATTGCATTAAATATTACGAATTGGTCCTCTGAAACTGTATCTCTGTGAGGTAGGAGTGTATCCTTCTCTCTCTTTTCTCCATCCTAAGCAAATATCAATTTTCAAGTGCAGAACTGAGAGATAAAGAGCTCAAATATCTTCCCATGTCATTTCCTTAATGTGAATGAAGGACTAATTTTTTTAATCTAAATATTCAAAACTCCAACCATTTTTAATTTGCAGCAAGTTTCTGAAGAATAGTCAGTGCCAGCAGATCCAGGTTTTTGTATTCCTGTACTTAAATAACTGCCAGGACATACAGAAGGTTTGCTATATCCTTTCAATATCTTAGTTTACAACAGAATATGGTCAGTGCATTTGAGCTACCCTTGGAGAACTATTTAATAAACCACTTTATAAATAACTTTTGCTGTATGTATATTATGGATTAGTAAGAGCTGAGTTTCTAAACTGAATATTGATTAAGTAATACACTGTGGTTTCTCTTTTGTGGCTGAATTTTCTCAACTGTCTTGTCCGTATCTGTCTTATTTTCTTTAAGCACCTCTTAAGCCAAAGTAATCTTAGTCGAACTCTGATCCTGATCTTACACGCTATGAGGTACAGAAGGGCTAACCTACATGCAAACAGATGTTACAAGGCTGGGAATTTGCTATGGCAAAACTCACTGGGATGTTGTAATTGCATTCCAGCAGCAGGAGCTCTTCAGTAAAGCTGTGCCATAGTATTTCCAGTGGATTACAGTGATTACCAATGACAAAACACCTTCTTGTGGATTTGTGGAATTTTTCCAGAGAAGCTAAATCACTTGAGTTCAGTTCTAGGGCAATGATATAGAAAAACAGAATAATGCTTTACTGCTGGGTTTAAACAGGTAAAAAAAAAAAAAAATTAGTTTTGTCTTAACTTATTGCAGCTGAAGCCTCAGTAACATGGATGCTCAGATCTATTCTTTATTTCATATTTCACACATAGGTTTTGCTTTGATTAAGGCTAGTAGCTCAAACCTTTAATACTCTTAGAATGCAGAAATAAAATAAAAAAAACCAGGAAAAATATGAAAGGAAAATAGCAGCCATATTTGTGAATTGCATGAACCACAGAGAGCTGAAATACTCTATACTTTACAAAGCAATTTAGTAAAGCCTTTATGCATTCCCTGTAAATAATGTCTTCTAATTGTTAAATTTTAAAAGGTAAATAAAATATATATTCTGGATCTTTCTTGAACCCCCTCTTCAATGTAAATATACATGTTACACACATGTAACAATTGATTGGACAAAAATCTAAAGGAACTGGTAACACCTAATTTTCTAAACGTAGTCTGGCCGACCACATTTATTCTGTCAGTTCTCTATATCTGTTTTGTGGACATCCTCATTTGCCCTTATATGTTTGACACTGAGATGACAAGCCACCAAAGGTCTTGTGCAACCATTATGTCTTCCAAATTTCAGAAGCAACATATCTTTTTATGTTACTCTTACTGGTCAAGTTTTCTTTTGCCGTGATAGGAAAAAAATAAACCCAAACCAAATCTAGAAAAAAATAGTGACATTAATAATTGTAGAGCTTAATAGTTCTTTGGGTAAGTCAAAAGCCATCCCTGTTAAAAACATTTTATTGAATTAAGTATCCATTGCAATTTTATTATACAGGTAAATTTGATATATTAGAAGTGACACTGACACAGAAAAGATGTATTTGCTGATAACATCAGTATCATAGCTCACCTGCATTACCAAATGTATTGTGTTGCAAAACTTATGGTTGAATTAGGCAATTGCTAGGCATTTGCTATTTCTATTATTTTTAATAGAGGCTGCAATATATGCTATAAAATGCACCTCATTCTACATATTCCTCTAAAATTGCTTTTCTTGTTTTGAAAAAATTCTCAAGTTGTAGATACCTTTTGGATATTTTTTCCTCCCGTACTGTTTCCTTTTGTTTCCTTGCCCTCCCAAGATTGTATTTAAATCATGAGGGCTTAAAGTATGGAGTATAATAAAAAATGGACTTGTTTGCTGAGAACTTGTAGACATCCTATCCCACAGCAACACTGCAAAATAATGCAGTGTGGTTTCGTCATTTGAATATATTGAAGTATACAAAATAATTAATTTGCTCTAGTGTATAAGAGGAAAATAATTACAAGATCCAGGACTGAATTACAGCTACAGTCTTAATCGTTTCACATCCACCGTAAGGTAATCTTGTCTCAATTATAGATCCAGCTGGAAATGGATTTAAAGCTAGATAGCTCTTCTGGTCTTTCTTGGCCAGGGGTTGGAATAGAAACATCTCAACAGCATAATTAATAGAAGCCTTACTAACATTAAAATGCAGACTGTGTAACACTCCATGTGCCAGGTGCAATGCTGTGTCTTTTTGACTTAATGCTTAAGTTTTGAAGGAGCTATGAATTGTTTTTGTTTCCTTCTCAGTAAAACTTAGAATTAAATTTCATACTTAACACGTAGTTCAGGGTTTTAAGAGTAATCTAGATAAAATGCAATGTTATACTGGAAATTCCAGCAGATTTTTTAATCTAATTGATATTTTCGAAAACCAGAGCATTCTGCAATCTTGAAGCATTTGAATTTCTTGTATTGGTGTTTTCCAAGACAGTTTTTGTAACATGTACAATCTTCCTGAAGTACTTCTCTGTTTCCACGTTTGAGCATTGTCATCAGTAAGTTCCCAGGATATCTTGCAGCATCTTTTGCTTACAAAAGAAAGGTGCTAATCAAGGTTAGTGTGAGTGCTCATTTTTCTCTCATCTACCAGTAATAATCCTTCCTGAAACAAAAGTGTAATAGCAAGTTTCCCATAAGTTAATTTTTGTACTTTCCTCCGGTCTCACTTAAAGAACTATTTCGCCTTGGCAAATCAATCAAAATTCTGCTACTCAAAGCTATCATGTCTTCCATTTGTCTAATGCCTTTACTGTAGCTTTACATGGTTTATTTTATAATCTTTCAAAATTTTGTCTCTAGTCTTTGAGCCCTTATAACGCATCCTTGGTCATGATGCCTTTTTTTAATTGCCTTTTTCCTTGATGCTCTTCTGAGCCTTAAGACCTGATATCTCTTTGTCTACGTTTCCATTTCACTTTTATCAAATAGGTTGCAAAGCCTGCTCGATTAAACTATCCAATTGTTTTAATATTTTGGTTTTTCAACACTCAGAAGTCACTCATTTTAAGGTCACAAAGCTTGACTATTCAGGTTTCAGTTCAACAATCATATACCTATTACATTTTCTCTGTAGGGTACCTCTGTCATTCACTGGGCGGGCTGCATGGAACTCATCTTTTGAGCAATAATGAAACACCTTTATCCACTTTTTAATTTTTGGTTTGCATACCTGAATTTCTGTTACATATGAAATTTTATCAATACCTTTTTCTTGTTCAGAATTGCACACAATGAAAAAACTTAGGTACCTTACAAACAAGTCCTTTATCTGTGCAGAATGTTATGTTGGGCAAATCCCATTCCCATTAAAAGCATGGGCTATGTGGGGCCAGCTCTGAGCTGTTAATGGATGGATACACTCTGGAGGCTTAGGCTAAGGTGATTTCAAAGCCTGGATGCTGTACCTGCTCCATGTCTTTGAGCTTGGCTGTACTGTGAGTGCCTGACTTTTAGGAAATAGATTCACAGTTTCGAATTGGGTCTTCAGATCACAAATGTGATACATTACTGACTACTTTGAGTGACTGATTTCCGATCTGAGGTGACTGCAACAAAGTGTGAATGTACATAAGCTAGTTTTCAGGGAGCTAGCCTACCTCTGGGTATCCATCTATTACAGCAGCAGGAAGCACAGTTTGGCATTATCATGTTGTCAGGACTGGTGCCAAGTGTTTGACCTCTGAAAAGCTGAGAAAAGACTAACAACCTGCACTGGAAAAGCCATATGTTTAATAAGCCTGTTTTCACAAAACTTACTGACTAAAAAAAAGCTCACAATTTTTTGGGTCTGCAAAGCAGACATCACGGATGTAACCTGGAGTTGCAGATGGGACCGGGGTTAGGATGGATAACATTTTTGAACCAATTTTCTCCCTTTCCCACTCCTACTGGTCAATGAAAGGCTTTCCTTCTCTTCAGTGAGTCTTGATTTTTCTTAATTTATTTCTCTTACCTTAGCTCCATTGCAAATGATGTTGATCTTTGCCACAGAGTGGGAATTGATTGTTTCTGGGTAGTTTAATCCTTTCCTCCTTAGCCTGATCTTCTTTTCCAAAGAAGAAACTCTGTGCAGGAGGTTTATTTTGTTTTGAGAAGACTCAAAACCATGCCTTTTAACCAATTTTGAACTTTTTTCAGCCAACCCAACAACTAATCCTTTTCCATAAAAGTCTTTTCACTTTTTCAATAAATCATCATTTACCCTTTCTTTAGTAGTTTGCTGTGAAAATGCTGACAAACTTCAGCTGACTGAACTCAGAATCTTACAACATCAAGCATGATGCAACCTGAAAGGGTGGCAGAATGATCAGCCACACTTAGAGCTGCAGGATAAGCAGTATATTGATTTGGAGGTGCTGACTGCAGCATAGCATAAATGCACTCAAGCTAGCTGTCAGCTTGCTTACTCACATATAGGTAACAGCCTAACTATAGGATCAGAAGAGCTCAAATCGATATCACCACACCATACATGACAGCCTTGGCTCCCTGACTGCTGGTGAGCAGAATAAAGTCTGAGAAAGCTTCCAGGCTAACCATAACTACTTTCTATCCCAGCTAAGTAAGTGATATTTCTCACAGAATGATCAGCAGTTCTGCATATTTCTAAGCAACCTGTGAAACAGGAGTTTGATTTTGTGTTTAAAGAAATCAGTGTATCACTTGTTAAGTTAACTTTTCCTTTGTTGTATAGAGAAAGATAATAGAAATAATATTGAAACAGTAGAAATTAAGTTGAAAAAATGGGGGGTTGATGTACAGAATTTTCTCCATTTAAGGAGGCTTTTAAAATGCTTGCATACTAATCTGGGTCTACTTACAGTTTTTAAAAACTTTTAAACTTGCTTAATTGTAGAAGTAATTAATCTTAAGACAGCTTACTAAGACATTTCTTCTTATTTGTACAATTGAATTTCGAAAAAAAAATAACCAGTGTGATGAGAACTTTTACTGTGACCAGATGAAAAAGTAAGCTACAAAAATGGCAGAGAAGAAGTCATTGAAAATAATTCTGATTGGTGTTCCCTTTGATGTTTTCTAAATAATTGGACAAATATTTTAAATAAGGAGAAAGAAATTCCCTGAGCTTTACTTAACCCCCAAAGAACTAAGGATTTGAACTTCCTCTAGACTTCCAACTTTCACTCAAAATGAAATTAGGTTTTGGTTTCAGCAAAGCTTATCCATCATATAATGACGGAAGAACTTTTTTTCCTGCTGTGTTCTGTTTTTTCTTACTGGGTCTCTTCTTCCTCTCCCTTCACTTCTTTTTTTCAGCTGGTGCTTCACATGGTCCCTAGATAAGTATAACCTGTGCAGGGGAGAGACATGTCAGCAGGAGTAAGGTACTCTGTGTGGGTTTTTAAGTATGGACAAGCTTCAGGCTAAAGAACCAGAGACTTTAACTGTTCCTGTGTCTGCAGAGAATTTCGTTCAGTCCATGTTATACTTTGGGGAGACAACCTAAAATGTTTCTGGTATATTGATAACTGTAATCTGGCATCTGAAATTCAAGTTAAAAATCTCCTCTTCTTCTTCACACACTAGAAACATTTGTCTCTGGAATTCCTGGAATGATTTAATTTGCAAATTAAGTTATTAAGGATTCCATATTCCTCTTGGTTGGAATTGAAATTTCATTCTTTACCTATAACACAAAGAAGAGTAAGAGTTCTCTTTTTTTTTTTTTTTTTTTTTTTTTTTTTTTTTTTTTTTTTTTTTTTAGATAAGAATATACTGTGTAGTATATATTCTCTTCTATTTTAACAAATATATACATAAATACTTATTTAAAAATCAAACCATAAGGTAAATAACTGAAAAGGCCTTGTTCTCTGGGCTAATTCATGACCTCATCTTACAATGGGAACTTTAATGTCATTGTAGGGAGTTTCATTGTGCCTGCAGGTTTACCCTGTCAGGTCACCATCTTCAACCTAGAGCTTTAGAAAAGTTTTCATATTTTGCCAAACACCCCGGAGATAAACGCCTTGGTCCAAAATGTCTCTGAGCTGTATAATCAGAGAAAGATACGGACAGGTATTTTTAAAATTTTGTAGGGCACTGATCAGAATAGCTCTGAAACTCATTGAAATGGGTGTGAAATAGACACTGAATCAACTCTGGCACTGCTGAAAAATTCCATCTACGAACCTCTGCTTGCTATTCAATGCCTAAACAAATTTGAAAACCCAGCTTTTAGGTCTTGAGATCAACTCAAATATCTGTGCAAGAACAACATAGGGAATGCAGACCCGGATACTTGTTGCTGAAGAAACGGGAGTAAGATGGACTTGATGAGGTAACTCATTTATGTCCATGTTAATACTCTGGGTATTAGTGCTTTTATTATGGGATTATCAATGAAACATCTATTGTGCTTTGAGTAACAATGATAGAGAACCTAAGGTAATGTAGTATTATGCTACTTGCTTCCAGACATGTTTACCTTACTCTTATTAATGACTTCCTCAACTTTGAGGCATTTTTCATAGAACTTGGAAGCATAACATTTAACTGAAATTTTATGTAGTCATCAGAGATTTTATCTGTAAATTTGAGAAATTATGGAGGGAATATAAGAAAGACGGTGGGATTTTAATAATTCTTTTGAGAAATTTAATTGTCAGGAGGGATAAAAGGGAGATGGGATGGTGGAAAACTTTATTTATATAGTAACAAACCAAGTACTATGATGAAGTTTTTTGACAGATCATCCAGCTTTTGGTATGTTAATCTTTTCATTATTCAACATCACTTCCTGTGTTGTGGGGGGATTTTTAACTAGAAAGAGAGGAATGGGAATCAGAAAGTATAGATCATCAAGGTACGACAGTGCAACTGTTCTTATCTTCTACTCATAGGTGAATATTTTCTCAGCACTTTAAGATACTTCCTTTCTCTCAAAAAACTCAGTATCTCTGGTAACACGATGCCCTAATAATTAAAGCAAAACAGCAAAAATATTATTTAATTTTAAGTAGCATTGAATTTACATGGAATATATAAAAAAATTCTTGTTAGTAAATTTTGGGTAATAATATCAGTTCATTATACCAGTGCTATCAACTAAATCAAATATTGCCCCTAGGCCACATAGCCAAATGTTTTTAGCAATGTAGTTTTACCAAGTTTAGCCACAATGCTCGTCTCTGTTATAAAGAATAATTTACAAAAGCAAGTATCTGTGCAGTGATCAAGTATAAAGGAAACTTTGGCAGTGTATAAGAAGATGTAAAGATCTTTACCCTAGAATGTTTTATGTTGCCTCTCTGTGCTGTGTCCACAGTCATGAGGTCTGCCAAGCTGTGAATCTGGAGTAACATGATTAAATCAGTGGAATTACTCTGGATTTTCTCCAACTCAAGGGCATGCAGCTTTTGGCAGTGGGTACTCAGCAGCTCATAGAAACCTGACCCTCACTCTGTGTATTGGCACAGGTCTCTTAACTCATTTCTGACGATTTTATTAAGTAAAACCAGCTTAAATAAAATGGTGTGTGATTTAACTTCAGGGACTTCAGAAAGCTCCATTACTGGAGTTAGTGTTTTGAAGGTGTACAAAGATTTAAAACCTTACACACAATAATATAAATATTTACAAGGTATATCTGTTCCTATATATAAATATCTACTTAATTAAGCCTACAAAATACTCCAATGTACAGATGTAAGCAATGTTTTAAAGTGGGATAAAAACTTCTAAAACAGAGAATCAATGAAGAGGATTATTCAGTTCTTGAAATTAATCCAGTTGCATACCAGGAACACACACCATGTATATAGGACTGAAAATATTTGTTTTGAAAATGCTGACATGTTTTTCCACCTGTCTACTCCTGCATATTGTCTGAGCACTTTCCAAGTGTGCTTCAAATTATTAGCTGCAAACAGATTTCAAAAGTATATTTTGGTACAGAGGCTGTAGTCAGTAGAGAGATGACAACAACTGGTTTGCTTAATGACAATGATTTGTCTGAAAACTTGCTCTCAATTGCTTCTTCTGTTTAATTTCTCTTAATTGTTGTTTAAAGCATCTTAGGAGAGCCTTACTTTCTATCAGGTGGGAAGACATTTCTTCTAAAGTTCTTAGGATCTAAGGGTGCACAGAAACTGGAAATAAGGACTTAGGGCTGACTGGTTTCCCTCTTTTGAGACATGAAACAGGCAAAACAAGCATATCTGCATTTTCTCTTGGTTCACTCCTCAGAAAACAATGAAAGATACTGACAATCAAATCTGCCTATTGATCAGTGCAAAAGAGGAGATCACATCCTGGAGTGTGTATACTTAAGGGAATCCCTCAAACAGCTAACATTTGATGGATACTTGCTACAGTGGTAGCCTTCCCCCTGTCTTGGGAAGCCTGCAGGCTCTCTGCTTAGAATGAAAGGAACTCAACAGTCCCTGTCGCTTGAACAGTCAGGCCCTCTCTGCCAAAAACAGCTAAGACCTGCAGGTTAAGGACATGCATGTAATTCTGTGCTGAGTGAGGTTAGGTGGTCATGGCTGAAAAGCAATTAGAAAGGCAAGGTGGAGCAAAGAGGTTGACAGACAGAGCAGCACCTTGAACCTTTATTCTTCAGTTGTTCACCAGTAGTCAATGCACTCAGCCTTAAACGGACAGCAAGGGCAGCAGGAGTCAAACTTGGTGGAAAGATTAGTAGAAAGGGCACTTACCCTGCTATAAAAGAAATTGATCAAATTTTGCTCAAAAGTCAGGCTGAACCTTGGTTACTTTATCAGTCTCAACATTTTATGATACCAGATAATACTGTGGGTGTTCGAGCAAGCCAGGCTAGGCTTGAACCGGTTAGGTGCTGTGAGACATTTTCCCTTGTATATGTATGAAAGGTCCTGTTACCCTCAACAGGGAAGTCAAAAGTAACTAAAAGAGGAAGTGAGTGAGAATCAATGAAGTATGTTAATGGATGGGTTTTATTTTCTTGAAACATCTCAGGGCCGCCAGTTTATAGGAGGGAGGGGGAGTGCCTTATTATGTTCTTCTTGGCTGAAGGAAATTCAAGTGTGCTGATAAATTCAAAAGCAGAAAATATTTTGTATGGAGAACTATATGTTGGCAATATATTGAATAGTATTAGAAATTGTCTGGAGTTATCAACAATAGTTCAGTACTGATTTATCATATTTTATTTAAGAAAGATTAAAAAAATCATATATAAAGCTTTCCTTCTTTTACTAGCTGCAAATATCTAGCCAAATAAATGATGGTGTAGCTAGAAATTAGTTAGCTAGCTTTAAGATGTTTATAAGGTGAAAACACCTTTCCCTCAATAACTATCTAGATAAAATTTGGCCTCTGAAATCAACTGCAAAACTCACATCAGCTTCAAAGGAAGCCTTACCATTGGTTTCAGTAGAGGATCAGTTCTGAAGAATAAAAAGCCTTTGATGTTCCTTCATGGCAAAATTCTTTGTTAGGAGACTAAACCTTTGCAAAATGGAAAAACTCCTTTATATGGAAATAGTCTTATAACTCTTTTGTAGATTTTGCTTGATGAATATTTGCAGCAAGGACTAGACTAGTGCATTAAAGATGGTGCACAAGGGCTGATTCAAGAAATTGTTACCTCTAGGGCCATTTTTCTGGTTGGCCTTTGATAGACGCTTATTATTCATAATATCTCTGGCTGTATCTTTCTATTTATGTCTTTTCACAAGCCTGTTATCTTAGACCTTAGGTTGCATAGTGATTTATATAACCCAGAATTTATATTCTACTTGATTACCTTTGATTTTAGCTTTTAATGACTGGTTCTACACTTTTGTAAACATTTTAACTACAGAATCATAGAATATCCTGGGTTGGAAGGAACCCACAAGGATCATCAAGTCCAAGTCCTGACCCTGTACAGGACAACCCCCAGAATCACACCATGTTGTTTCCGTAGTGCTCTGCTCAAAGTTGTGAGTCCATTCTGCATTACAGGCAGTCCAGAATTTTTAATGGTCTCCCTCAGCTGAGAGAGTCTCCCATTGATTAATATTGTTCCAGCAGACAAAGTGTATTTCCTTCTTGTCACTTCTCACACCACCCTCCTTTTCTCTCTGCCTCAGTTTATATGCTGGAGTAATATGTGTTCCTCTCCACTTAAAATATATCTCATTAGAGTATGAGAGTCATTTTGATTCAGTATCATTTTTAATCTTCTTCAGTTTAGTTCATGTATCTTATGAAATTTTTTGAGATATATATCAAATTTCAGTACCTCTTGTTAGACAGAAGTTCCATATTGCCTATGAGAATTGTCTGTTGTCTGATACTTTATTTTAGCTGATGAGGGCTTTTTTGATTTACTTTTCCAAAGGATGAATTCGTATATGAGATTTTTTGGTTTTCTGCAAAGTAACTTTCTTATACCTGAAAACTTACTGATACATGAATGTGCAAGAGAAGTCTTTGATAACTTCCTTCACACCTATCTTGGAAAAAAAAAAATCCTAATGCAGCCATTTTCTATGATATTCCTATTTCTCCAGTCACATATCAGTCTCACATCTGTGTTAAATATTTCACAAGACTTCTTCTAGCTATGTGTGTGGATTGTGCAGACTCAGTGTTCTCAACTTCAGAATGTTTCACTGTAATAAAAAAGAAGAAAAAAAGGATAAAAAAAGAAAACCCAACTATAATATTTCAAGCTCAGACCTGTTTATATCTCTTCCTTTCTGGCTTGCCCGTCTGCCTTAACTCTCCTCAGCTGGCCTTAAGGAACCTAAACAAGCTACATATTAAAAAATAGGCTCTGACTTCTTAAGTGAGACACCAGTTGGTCTATCTAGAAACCAAAGGAGTTTGAAAAAGAAAATGCTATGGTCTTAGAGATGCATAACCAATGTTCCCCAGTTCGCTCACCTCACATTAATTGATTTGTCCCGCTATGTCGTGACTTCATTTTTGAAGTTATTCTGTACATTTCTTCAGTTTTGGCTCTAAGAAAATAAAAAAACTTTTGCATTCAGTTTTGCTGCATTAATCATCACCCCAAGGTGTTTCTAAATGCCATTTAACAATTATTTAGGCTTTTTCCTGCGTTACTCAGTCTGTCTGTCTATTTTTCAGTTTCTCTAGTACTAATCTCTATTCTTCTCCCTGCAATCCTATGGGCTCTGTGTGTGTGAAAATCTGGAGCAAGTCAAGTAAACAAAATTTCATTAATTAAGTGTAATTGTTAACTAACAGCAGTTGGGGGAAAAAGAGGAAATAACTGGATCTATGGAAGATGTATCTTCCTGTCTGAATCAGATGAGCCTATTCTGTGTAGAGACCACCTCTTGTTTATTTTTCAACAAACGAAAAAAATAATCTTTATTCAGGATCTCAGCACTGACTGCTGTTAACAATTCGTTCTTTATAGAAGCAATAATTGAACACCACTTGTTATAAATGAAATTGTAATTACATTCTCATTATTACACTGGCATCATTTTCTCAGATAACAAGTTTCCTGGAGGTGTAATTTTAACTTCTAATTTTAATTTTAATAAAATACTTAGTGCATGGAGACCAGCTGTTGTTTTGAAGAAAAAAAACCCAAACCAACAGGAACATACAGAATTCACATATTTTGCTCCTATTTTGGAAATGCTAGTTGGAATTGTAAGACTTCATAGTAACATCTTAGTGTAAAGTATCCAGCAAAGACAGCCTTTACACCTAGCATGTGTTTACAGTGCCCCTCATGAGAATGACTGTGAGGCCTCATGCCAGTGCTGGAGTTTCCAGTAACTGGGACTTTTGCAGATGTTAAGAATTTATGGGAAAGACCTGTTTTTCACAAACTCTCTAAGGTTCTATTAGGTAACTGGGGAGCATCTCTGTTACAAAGAAAGGCAGAGGGAGCTGGGCCTGTTCAGCCTCTAGAAGAGATGATTGAGAGGGGACCTCACCAATGTCTGTGAGTATCTGAAGGGAGGATGTCAAGAGACTGGGGCCAGGTTCTTCTTGGTGGTGCTGAGCAATGGGACAAGAGGCAACGAGCAGAAATGGGAAAAGAGGAAGTCGCACCTGAACATGAGGAAGAACTTAACCGTGCAGATGACTGAGCACTAGCACTGATTGCCCAGAGAGGTTCTGGAGTCTCTCTCACTGGAGACATTCAAACATCATCTAGATGCAATCCTGTGCCATGTGGTCATTCCTGCTTAAGCAGGAAGATTGAATCAGGTGACCCCACTGGTGGTCCCTTCCAACCTGTGAATTTATGAATAAAAGGTGAATTTCTGAGACTAGATTTTGCACTTGATGATGATTGTATTTCTTTGACATGGATTTGATAAAATCAGCCTTATTATTTAAATCCCACTTTAAAGCATAGCTTTGATCAACCCAGTTCATATAGGAAGACCACAGTGTTACCAGTCAGCACTCCCCTTGCACTCTGGTACAAGTGCAAGCACTTTCAGGAAAACAGTAGATCTCCATATGTGTCAGAAATATATGAATTCATGTTTCACTTCCTAAGAAAAAAAGGCACCTCAAAATCCTTGTAATACTGACCAATATAGTAATTTCTGGTGTCACTAAAGAAGGATTTTATTGCTGTGCAGAAAACTAATGCAGAGGTAGACTGGGAAGGTTTCAGATCTCAGCCATCCACATATGGAGCTATACAATACACAGGACAGCATCCAGGATCCACAGCCCTGTTCACAGTCTGCCAGTATGTGACTGCACATTAGCAAATGTCTCACAAAAGCTGTCAATCTGTGACACACCAGAATGAAGTCTCTGGCTCAGAATGGAAGTAGTTGTATGGCTTTTGTAATTTGGCTCCTCTCAGCCAGTTTTCTTCCATAAAAAAGATTCCCTTTTCTCTGTTCCCCAGCCATGTTCAGGCTAATGCTTGTTATTTTTTCCAGTTTGCCCATGTTTCCTGTTACTGTCCTTGAGATACTATTTGTTTTTTCAAGTGGAGATGAAGGAATTTTTCTTTCATTTCCAAATCCTATGATCTTTGCTACAACTCCAGGAAAGTTGCACTTGACAAATTCACAGGCTTCTGAGGGGGAAAAGAAAACAATCAAGATAAGAGTGGAAATACAGAAGCACAAAATATATTTCTACACTCTAAAAGAGAAGTTTGATTGAGTAATTAAATGTTTCATTTAGCTTTTTTAATATAAGACTAATATCTATAAATAGTTGGTTTAATATTTTTTTTTACTTAAATATTCCCTATCTGTTCTTTTACATGGTAATGACCTCCAAATATACAATTTTTTATAATATTTTTTTCAATTCATACAGATTTAAAAAAAATCCTTCCCACTATACTGGGGAAAGAAAATAAACAAAATGTGTACAGGGCTACATATGTGAATGTTTCAACATTTTCCCAGACTGTCATATCAGACTTATTTCATTTGGAAAACAGAGACAAAAATAGATTCTATGAGGTTTGCCATGACAAAACAGACTGTTCCCTGAAAGGATGATTGCCCACAGAAGATGGAAGATTCTCCTTCTTTCTCTGTGTGGTCTTGTAAAATTCACTCACTTGAGATTTTAAGCCTGACAAGATCAACCAAGAAGTGAGGGGAGGTCTACAGAAAATTTTTAGTCACACATATGTTTGTTCCTGAGACTTCATTTCTGAAACAGTACAAGATTTCTTATATCTGTAATAGATCCAGTTTGCCTTTGGTAGATTGTCAACTCTGATTTTTTCAGCTGGAAAGCCAGCCTTTCCTTCAAACTCTGACTTAGATTCTGTTTTGTTAAGTAAGTGTTTAAGAAATCAAATCGGGGAAAGAAAGGAAGAGTGTAGGTAAACAGGCACATGCATTTCACAAAATATTGATTTGATCCTCTAAGAAAGTAAATCCTAAGGTCTTGGGTTTTACTTTTAGCTGTGGAGTATGAAATTGTGAAATAACTAGGGGATTTTTGCTGTGTATTTTTGTTTGTTTTGAGTTGCTTTATGCTTCAAGGAATAAGAACCTTATGTTGAATATTACTAGAGTGCCATCAGGTTTATGACCTGCAGACTTTGCCCATCTGTTGGGTAGATTAGCTTTCACTGAATGACACAATAGCAATGCAGGCATAAATGAGTGTATTTTAATTAACCTACTTTTTGTGCCCTGAAATTGTCTTGCTCTTAGCACTTGTATAAGTTTAGGCTTTCATATATGCTAGTGAAAAAACTAAACTTTTCTAAACTTGAGGAAGCAGGTGCCAATTTTTTAAGATTATTATTATTTTGCCAGTTGAAGAATTAACAGGTGCCACAGAATGTGAATTTCAATATAAGTTTAACTACAAAATGTTGGACATACTAGAAATAACTGAAGTAAAGAGGATCATGATCCACATGGAAAGGGTATTAATTTTTCATCTTCGCCTTAAAGTAGATGACGTTGAGCAGTCATAGATTAAGAACCAGAGACTGATACCCAGTTCATGATGAATATACTCTACTTGTATGATTTTGGGTCCCTGTAGAAGAAGAGTTGGAGCTATCTGAATTTCCTTATCTTCTTCAAAGTTGCAAAATTCAGTCTCTGAGTTTAGTGCAATTTTCCATTCTGTTGCCAGGGATTCTCACTTAGTGCTTTTGATATGATGGGTGATAAACTGAATGTGAATTATCCTGAAATCATAAAAAAAAAGTTTATTTCTTTATTCACTGTGAAAACTCTTATAACCAAGATGATATGGGATTTTTCTTTCTCCATTATTGTAAAGTTTTCTCATTTCCTGTTTCATATTAAAGGTCATTCTTGATTACAGGTTGGTTCCGGAATGGCTTTTCAGCAATTCAGACCAAAGATGGGGTAGTAAGCCTCAAATAATCAGATGTTACACTTATGACCCAAATTAAAAAAAAAAAATAAAAAAAAACCAAAAAACAAACAAACAAACAAAACAACAAAAAACAAAACAAACAAACAAAAAACTAATCTAAGTAAATCCAAATAATTTTATGGAATAGTAAAATTTACCCACTGACTTGTGTCTTGACTTTCAAGCGTGCCTTGCACATATGGATTCTAACTTAGGAGTTAAGGCTTGTGATGGCACAAATCAGGTGAAGCTCCTGGGTAGGCTACACTGAAATCAACGTCTTTCTTGAGCTTGTTCCTTTTTTTCTGGTTGAAAGGGTTTAAAAGTGATGCAGAAAGATTGAGCCTTTGTCAGAATGAGGCACAATGCAAATGATTGCGCATGGACTGCGTTTAAAAACTGAATTTTCACATACTGGAGTAAAGAAAAATCTTGGACTGGACACCAAAATATCTTCACTTAAAACCCAGTATTCACCTTGAAAAGGTCAGAGAGCATCCATTTCATGGTTTTCTTGGAGCACTGACCACCCACTATCCAACTGTGATGGTTTTGGTCTAGGCCTTCCTGGTAACCAGCTCGTAAACAAGGAAATGGCCATGTACCCAGTATTCCATATGATTTTTACATAAACCAGGGTATAAATAAGTTGGAGATTAGAGACCTTACTCTCTTCTCTTCCAGTGAGGTTTGGGAGCAGTGGGCCCTTGCGGTGGTCTTAGGTTTAATTGTGCACATCTATCCTGTTTTTGTCCCTTTTTGTGCTTTTTTTCTCCTTTCCCTTTTGGGGTGTTTGGATCCTCTTCACTATGTACATAGTATTTTAATTGTATATAACTGTAATATATGTATATATATTTTTTATATAATTACATTGATTTCAGGTTCTTCAATTTTTATAGTTTTTTTCCTTTGCCCTAAGAAAAGAAGGGAGGGGGAAGGAGTTGTTTCTGTGAGTTTGGGCATTTGACAGGGAGCCAAGTCTGAACCATCACACCAACCAAGCTCTGAGGCTCATACATAGACTGAGCTTTTGTGGTTGATTTCTATGTTAGTCTATTTGTTTATGTGCTGAAAGCTGGGATTGACATTTTTAATTTTATTTTTAAACCCAAATATTTTAATAATGTCTGATTCAAAATTTTACATTTGGATGAATAAAGGAAATCTCATTTTTAAAGAAGAATTATTTCAGTGCCAAGTTTCCCTGTATTAAATTACAACTTATTATGGTTTAACCCAGTAGGTATCTCAGGCCCACACATCCACTTGCTCACTTCCCTCTGGTGGCATGGGGGACAGAATTGAAAGGGTAAAAGTGAGAAATATCAGGGATTGAGATAAAGATAATTTAATAGGTAAAGAAAAAGCTGCCCATGCAAGCAAAGGAAAATAAGAAATTTGTTCACTTCTTCCCATTGACAGGCAGTGTTCAGCCACAACCAGGAAGGCAGAAGTCCCTCACACATAACCGTGGCTTGAGAAGACAAATATCATCACTCCAAATGTGGGTCCCTTCTTCTTCCCCCAGCTCTGCTCTGTTCCATATGCCCTATGATATGGGATATTCCTTTGGTCATTTGGGAACAGCTGTCCCATCTGTGTCTCTTCCCAACTTCTTGTTCACCCTGAGCCCCCTCGCTAGCTGGGCAGCACGAGGAACACAAAAGGCCTTGATTCTGTGCAAGCACTGCTCAGCAATAACTAAAACTTAGCTCTACAATTAACCCTGTTTTCATGACAAGTCCAAAACATACTGCCATACAAGCTGCTCTGAAGAAAATTAAGTCTCTCACAGCCAAAACCAATAAACTGCAGTATTTTTGCATAAACACATGATAATAAATATAGGAAAATAATTATAATTTTAAGTGGAAAATACACAGGGTAAATCATTTCTAAAAACAACAGTATTTATTCTCCGTGATCTCAATTAAGTATTTTTTCAGAAAATGTAACAATTTTTCTCTGGTGCTTAAAGATATATTTTATGTCTTCTCCACAGATCATGTACTATACAAATGAAAAAGATAAACCTGGAAGTATTACTATGCATTTTTAAATATATCATCAATTTGTTACAGATGTGACTTTACAGTACAATTCATTTTACATACGACTATTTTTTTCTAAAGCTCACTTTTTTGAACACTGTTTACTTTCAAATGCTATGAAATGCCATTCAGTAGTTGCACCATTTTTATTTAGATCAGAGACAAAGAGAGAAATTCTGCTGCTGAAGTGGTGAGAACTAGACTCATTGCCTTTAAAAGCTAAGAGGAAATGTTACAGTGTCTTTCACTGGACCATTGATGATACATAATTAGAGCTGAAATCAATTCCTTAGAAGCTGAAAACATGATCTGTCATTTGGAATGGTCTTTATTTGCTTTCATTCACAGTGTTTTGAACATGACTCAGGACTTTTTCACTTTCACTCTACAAAGATATTTATTAATGCTCTAATTTCACTTTTATAATGCAACTTTCTCTCCCTGCCCCACTCCAAAATATGTCCTTTCTCCTCTCCTATTTATTTTAGCATTATAGCTAGGGGATTGTGCAGTTAGGATTAATGATCAAATTAAGAGGTATCCCAGTGGGTGACTTAAGTTAAATATTCATCCTACACCAGTGATGTCTTGTTATATCTAATGGAACTGGAAAACCCAATTAAATCTTTACTTGAAGAAGGCTACTGAAGTTTTCCCCAGATTCTTTATAAAACTGACTTGAATCACAGAAATTCTACCTTAAATGAACTCTTTCTCTCACATAATTCCCACCTGCCCTTATGAAACTTATTAGGTGTTTGGGCATTATTCTTAAATTAATATTCCACTCACCTTATTTAAAGGATATGCTCAGAGACCAGGGATGGTAGCCTAATTTTTGAGATTTCTGAGGCTAAGATTATTTTACACTAAGAATGTTGGTTTGGTATTTGAAAGTGATTTGAAAGGAGCAAAAGTATTGCAGATTATACATAAATGAATAAATAAATACCTTGAATTATAAGAGAACTATTTGAGGAATGATTCTTCATAGCTATTCTCCCTATTAGGCCTTTTAAAATCTTTATTCATTCTATTTTGCTAAGGTGAACATAGGCAGAGGTAATGACATAAATAAGAACACCAAAGTTATAACAGATAGACAAGTTTTCCTTTTCAGGGCTTTGGTTTAAGCAATAGAAAATATCTCTTAATAGTTGTGTTGATACAATAACTTAAATATAGTTGTTTGAAGTCAAGACTAATGGAAACAGAAAGTGGTAATTGGATATTATACAACCTCATTATAACCTGATGGACAACAAAATATATTCCCTTGGTTTAACAACCAATCCTAGATGTGTGTTTTGGAATAAATGTCATTGCAAGGCTGAAAGGTATAATGGAAAATTCAGAAGATTGTTTTTCTTTTGATGTTTTTTCTTTATAAGTATCTCAGATGGCGCAAAATGTCATTGTGTTAAGGATGCTTTGGAAGCAATTTCAAAGATATAACCACATTTTAAAGTGAAATAACATATAGTTCAAATAAAGAAAATCTCCCTATTGGCAAAACAATAAGTACCTCCTCTTTAATACTACTGTGTGTAACTTCTCCCTCCACTATCCTCAGTTCTGTCCTTGGCAAAATGCAGTCCATCTTCAGAGGGCACATGAAGAAATTAACACACAAAATATTCAATACAACATACACCAAAAGCCATGAGAATAAATTGAATGCATCTTTAAACACAAGAATTACCTATCTCTCTCTCTCTCTCTATATATATATATATATATAATATGACAATGGGTACATGGACATTGAATAATTTACTCCTTAGAGGGGAACTGGAGAAGCAACAGAAGGTAAACATGAGAAATTATAAGTGAAGTTTTTAGCAAATCCTAGAGGACACAGAAAGAACCTTTCAGAAAGAAACAAAGTTATGCTAACACTTCTTCTTTTGAAAAGTATGTAGATGCTCTTGATCACAAAATATTACAAAACATTCTTTTTCCACCAAAATCCAGACATCTTACTGTTCCCTTCCCTTTATTGTGACAGGGTACTCTGCAGATGAATCAAGAACTAGCAAGTCTCTTTGAACTGTGAGGAGAAAAGAGAAACTTTACTTTGAAAAGATCAATAAATACTACTGTGGTAACAACACAATCACGAATAACTTCTGCTCAATATATGTGATTATAGAGCTTTTAGTTGAAAATTAATAGTCAAATGGATGGGTATATTAAAAACTGGAGAACGGGACACTGATCCTGGGAATACAAGTACTTGTTTGGGAATGCATTCTTGCAAAATTACTGTAAGTTTATCAATAGATAGATAGATAAAATAAGAACAGGACAAAAGTAGACTAGAAGCTTCAGTTTATGTGAATTCCTTAGTGAAACTGTCACTGTCTTACTAAGAGTTTGTATTCTCATCTATAGTGGAAAGCTTTGACCACTAAAGAAGAGGAAATCAATGTGAACTTTGGCTCTTGATTAGTTAACTCTTCAGCCTTTTGCAAATCTCTGCAGCCAAAGCTATCCTTTTAATTGTAAAGATATGACATTCAAAATAAAAAAAAAAAAATCATTGTTCAAGAGTCAAAAATGTCCTTTCTTTCCTTTGCTCATTTATAGTATTATAGTATTATTTTGGCAACCTATTGATAAGCAGTTGATTTCCTCTAAAAATCATGGAATGGGTTCCAGCAGGTCTTAAAGTCTTCCGGATTTAGACAGAAACCTTATTAAATCTACATATGCTATATTGTATCCATAACCTTCATTTTCAATGTAAACCCCTTGACATATTCCAAGAGATATGTTACTGTTTTCCATATTGTTTGGTTAATCAAGTGACATGTGAAGAGACTGTGAAAAGCAGTTAATTATAGCCTAGTTCAAAATTTCACTTATTAAAAGAAATTAGTCCCTGCAGGCTGATTGTAAACATTCAGTCAAATATTTTTTCCTCTCAGCTGCCTACTGAGCAGTGAAAGCTGTACAATTAAAATCTCCAGCATAGAGTGATAGTTTGGCTCAGATGAAATCTGAACAGAAAGTGTTTTTGATATGCATTGCATTATTGTGTTGTTTATGATAGTAAAAACAAAAAGTTTATTTTATTTAGGCAAATATCAATCAAAGCTCGTAGAAATTTGAATCCATGCGAATGCAGATATATTCAAATAGGATGATGGAATCATTGCTCTTATAAAAATGACAGAATGACATATTTGTCCAACCACATATTTAACAGGAACTGCTCAAGAAATGTTTTAAAAATGTCTTTTGAATTTGGGAATGTTACTGTTATTTTTATCCTTTAAGAGATTCACTTATTTTAAACAAACTGAGTCACAAAATTTTACCAACAGCCACAATACTCCTTTTCTTCCCACATTTACTTACTTCTGAACTCATCCAGAATGTATTTGTCATTCAAAGTGCTGGAGTCACCCCCTAACATGTCAGGAGTGGAGTCCCTGGAATAATGCTGGGAGAACTGTGATTTAAGGAACCAGCAGTTCAACTACCTTAGGAAGGCTGCCACTGTTAGTTCAAAGACAAAGCAAGTTCCTCACAGGTATTAATAATTTTGTACATGTAAAGTGCTGGTAGAAAAGGAAAAGCAGATTATTTCATCATGAAGGAACTTGAAAGAAATGTGAAAACAATGTTTGAATCTTTGTGGAAAAGCACAGTCTGTTAGCTCAGATCTGTTTTAGGGAGTGGTACTGTGCATTACAAACCAAACATCCAGTGGAGTTCTCATGACTGTGAGTTTGCACCATACCTCCTGTGAACAGAGAAAAAAATTCTTAAACATACCAAATCCGTATTAGTGGCTTTGTTTTTTTCGCCAAGCTGAAATAAATAAAATAGAAAGTATTTTGCTCCTCAATAATTCCTAATCATTCCCTAGAGTTGCTGTTTTTCTTTGGATTTGGGCTTTTTAAAATTTATTTTATTTTACTGAGTTTTCATTTCATTAGCCTAGAAGTCATACTTTGGCATCTTAGATCAAAGTTAAGGACAATCTAAATAAAATTTTTTTTCCTCATTGCATTGCTTTAAATACTAACATAAATATCAAAAATTACTCTTAAATATTTTCAGTCATGAAATGGTAGCATACTTTTTGTCAACTGCATGTACCTGTGATTGCCCATCAAGCAGAATACTGAATAAGTGCCTGCTACCAGAAAAAAACCCAATCAGTCCTGAACCTGTTTAATAAATTATTTATGGAAAATGTTACACCAATGCCTATTGGAATAACTTGCACATTAAAGTTTGTCCTTGAAGTCCACCTTGAGGATTCTTAAACCTACTTCTGTGAAGACTCATAGTAGTTCCTTTTCTAAAGTATCAAAAGTAGTTTTTCATACACAAGAGAAAGTGTCTTTCAATATATTGTTTTAAGTGATTTCATTTACAATATCTGTTCCTTGATCCATTCTGAGTCTATAAAGGGAATGCTTAATGGAACAGAACACAACATATTTTGAAAACCCAACTTGTTTGAAATTGTTTTAAAACCAGGGATATGTTGCTCCTGTGTTTTTCTAGTCTCAGAAGATCATTACTATAATTTTTCCATGTAGAAAGGACAGTGCAAAAAACAACCCATGTCAATTCCTAACCTTCATAAATTACTTATTTGTAGAAATGTACATTTGTCGGAAAGGTGAGCCTTAACAGCTGATTGCAAATTGACTGTTTTTTGGGGGCAGATGTTCACTCAAACCCATTTCAGGGAGGGTTTGGGAAGGGAAGGTTTGGGAAAGGAAGGAAAGGTTTGGGAAGAGGAAGGAAGGGAAGGAAAGCTTTGGGAAGGTTTGGGAAGGAAAGGGAAGGGAAAAGGGAAGGGAAAAGGGAAGGAAAAGGGAAGGAGCTGAAAGTATGAAAAGGTAGTTTTTCTCAATTTTCATAAAATAGAGTAAGACTTCCAGATTTACTGACAAGCTGCCATCCTTGGGGACTCACAGACTACCTAGTAGGTGTGAACTCTGCCTGTTATCTGAAAGTAGAATTCAAAAGTTTCCTTGGCGACAAGAGAATGAATATTCTGAATTGCTTGTTACATTGTGTATTTTACCTGTCATTCCAACGGCAAACACCACCAGATTCCACAATGCAGCAGTTTTTCCAGCTAACTCAAACAGTAGATCTTCTTCCCAGCTGATATCTGATAAAACCCAGGTATTATTCTCAACAAGAGAATTAACTGGGGGTGTATATTTTGATAAATTAGGTTGAAGCAGTAAAATTAATAAGAACTTATTTTGTCTGTGAAGTGGATAACCTTTCTTCCAGTTACATTTTCATAAATAGATTTTTTTTTTTTCAATGGCTTAGCTAGATAAATTATGTGGGAATGAAAGAATCAAAGAAAGAGAGGGGAGTAATGAAAGAGGAGCTGGTAGGGTAAGGAAAAGTACAGGCATCAAACTGAGACCAGTCTAAGAAAGAAAGTGGTACGTTGTTTTGCAGGTGGGAGAAGCACATCAGCTATGCACTTTCAAACCAACACATGAAACTGGCATTTTTGCCAAAGTATTCTTTCTCAGAGTAGTTTTCTTAGATCTGGGATCCAACTAGAACAATGCTGGCTCACAGGAAAAACCCCAAAAAAACAACAAAAAAAGACTACCAAGGACTGCTGTTTCATCATGCTGGTACATCATGAAACACTTGACCTCTACCCAATCAGAAAACTCTTAAATAGAATATTACTACCATAGAGATGCAGTTTAGAGGCACAGAAAATGCTGTGAGGGGGAGGGAATCACATTTATCTTTGGATTTTTAGCACTAAAATTTCCTATATACTTCAAGTACTACTAAATCAGGTTTTCTTGTGCCATTTAGTACATACTTAAACAAACAGTACAGAAGTCTTCTCAGGTGAAAAAGTTTCATTTTTGAACTGCAAGATCAGATTTTTGTTATTGTTTAATTAAAACCAGTGGCTTGTAACGCTACAGTATCAACTACAAAAACTGTAATGCAGCTATGGTCTGCAATTTAGCAGAGTCCTTTGTGAGAAGATAAGCAGAAAATTGCTACCAAGAATAATTAATAAATCTGTGAGACCTCATCTTTATTTCTTCTTGAATTTTATTTGGCTTTTAGAGTCATCGGTTCATCTGTTAATGAAAAATCTTTAAAGCAAGGTAAATGAATTTTACTTAAACAAGTAAAAAATTAAAGTATTTCTTAAATCTTTCCCTTGACAGACTATTCAGACTATTCAGTTACCCAATTTGGCAGTACCCAGAATGACCTAGTTAATATAATGCCAGTAGGCAGTGTATTTCAGCTGTTTGCAAACCTGCACACTGAAGTCAGTACTCAAAAAGTGTGTATAGTTATACACTTGTGTACATGTCATTTTGCAGTCACCAAGCTTTTTATTGCCTTATTCAGTACAGTAGAGGCTATTGTTTGCTTCAGGTGGACTTCAAAATATGTGAAAATTGCACTTCTCCTTGAAGTATGCAGTTGTGGTCCCAGTGTACTTTCCTTGATTCTGCAAAAGAATTTTCTTCCCTTTCTGCTCTGGAACTGGGAAAGAAATACACTAGTTTCTTTTGCTTTTTTCTTTGGAGTTCTTCTGTGGTTTGATTTTTTTTTTTTTGTTTTGTTTTGTTTTGTTTTGTTTTTTTCCTCCCAGAATGAAACTGTACAGTCAACTGAATAATATTATTCAATGTTTAATTATAATCTGGAGTGGTTCTTTTCCTATTCCTTTGTCAGAATGTTTTAGAGAAAAGTTATGAAAAATATTAAAAAAACAAGTTTTAGGTAATTCATGTTTCCAATAGAAATGGTAATTTAAACTTAAAAACAGGGTTTTGAAGTGGAACTGTTATCACATTCATATCTGTGCGTTTGTGCATATATATGAGTATACATGTGTGTGATTCCTTTCAACTAGGCTTAGTTGATTAAACACACAAACTAATGGCAGTGGATGTTAATACATCATTGTAATTCATACTGTAGAAGGCAGTAGATGACACTTGACTCTGTTCCCTTGCGTATTATTAAACTCTCCATCAAAATCTATATTAGTCCACAGCCTCCTCCTCCTATTCCCAACAAAAGAAAGCAAAACTCTTACCAACACCAGAGCATGAAGCTATGCAAGCTACTCCCCAGTTTTAGGTAATCAAGACCAGAGACAAGAATTATATACTCCACAAAAACAATAGAGCACAGAGTTGAGCAAGAAATACAGTATTATAAAAAAGTATTAGACTATTTATATGTAACTATGTTGAACACTGGAGTGTGAAGGTGCTGAATGTACCTCAGGTACAGGCTAATAGTGATTAACTTATGGTGGCAACTTGTCTTATGAGAAATGATTTACTTTGCCTTATAAAGCCCTGGAACTTGATCTCTTCAAATATGCCTGCATCAATCTCTATTTGTAAAAGAAACAAAGTCTATATGTTCAATTTTTCTGACTCTTGATTCCTTCAAAATACAAATACTTATAGTCTTTAACAAATAGTTGGAATTTGTTTTGCATTTCTTTCAACCCATCTCTTTTATACATGGAAATTTCTCCTCAGCTTCTCTGTACTGTTCCAGAATGTCATCCTATTAGATAGGTTATGCTCAGTCTTCATCAGGACTGTGTTATAGGAGAGACAGACTTAAGACAGGAAATATTTATTTAATAGTGTATAGGGGTAGGAGAACTTATTTCTATATCTCTAATAAATCTGCATGTTCACTGGTAGATAGTTGAGGAATTTCTATAGAAACTGGTTCTTTGGAGTAACATCCTCCTGCTATAAACAGGCAAACAGAGGTCACGGCTTGCAGGACAGGACAGAAGAGCAATCTTGTTCTCCTGATGAAAAAGCAGTGCCAAATGAGCAAGTGGAAGTGCTGAACCAGCACGACTTGTCTGCCTGCCAGGAACAGATATTTTGGTGTGTTGCCAGGTGGACAAATGCTGAATTGCTCTTGGCCTGTGAAGGTGGAGGGAAGTAACCCAAGCATAGGTTAACAGAGCTGGCATGACTCAGAAATAAGAGAGGCGCAGCCTGGCTCGTATCCAGGTGCAGCAATACCAGGTTGAATGAAAATGGTGAAGAAATGCAGTTTGTAAGTCCATACATGAAACTTTTCCCTTGGAGCCAGTGCTGAAACCATGTCACAGCATGAGCTTTGAGAGATGCTGTGAGGATCACTGTAGCTGAACTCCCCATAATACATCCTTCCAGTGAAAGAATTTAATCCCAGTTTTTCACTGGCTTTCCCTCCAGCTATAATTTTAAAATGTATTAAATATAACTCTGCCTCCTCACACAACCTTTCTGCTGCTTTAGAACTGTCTTTTGCTTGGCAACACTAAGCAGCTGTGCAATGCTGTTGCAGGCTGCCTGGAACTGCTGACAGGCTCCTGCACACATGGCAAACAATGAAATCCTTGTGATATGAACCCTTGCCAGCTCACATATGTGTTGTGAACCTCAGTTACAGGACTACGTTAAAGGCCCTCTAGAAATCTCTGGATGAAAATAATTCTGGAGTAATGAAATTATGATTTCCAAGATGCAAAGCAGTGTGAATAAGTGTTGTTTAGCTAGGACAAGAAGAAATAGCCTCAAGTTGTACCAAAAGAGTTTTAGATTGGATATTAGGGGGAAAATTCTTCATGAAAAGGGTTGTCAGACACTGGAACAGACTCCCCCAGGAAGTGGTGAAGGTATCCCTAGAGGTGTTTAAAAGGTGTCTAGATGTGGAATTTAGGGACATAGTTTAGTAGTGGACTTGGCAGTGTTAACAGTTGGACTTGATGATCTTAGAGGTCTTTTCCAAGCTGAAAAATTCGCTGATTCTATGATTTTTATCATAAAATACCACCTTTAAGCTATCAAATTATTTTACTTACTGAAGTTTACAAACCTTTTTTTTTTTTTTTTTTTTTTTTTTCCCTATTTGGAAATTATCTCTTTCCAGAGGTGGCAGAATTTAAGCTGGAAAAGTATATACACATTGACATGCTGTTGTCACACAATGGCATGCAAGAAGTAACATCTGCAGAAGTTCCTCCATTTTACTAACTGAAAACATTCATAGTTTCAGAGGCCCAATTTCAATTTGTTCCTGCCCATGGTAGTGTGGGTTGGAACTAGATAATCTTTAAGGTTCATTCCTACCTCTTAACATTCTGTAATTCTACAAACTGCCTTTCTCTGCTTGATGGATTTTCAGTCCATATTTGAAGTTTCTGAATAGGGTTTAAACTGTTGTAATTGTAATAGTCCATATGGGCTTCTCTTAGTCTCTGTTAATGCTATTTTCTCTTCTGAATGAATATTCAGTAGTAGAGGGAGTGAAACTCTGTCATCTCCTAAGTTAGTAACCTACAATTAGCAAGAGTAGCCTTTTTATGTATTGGGTATTTACGTTCTTTTTTTTGGGGGGGGGGCGGGTAAGGGTGAGGAGTGGAAAGCAGGGAATATTAATTTAGCAATTATTAATTTGAAATTATTACCTTTTTTATATTCTCCATGAGCTGTTCTACTTTCTATAAAATTATTTAAGTGTTAATAATGGTTTTCTGGGAAATGTGGCACCTGAGTATAACATCTGTTCTGGAATATATTTATCTTTTTGTAGAAGTGGAAAAGCATCAAGAGAGTACACCGAATTAGATTATGATTTAGTGATTATAGCTCAGTGAGTCCCTAGAAATCAAAAAGTCTCAGGTTCAAATTAAGTCAGGGGGAATAAAAATTAGAATGATGCTCCTCCCATTGTGAGAGCATTCCCAACCTCTCTGTCACTCAACCATAAACACTATTGCTTGCAGCAGTTTTGTGAAATCAGCTTTTCATTTTTTTCTCTTTTCATGCTTACTCTGAAATGGAATATTTTACTTTGGCTCAGAGGAAAGCAATTTCATCTAAGTTCCATTTTGGGAAGCAAAACCCCCAAATATTTCAGGTTTACTCAATCCATTTTTTCTAATTGGGTTTCATCAGGGGCAGTGAAGTAGGGGAGGGGGAGAGAGAGGGAGAGGGAACATAATTGATTTGTGTGTCCCAGTCTAATTCTCTTAAAAGGGATTATTTTTCTCCATACTGGCTGAGGAAACAAAATGCTTATTTATCTATTTATTCAGAACAGAAACAGGGATGAAAATCAGCACACAGGAAAAATTGCTATTTGGATAAAGAAAGTTCTATTTACTTCCCCACATGTAGTACTGCCCAAACCCTTTTACACAGTATACCTGAAATCCTTACAGTGCCTTGCAGTGCTCTGTCACTAAATTGTAAATACACAGGGAAGAAGAAAAGCAGCACTAACAGACTAAGGCAGTAGTAATGAACTGTGGAGTCAAACTGCTGATAACAACAGGAGTTTAATATTAGCCATTAACCTCTACAACATCTCTGCATTCAACTTGGAACCAGCTCTCAGAAAATATTACCTTCCCTATTGATATGCAGCCCGGGAGAAATATTCACCTCTGAAGTACTTGCAATTACAGATTCTACTGTTGGTTAAGACTGCTGGGGATGAAAGAGCTGAAGTACTTGAGAAACGTAAAATGTAGGAATGGTCCAAAATTTTGCAAGCAAATTTTTGTTTGTTTGTTTGTTTGTTTTTTGTGGAAGGGCTTGTCACTTCTGTGCAGATACACGATTTTTCCTACAGAGACTGCGATTCATCTTCAATGGTAAAAGATGGATTTCTGAACTGCAGAAGGCAGGGAAGTGCACGGCTAGCTGAGAATCCAAGTAAATCTCAAAGTTAACTGTATAAAAAAACTGGATGTGAGCAAGTTCAAACTACCTAAACTTCAGGGAAAATGTATTTATGGAGTAGTAGGGGGAAAAAAAGAGAGGGAGAGTAAACATTTCCTTCAGTATCATGTTTTAAGCAGCTCTAGTTCAAATTTTGAAAGGACTCTTTCTAGTTCATACGATGTCTTGAGTTTCCATAATCAGAGGTGGCCAAGTTTGTCAGGAAGAGGCAATGTATTTTATTAAATAGAGTTCATCCTTTACCAGCTTTATCAGACAAACTTCTGGGAACACTATCTGCAGAACACGCCAGTTGGTTTAATACACCAAGGATAATAAAAATGAGAAACCAATATTAGTTCCTGCCAAACACTACCTTGCATTTACCTTTAGATCATTGGGGATACAAATAACATTATCACTATGAAAATAACCCCCAGGGTGGAGTATTTTTTTCAGTTTTGGAATCTCTCACAGATCTAATTAATTGCTCTGGATACACTTAGCTCTTTGAACCTTTATTATGCCTACTGCTCAATAAATCCTGATTCCCTAATCTCAGTTCTTCTCAAAGATTGGAAAAATATGCATGGGATTATCTGCTAAAATATGTGTAATATTCAAACTTCCTTTAAGTCCCTTTTGTTCTGAAATTTGTTCAGTATGTAGAAACAGAGTAATCTGTGGTTCTTTCATTCTGTGAGTATTTGAAAGCCTTTCTCTAGCACTAATGGTCTTTGACAGAGTTTTTCAATATCTCATAACTTTCCCACCTTAAATCACTGTAGGATTTAATCATGAAATGTAAATAAATATAAATAAAACAACGATAACAAAACCCTGACAAAAACTGTTCCCTGGAAATGCTGCTGTGATTTTGTGATGCAATTAATTTTTAATTAATCAGTAACGTAAGCACTACTCCTAGCCTGTCATCCTAGGAAGTTCTTTTCAAGATAGATCACAATATGAAAGGAAAAAATATGCTGGTCTTTCAGCATGACTAAGCTTGTCTACATACTACTTCTTCTTCTCCAGTTAATTTATCTCCTTTGTGGGGGAAGGATGAGGCAATTGTTTGGAATGCTGAAAAAGTGGGAAAAGTTGTCAAGAGGAGTTGTTGGAAACAAAGAGAAACTGAAATTAAAAAAACAAACAAACAAACATACAACCCCCAAAACACAAGAAAACAAATACCTACATGTTTAGCAATATACCTATATTTATCCATCTCATGGATTTAACTGAATTTTGTGTCTTAGGCTTAGATATAGAAAAAAAATCTTAAATTCCAAAAACAAAAGCCCAAACTAAACAATTACCGTAAAATACTTTTTTCAAATTCTGACATATTAGGGTTCCTCACTGTATTAAATGGTGATTCTTCACCACTTTCTTCTCTCAATATCAGTTTTTTTCTATTTTTCTGTCCTGTCAAGAGAAAAGAGTTTTATTTCAAAGGCTACATCATAGCACTTTGTAGACTCTGTCTTCTAAATGGCACTGATTTGTCTCCATTTTTTTGGCTATTTCGGATTCCTTGCTAAGCTAAATCCTAAAGGATTTTATTCATAATCATAAACAGTCTACCACAACATCTATTTTAATTATCCATCTTGCATATTTACAAATAAAATATTTTTAACTGATCCAAGTTAAAATAATGATATCACATTAGGCTGTCCTAAAAAAATGAAAACAAGATTTAAACCAATAATGATCTTGGGAGTCATCTTACGTGCCTTCACCTTTTTCATCCTAAAAATTCTCAAATTTTGTAGTTTTTCCCTCAGAATGAATAGAGTATTAAATCCAAAATCAAACAGCAGCACACTAGGACTTTCACAATCACAGGAGTCAAAGAGCTACAACTTTTAGAAAAAATTCCAATATTTAAAATATTGAGATAAACTAAAAGAGTTTGCACTATTATGAATGTGATGTATACTATATTGCCGGGACAGTTTTACTATGGCTTAGTGCCAGTTGTTCAGATTCCTTAAAAATAGTAAAAAAAGGACTATCATTTTCTTGGCCAAAAGCTAAACTAACACAAGACACTATGAAGGATAATGGAAGTCTGTTAGATGGCATGTTTATGATACATCGAAAGCAAAATAACAGATATAAAAAGCCACTTCAACTTCTACATGATAAATTTATGCAGTCTTGCTAAAATAGTATTTATATTTTTAGATCTCCAGGAAATGCTATCGCCAAGCTGATGACACAATCACAACACTTTCCATTTTGATGTCTCAGTCAAAGCATTATTTCTTTAAAAGAGATAAAATGGTTCATGTCTCTTTTCGGGGTTCAAGAAGACTGACTACTGCTTACAATGACCTGGCAGTGAGATAAAATTCAAGGGGAAACCCGCCAATGCACACCTGGATCATATGACTGACAGCTGAGGAGACATACGACAAAGTTCTGTTCATATCTATCCATGTCTCACTATAAATTATTAGTTTCCTATAAATATTCAGAAAACAAGGCTAAGGTAACAGGCAGAGGTTTTAAAAACTTATGCACTGTCCTCTTGCTACTCCTTTCTCCCAATACCATCTCTCCCATGCCAAGTTATTTATTTTATTAGCTATCCTTTCCAAAAGCTAATAACAATAAAAAATCCTTGTGTCAGAAGCCAAGAAACTGCTTGGAATGTATAAGGAGAATTATTTTTTTTATACAGGCCAGAACCATATCCCAGTCATATGCTATTGTTCTGATTTGATTAAAAGACTTTAACATGCAACTTTTTTGCAAGATTGGTGCTGAAGATTATTACATGAGCAGAGCAGTGCCATTGAACTATGAACTATGTAGTAATTTGAAATAAAGAAGTCACTACAATGAATATAAGGTAACATGGTTCTTTAAACCTCAAAACAATCCTGTTAAAAACAGACATGTTTCTCTCAGCCAACTTCCCCTTTTCTTTTTTTTTTATGTTATTTTTATTTTTAAATATTTATCTTTGTTTTAATCCTCCTTTTAATGAGAGTCCTTCCTGTACCTCTACATCTTTGCCTCCTCAGGTTGCTTTTATTTTCTCTTTCCTTTTATCACCATCTCCCTTGTTGATCTCTCTCTTTAAACTTCTACTTAGTAAAGTACAACGACTATAAACTCTTCCTGCAAGTCACTGTTACCTTTCAGCAGATGGCACTGTTATTTAGTCTAACTAGCAGGGTAAGATAATTAACTTAACCCCCCTTCTTAAACAATAGAATACAAAGTCCTTTTTGACTGCATTTCTGCCTTATAAAAAAAATTTACAAAATTACTGAAAAATATTATAATATTATTTTCAACATGGATGAGATAAAACTATTATTAGATGCAGACCTCCTTTAAAGGGGCTCTGGAACCATTTAAAAAACTGCTTCTCTTCTTAGCAAACAAATTTTGGGGGTGAATTTATAGCATGTATCTGGCTTCAGGCATTGCCCTACAACACTGATTTTTTTGGCATGATGGCTTATTAGTCTTTGCAAAGGACTACAGGCATGAGTGCAGTGTCCCTGCCTGCGTGTGGTACAGACTCAGTCTGGCCCAGGCATCCTGCCAGGGGCTGCACTGCAGGTTCCCACAGATGCCCAGGGAGCACAGTGGAGAAGGAGCAAGTGCTCTGCCAATGCTGTCAGAAAAACATGCAACTCCTGTCAGCTCCAATTACAAGGAGAAGATGAATCACATCTCTTAACTCTGTCCCCAGTGGCACTCCGGCTGCTGGAAGGCAGCTGTAAGCAGGAGTTTCTCCAGGCTGCTGCCAGACCCACTGTTTTCCCAGAAGCTCCATTCTGAGGATCCCTGAGATTGAAAACCATATTCTATGACAGACCGATCCATGCACTTCTACTTGCAAGTTACTTCGGTGATATCTCTCTTGCAGTTAGCACTGCCTTTTTCACCTCTAATACATCCTATAGCCTTTTAGCTTCGGCTGCTTTTCATTTTCTTGCCAAAGCAAACTCCTAATTGTGGAATTCCTGAAATTTTTCTAGCCCTCGGACTATTACCTCCTACTGCCCTTCCACCATTTGGCAAAGAGCAGGAAAAGTAGACTGGGATGGGAAGCAAAAGTTTGTTGTGTTGTGAACTGGTGACTCCTGATCAGCAATAGAGGGTTGAAGGGGCCCTCCTCTGGTGTATGCAAAAAAATAAAGGACAGCCTGCAGGACACCATTGACAAAGCTCTCATAACTTTTCTGGGAAATTAGAGTCACTGACTGCTTCTCTGAAGCACCTGTGGGGAACTACAGGGTGAACCAGAGGTCTGTGTGAAGTTACAGACTGGTGATTATTATGATCACATAGGCAAGGTGGGACAGCTCATACAGCTGCAGCACTGGGATGGACAGAGACTCTAGGAAGCATGTCTGGTAAGGTATGGAGGATGAACTGCCTTTTATGTGAGCATAAAATGCAGAAATGCATAAAGCTCTGCCTAGACATAGACAGCAAGCCAGTCATGAGCTGGGTCAAGAGCAGGCTGACCAGTGTTGATGATTTTGGGGCTAGGTGTCTGCTACACACCACCTGGTCAGGATGCAATAGCAGATGAAGCTTTCTTCATGAAAATGAGAGAATCCTTACTTTTGCCAGGTCTAGTCCTCACAGGGAACTTGAACCACCTAATATCTACTGGAGGGGCAACACAGGAGGTTTGAGGAATGTAGTGACAAAAACTTCCTAGCACAGGTGATCAAAGAGTGGGCACTCTGATAGGTGTGATTCATACAAGAACTAAATAGGAATAGTGAACATGAGATGGTGAAGTTCAGGATCCTCAGAAGAGGAAAAAAGGTGAAAACCAAAATCACATCCCTGGTCTTCATGAGAGCAGAGTTCAGTCATTTCAGGGGCCTGCTTAGAAGAATCCAATGTAATAGTGCCTGGGAAAGAAATAAAAAAAAATAAAAACACCAAACCAACCAACCAAATAAGAAAAAAAGGACTCCAGGAAAGTGGGTTGACTTTCAAGAGTCACCTACATTGGTGTATTCCAACACATAAGAAATCAAGAAAACAAAGCAAGATGCCCTCTGGGATGAACCAGGATCTCCTGACTAGACTCAAAGAAACACATGAAAGATGTAGCTAGCATTGGGCAACCCAGGAGGAACATAAAGACCAAGTATGCAAGGAGTTTGAATCTCACAAGGGAGGTAAAGAAAGATTTCTACAGTTACAGCATCAGCAAAAGTAAGAGCCTTTTCTGTTCACTCTCACCTATCTCAACCCTCTTAAACATTATTGTTGCTTTCAATGTCAGGATCCTCTTTTAATTTCCTTTTCTCCAACTATCACCTTCCAAGCTTCACAATTTCTTAAATATCATGCCTTTTCCTATTTGCCAGTTTAGATGCATTTTTTTCTATACTTTTCATCTCTGCTTCTCATTCCCTGCACAGTTTTGACTTTTTCCTTTGACTATCAAGCCACTTTCTTCAGGAAGTCATAGTCCACCACCCTCCAGACATTTACATAATTAAGGCCAGTTGGATTATCAGGCTTTGTACACTATTTGTCTGTGACTCATAATATGAGAATGGAGTGACCAGAAGCAAGGCCTTTTAAGATGCTTTACTTTCATTCCTGAAAGATTTACTGCTGCTATTTCTGTGCCCTCCATCACTGTTACAGAGCTCCTCTCCGTATTTCATGCTTCCGTGTGCATGTCAATGTCCCATCCCCTGTCAATGTATTTCCATCGTACATTTGCCATTCACTGAACGGTACCAAAAGCCTTTCGTCCTTCATTCGTGTTTCTTTAAGTTTCCCTGAAAAGCTCTTTAACTTCAGATCTGCCTTTTCTACTCATTTATTGATCTCAGCTATGATTCTGCAAATCTTTTTAGCACAAGTAGCTCATCACAGGTTCCTCTCATCAAGCCTTAATCTTTACTCCAAATGTTGTGTTGCAATTGCTTTCCAGTTCTGCTAAAGGGAGAAAGTTAATGTTGGAAAGCTTCCAAGTGGATCAAACTGGGGAAAGGGTGCAAAATAGTAATAAAACTGGGAGCAGATGGTGTGGTTGTGTGAATGTTATGGGAAATATTTAGATTTCAATAAATATACAAATACTAGGAGAGAAGAAATTATTTAAATTCTGCTAATATTTTTATTTAAACATATTTTTCCTGGTAACATGGTAATATGAATATTGTGTTTTCACAAGGCTGTCATTTAATGCCTTTAACAAATAAGAGTATCATTGCAGATGAAGTTATTTTTCAAATCACATCATTCCATGCTTATTAGAATAGTTTTATGGCATATAATTATCATTTACATATGAACTGTGGCAATATCCTATTATCTCAATCGCTCCAACAATTCTTCTCATAAGAAATTTAGTTTTCTGGATTACAATGAAGAAAAATAATTTGGACACTTACAAATGAAAAAAAATTACAATAAATTTAATATAATGTAATTTATTGGTTCCAAATCCCCCTTTTATCTGCTGGACTAGAGCTGAACAATAACTGCCCCCTTACTGGGCCAGCAAGGTGGATGGAAAATGTGACCGCTACTTTCTGAACCAGACAGAACATAATACCTGTCAACTGTTCCATTTATTATTACCTGTTATTGTCCCTTTCTGAATGAAATGTGTAAGATTTCAGAATATTTAGCATTTAAAAAATGCACTTCAACAATAATGTGGAGAAATCTGATCTGTGTTCTTTGCTTAAATAAGTCATCTAGAATTGGATAAGGATGTTAGTTGTTGAGCTTTTGTCCAAGCAAATTAATTTACATTCTATGGATTTGCCATTCTTACATTATTTTGTCTTTTCATTAAAAATTACAGCCAAAATATTTGCTGTCTGAAAACAAAACAGATTTTAACAAAAACCCTCTAAAAGCTGAATATTTTTGATATATTTTGCTGTAAATCTCAAAGGATACATTCAAATTATTTTTCTGCTCCTTTGGAAAAATAACTTTACTTCTCCTATTTCCCTTCCACTATCCAAAGCTTAATTACAGGTAAGAGTGTCAATGTTTAGCATCCTTCTTTGAGTCAGAAAAATTTCAGTATCCTGTTCTGGCCCAGACCTGAACAAAACCTGCTCCAACAGGAAGATCATATACAAAGGAAGACTTTATTTACATAGCATAAAAATATGAACCATAACAGAAACAGATGAGCTTTTATAATATTAGGCAATAAACTTATTTATGAAATAGAAAGTTATTTAAACTACTTAAGGACTTCATGAGTATTGATACATCAGGAATATTAAACCAAATAAAACCTGTGGTGAAGATGTGTAAGTTCTGTAACGTTGTTGGAGGTCTTATTTTTACCCATGGTCTTACCTTTAGAATTATTCTTCCCATTCATGAGAGAAAAAATACTCTCTACCTTAGTGGAACAGCAAAACTTATTAGAAGTAACATTCCTTAAAATTTTGAAAGCCCTCTGAAGTATCTGAGTCTTTTTTAACACCCTGAAAATTCTTCTATGTGGTTCTTCCCTCTGCCTTTTCTCTGCAATAATATTGCTGAAACTTTGAAACAATTCTGAGACGATGGTATTTTAACAATTTTTGGTGGTTGCAAATGAGTTTTAAAAATATCAATTTTTTCATTTTATACATGTAGTCAGGGAGCACTATTGTTGTCACCCTCTGCTATTGCTTTGCAAGCAAATGGAACTATTTAATTTTTCTCTATATAATATTACCAATTATATTTTGTAACTTTTTTCTCCTAATTTTTGACAGAGGATACTAAATTAAAAGCAAAATATCTTTGCTTACTATAGAACATCTGACATGAAATGAATAGCTACATAATGGCAAACTATCTACCTAGAGAAAGTTATGCCTGTTGTATTTTGGAAAATAACATTCTTCATGCATCTAAAATAAATATTTCCCAATTTTTTTCTCATTTATCTAGGAGGAAAAAAATTGTTTGGGGGCAGGGGTCTAGGCTGAAGAAGATATTGGGTTTTGCATAAATTTAGGAAAAAAATGTACATATTTAAAAATACCAAACTTTACTTTTCCCTATCAGATTATATTTACCTATTAGAGTTTCTTTTGAGAAAATGTATGGCTAATGCACTGGTATGAGAATACTATTATTCAGAAGAACTGAAGACTATCAACATTTTTATGTTCATTCTAAAAATGAATTACAATCTGAAAGTTAATTTTTAATTAGATGCGTCTCATTTACTGATGGTATAAAATTACTTCCCAACTATAATAACGTAGTAAGATAAGGTATATTTTAATTGGTTCAGATATGTAAAATTAAAAGTTAGGGAAAATACCAACTGGGAGAGATGCACAGTTAAGTACATCACAAGTAGGAGGACTATAATTTATTCACACGACCAAATACTAAAGTAAAAGCTTTTTCAGGACTATTAATAACTGACTGAGGAATCTAGTTCTAAAAATTCTGAAGGAAGCGTACGGTAAGGAATCTATTACAGTAATTATAGTGGCATCAATTAAATCATTACTGCATTGAATAATAGCTCTACAGAGTATTTGGAACCAGAGCAAAGTATATGCTTATATTTGTATCAACTGTATTTTATAATCAGCTTTCTCAATGGCTATGTGGGAATTTCAAAGCTTGCTGCCACTTTCTTTTTGGTTTAACTTTCTGTAAGGAGACCCTTAGTTGCAATTTCAGATCAAGAAGTAAAATGCCCTGGAGTCCTGGATGCCAGAGGAGATTTATGGCAGGTTGACCAGAGTCTTCAGTGAGATTTGGAAGATTTTGCAGGTATTTTATTTTATTATTAGATACATTTCTAATGCCAGTAGGATTCTTTGTGATGCTGATGAATTGCTTCAGTGTGACAGGACCAGTAAGCCTGTAACATGTTCATGCAATCCACGTTGAGGAAGTACAAGAGCTTTTATGAAGCTGATGCAAAAGTACTTGGTGACCGAACACAATCAAGGACTTTATATGCTTAGAACAAGTTGGTAATAGAAATTCCTAGGTAGTGCACATCATTAAATTTAACTCTATTATTCAAATGGGCAATGAACAGTTTATTGAGATACATTGTCTCTGCTTAAGCCTGGTAGTTGGACAGTACACTTTTAATCTCCCAGTGTAAGGTAGCACTCTATCTTTTTTTCCGTGTTCCTATTGCTTCTTTTTTTTTTCTTTCTTTTTTTTTTCTTTTGTTTTTTCTTCCTTCCCCCCCTTTTTTCTCTTTTTATTCTTTTTTTCTTCTTTTTTCTTCTTTTTTTTCTTCCTTTTTCTTCTTTTTTTTCTTCCTTTTTCTTCTTTTTTTTCTTCCTTTTTCTTCTTTTTTTCTTCTTTTTTTCTTCTTTCTTCTTTTTTTATTTTTATTTTTCTTTTTTTCTTCTTTTTTCTTCTTTTATCTTTTTTCTTCTTTTTTCTTCTTTTATTCTTTTCTTTTTTTTTCTTTTTTTTTCTTTTATTCTTTTTTCCTTTTCTTCTTTTTTCTTCTTTTATCTTTTTTCTTCTTTTTTCTTCTTTTATTCTTTTTTCCTTTTTTCTTTTTTTTTCTTTTATTCTTTTTTCCTTTTTTTCTTTTTTCTTCTTTTATTTTTCCTTTTTTTTTCTTTTCTCTTCTTTTATTTTTCCTCTTTTTTTCTTTTTTCTTCTTTTATTTTTTCCTTTTTTTTTCTTTTTTCTTCTTTTTTTATTTTTCTTTTTCACTCCTAAACAATATTCCCAAGTCCCATATGCAGATACCTCTTAGACACTTCCAGGAACAGTGATTTTATCACTTCCCTGGGCAACTTATTACAATACCTAACCATTCTTTTAATGAAAAAGATTTTCAATATCTAATCTCAGCCTCCTCTGGTGCAAGATAAGACCATTTCCTCTCATTCTTTCACTTGACACATGGCAGAAGAGACTGATCCTCACCTCACTTGACAAGTATGTTAAACAGGACTGGCCCCAGTACTGAGTCTAGATTATGGGGCTTCACTCAGCTCCCCATTGCTAACTTTGAGTTCTGGGAGATGGATATGCTGAGTACAACTGTTTTTGTTATTATAGGCTGAGGCAAAGAAAGCATGAAGTACTTCAGCCTTTTCCTCGTTCCCCATTATGATGCTACACTCTGCATCCAGCAAAGGATGGAGACTTTCCTTAGCTGTCCTTTTTCTGCCAAACTCTTTATATCCAGTGAACAGTGATTTTGACACATCTATGGTTTTGCCTCTTCTCTTCATCTTCTAGCATGCAGTTTCCCTAATCTCTACAACTACAGCAGTATCTCTTTGCACAGTGACCATCAACTTTTTGGTTGACTCCTTGACCAGTTCCAAAAGTGTTTGGAGACTACACCTATGATATGGGGTCAGGGTTTTCCTTACAAAGCATCCTGCTCCCTGACCATGGTTGCTGCAGCTAGAGGAAGACAAAGGGCTGCTCTCTTTCCTGGCATTTCTTAATTCTCTTCCTTCCCTATCTTCCTGTCAGCCTGACCTTTCTTATCAGGGAAAGATGAGGGGACAGACACAACAGAGAGAACCCTAGAGCAGTGCTTCACTGCAAGGATGTGCCAGCCTGAGGACCAGGGTGTGCTTCACATAAAACAATATTTAGCAGCTTTTCTAGCTTTTCTGCTTCTTCCCCTTTCTTTCTCAATTTTTTATTTAAGATTATTTGGTCTGAACACAAGCAACCCTCCTTCATTTGCTCACCAGACAAGCTTTCCCATCTGGTGTCAGGTAAGGTAGAAAAAGAGGAAAAGGGCAACAAGTTCTGCACCCAGTTTAGATGTGTAGCATAACAGATAAAGACTCTCTGTAATTACCAGTGTTACCTGAGACTCAGAAGAACTTGGATTGTACGACATATCCTCATGGGAGTTTCTCCTAATTTTACCCCATATCACTGATTATCAATGTAGCTTACTTTGTATCAGCTTTCTTCTACTGGAAAAGTGTATCTATTCCTTTTTGGCAAAGAAAAGGACTGTGTGCTGTCATAGAAAGGCTAGGGGCTAAGTACCATTCCAAAGCTCAATATTTCCTCCCTTCTTTTGTAACAAATGGTAGTGCAACTAATGCAGAGGAGGAAAGAGCAGACCTTCTTCAGCAAAAAAAGAAGACTTCCCAAAAGCAGTGTTTCAGGAAAGTCAGGGCATAGCAATTAAGAAATTGTCGCTCTCTGTCCTTTCAAATAGAAAATGAATTACTACCTAAATTAATTTTCAGGTAAATGATAGAGATCATTCCTTGCATTTATGTGTTTGCCTTTATCATAAAAAATGGACAAGTAGGTCTCCATTTATGTCTCTGTTTAAAGTTCATTCTTTTGCACTGAAATATCTTGATTTGTCTAGACGACAATCACCTATTTCTGAGCAATCATGGGGCTTCACAGGAGATGGGGACTGTTTGCCTCATCCCTGCTATGGGTGCAGCCCTTTGGCTGTATGACATCTGCTGTGAAAGACCACAGCTCTGCAGTGATGCCCAGCTGACCCAAATGCAGTGTTCTGTGGAAATCCAGAGCTCACTGATACAGAACATGCTAATCACATCCTGTGCAATGATGGGTAAGATTTTCCCTACAACTGGAAAGAGAACCAGCCTAAATAACTGGCTAAACTGCTACACTGTCATGGTAAAGAGCATACAAAAAGCTTCACTAACCACTCAAAAGTCATGGGAGTAGATCAGTTCTAACAACCCAACATTGACTTTTGTTAAAATGTGGGGGACAAACATTTTTTTTCTCTGTAGTTATCCTGTCTTGTGCTCTCTGTCTTTCCAACTAGCCCTCCTTCTTCTCCCACACACATCAGTCAGGCACAATTACACAAACCTAACTGATAGTTCACATCAAAGAGCAGCACATAAACCTGCACAATTCTGTCTGGTAACACAGACAAAGTGATGTGTCTTACACATCAAAATACAACTCTTCAAAGTTAACGATTTCTAAAATCAGCAGTCTAGTGACTGTAATATTTTTCAAACGTGGCATTTTTCCCATGTCTAAACATACACATTTTTGTGGACATGCAAGAAATGCTCTCTTTCCAGAAATGCATCAGTCTCAGATAAGTCAATTTTAAAGATACA
>NW_020955194.1:7733305-7735790 GCF_003031625.1 Empidonax traillii | reverse complement strand
CTTTTTTTTTTTCTTCCTTTTTCTTCTTTTTTTTTCTTCCTTTTTCTTCCATTTTCTTCTTTTTTTCTTCTTTTTTTATTTTTCTTTTTCACTCCTAAACAATATTCCCAAGTCCCATATGCAGATACCTCTTAGACACTTCCAGGAACAGTGATTTTATCACTTCCCTGGGCAACTTATTACAATACCTAACCATTCTTTTAATGAAAAAGATTTTCAATATCTAATCTCAGCCTCCTCTGATGCAAGATAAGACCATTTCCTCTCATTCTTTCACTTGACACATGGCAGAAGAGACTGATCCTCACCTCACTTGACAAGTATGTTAAACAGGACTGGCCCCAGTACTGAGTCTAGATTATGGGGCTTCGCTCAGCTCCCCGTTGCTAACTTTGAGTTCTGGGAGATGGATATGCTGAGTACAACTGTTTTTGTTATTATAGGCTGAGGCAAAGAAAGCATGAAGTACTTCAGCCTTTTCCTCGTTCCCCATTATGATGCTACACCCTGCACCCAGCAAAGGATGGAGACTTTCCTTAGCTGTCCTTTTTCTGCCAATCTCCTTATATCCAGTGAACAATGATTTTGACACATCTATGGTTTTGCCTCTTCTCTTCATCTTCTAGCATGCAATTTCCCTAATCTCTACAACTACAGCAGTATCTCTTCGCACAGTGACCATCAACTTTTTGGTTGACTCCTTGACCAGTTTCAAAAGTGTTTGGAGACTACACCTATGATATGGGGTCAGGGTTTTCCTTACAAAGCATCCTGCTCCCTGACCATGGTTGCTGCAGCTAGAGGAAGACAAAGGGCTGCTCTCTTTCCTGGCATTTCTTAATTCTCTTCCTTCCCTATCTTCCTGTCAGCCTGACCTTTGTTATCAGGGAAAGATGAGGGGACAGACACAACAGGGAGAACCCTAGAGCAGTGCTTCACTGCAAGGATGTGCCAGCCTGAGAACCAGGGTGTGCTTCACATAAAACAATATTTAGCAGCTTTTCTAGTTTTTCTGCTTCTTCCCCTTTCTTTCTCAATTTTTTATTTAAGATTATTTGGTCTGAAGACAAGCAACCCTCCTTCATTTGCTCACCAGACAAGCTTTCCCATCTGGTGTCAGGTAAGGTAGAAAAAGATGAAAAGGGCAACAAGTTCTGCACCCAGTTTAGATGTGTAGCATAACAGATAAAGACTCTCTGTAATTACCAGTGTTACCTGAGACTCAGAAGAACTTGGATTGTACGACATATCCTCATGGGAGTTTCTCCTAATTTTACCCCATATCACTGATTATCAATGTGGCTTGCTTTGTATCAGCTTTCTTCTACTGGAAAAGTGTATCTATTCCTTTTTGGCAAAGAAAAGGACTGTGTGCTGTCATAGAAAGGCTAGGGGCTAAGTACCATTCCAAAGCTCAATATTTCCTCCCTTCTTTTGTAACTAATGGTAGTGCAACTAATGTAGAGGAGGAAAGAGCAGACCTTCTTCAGCAAAAAAAGAAAAGACTTCCCAAAAGCAGTGTTTCAGGAAAGTCAGGGCATAGCAATTAAGAAATTGTCGCTCTCTGTCCTTTCAAATAGAAAATGAATTACTACCTAAATTAATTTTCAGGTAAATGATAGAGACCATTCCTTGCATTTATGTGTTTGCCTTTATCATAAAAAATGGACAAGTAGGTCTCCATTTATGTCTCTGTTTAAAGTTCATTCTTTTGCACTGAAATATCTTGATTTGTCTAGATGACAATCACCTATTTCTGAGCAATCATGGGGCTTCACAGGAGATGGGGACTGTTTGCCTCATCCCTGCTATGGGTGCAGCCCTTTGGCTGTATGACATATGCTGTGAAAGACCACAGCTCTGCAGTGATGCCCAGCTGACCCAAATGCAGTGTTCTGTGGAAATCCAGAGCTCACTGATACAGAACATGCTAATCACATCCTGTGCAGTGATGGGTAAGATTTTCCCTACAACTGGAAAGAGAACCAGCCTAAATAACTGGCTAAACTGCTACACTGTCATGGTAAAGAGCATACAAAAAGCTTCACTAACCACTCAAAAGTCATGGGAGTAGATCAGTTCTAACAACCCAACATTGACTTTTGTTAAAATGTGGGGGACAAACATTTTTTTTCCTCTGTAGTTATCCTGTCTTGTGCTCTCTGTCTTTCCAACTAGCCCTCCTTCTTCTCCCACACACATCAGTCAGGCACAATTACACAAACCTAACTGATAGTTCACATCAAAGAGCAGCACATAAACCTGCACAATTCTGTCTGGTAACACAGACAAAGTAATGTGTCTTACACATCAAAATACAACTCTTCAAAGTTAACGATTTCTAAAATCAGCAGTCTAGTGACTGTAATATTTTTCAAACGTGGCATTTTTCCCATGTCTAAACATACACATTTTTGTGGACATGCAAGAAATGCTCTCTTTCCAGAAATGCATCAGTCTCAGATAAGTCAATTTTAAAGATACA
>NW_020955194.1:7725833-7732995 GCF_003031625.1 Empidonax traillii | reverse complement strand
CACATCAAAATACAACTCTTCAAAGTTAACGATTTCTAAAATCAGCAGTCTAGTGACTGTAATATTTTTCAAACGTGGCATTTTTCCCATGTCTAAACATACACATTTTTGTGGACATGCAAGAAATGCTCTCTTTCCAGAAATGCATCAGTCTCAGATAAGTCAATTTTAAAGATACAGCAAAGTGAAAACATGGAATTGAAGCAGAGAATTTGAGATTTCTATATCTGAAGACTGACAAATGCACATGATGAAAAAATGAATTTAATATTATTCCTAACATCTGAAAATTAATGCATCAACAAATGAAACTGCAACACAGAGATATAATTTTCTGTCTCAGTTCACAGGTTAATGAAAGAATTTTGCCAAGAATGATAGTACTAAACAGTTTAGTTAGTTTTTAGTTAGTGGCAGACAAAAGTATACATCTAGCAGTTTTAATAGCTGCAGTTGGGGTTAGAATTATGGAAATAAAAAATGTTTTCACCAAAATATAAATATATACTTGTGATGACAAAGCATCTAAAAGGATTTGTCACTTGAAACTTGAAAGGGATTTGAAACTGCCATTAAGGGGGCTGATTTTGTGGTTTGTTTTTTTAAATTTTATTTTTTGGGGAAAGAGAAAGGACTAGACTCTCATTTCTCATTTCATAACCTCTCTCTCCAGCCTCAAAAACTGCCATCTTTCTTTCAAAATCTTCAAAATTCTTTTGCAGTTATCATCTTTCCAACTCTGTAACTGATCTGCTCTTCTCCTTACATAATTTTCTATAACATCAAACATCAGCTACCTATTTTCACATAAGTTTCTTACAGCCTGTCCTTCCTTTGGTTATATCTCATTATAAACAGACAAACTCACATAACTCACTGGGGTTTGAACATAATGTTCTTGGGTAATTTTTCTTATTTTTCAACTTTCCTCATATTTACTCTTTCTTCCTGACATTTTTTTCTGTAAAAATCCATGCAGTTATTTTGTTCTTCTTTTTCAAATCCCCAAGACTCTATCTATATGTTACCTTTTGCTAAAAAGCTTAGGGTCTTTTTTTATTTGTCTTCTATAAATCAGGTTGCTAATGCTGATAAACACAGCACTAGCAACCCGATTTATAGAATGACATCCCTCCTCATGGCAGGGGGGCTGGAACTACATCATCTTTAAGGTCCCTTCCAACCCTATCCATTCGGTGGATAAAACTATGACTCTTAGTGAAATAATATTGGATTTTGGTTCATTGCCAGTGTTACTTCAACTAAAATTGTTGCATTGTATTGACAAAAAATATTTTCCTCATCTACATTTTCTCATTCAGTATCAGTTGGTCATCTCCTTCCTTCAGCTGCACTAAGGTACCAATGTACATCATCTGGGATTTGGGAGAGCTCACATTGTTAGACCTTTACCATTTCAATTTACATAATTGGATTTCCTATTAAATCAAGGGTAAATTTCTTCTGATTCCACAAAAAAAGCACGGAGCACTTTTGGAAGTCTCCTTATCCTTTTTTTTAACTTTAGGAACTTAGAGATAGCATTTGTAAAGAACTATAAGCAGAATTCGTCTTTATATTTCCCAAATTTGTTGCTTCTATCACTGTATTCATTATATGGAAACTTCACTATCCCTCATAGAGTACATGACATTTTTACCTATTTATCCTTAATTAAAAAAAAAAAAAAAAGATATAATTTAATAAAGGCAACTAGTTTAGTTGTTTGGGTTTACAAAGTGCACAAGGGATAGTGCAAAAGGTGCTCTCAGGTACTTGCTTAGCAGGCAGAAATTATTTCAGAAAAAGCTCTGATTTACAAAAGAAAGGCTAAAAGTTTTTTCAGGAAGACAGAACCCAGAAGAAGATCTTGGGCCACTTCTTTTCTGGTCTGAACATCTATAAACTACCAATGAAACTCAGACTTGAAGCTACTCTTTAATAGTCTAAACCAGTTAACTAAACAAACGGAGGCACTACAATTAGAAAATTATTAACTGTTTATTCTGCTTTATGTGCTAATTAATTTCAATATGGTCGATCCATATGAAGAAGTGGTTTGTTCACAGGAAGCAGTTGCACAGTCTTTCCAATAGGCGGGGAAATTGTTCGACTCAAAGTCCAAAATAGCTGGTTGAAGAGAAAAATCAACATGGCCATAATCACTGTCACTTTCCAGCAGGCATATGATATATCTTTGTCTAGAATGGAAACTTTAAGACATAACATTCTACTCCAGTGCTTGTACCGTTTCTAGTAATGGTTCAGGAACAGGCTCAAAATTCAAGGGGTAGCCCTCTTGTTGACGATTTCTTAGGATCACTATCCATAGCTGCTTCTGGGATAATAAGGATGTTTTCCACTTTGTATTTTCTGTTTTGTTTCAGTGGTACTGCAAGGCCACAGAGGGGCAAAGGCACTGGAGTTGGCTGGACAATTTTGTCAGAACTTAGAAACCCTAACAGCACAGAATGTAAACTTCTTTGTAAGTTTAAACAGACCTCTCACTTGCATTGCCTTTCAGCTACCAGAAAAAGAATAGAAAGATTCCTAATTACAATGAGCAATTTTTTTTTTTTTCAGGGAATAAAACCAGAGATGCAGCAATAGAATTATGTGAGGTGAAATTAAAGTAATTTTTCCATGACAAAGCTCTTGATTTGCAGAAGTCAAATGAAAATTAAGATCACAATGAATTCTTATACTGTGCAATGTGAGCTACCTCCTTTTAAAAATAAACCAATAATTTTGTCTTAGGAACAATCTGGATCACTTTGTATTATAGCTATGACAAAAGTTCATTTAAAAAAATTTCAGAATTTACACTTACAAAAGAAAAACATAGTAATAGCCCTGGAAGCTTAACCAGGAAAATCTTAGCACTTATGAGAGAAGTTGAAACATGCCTTTCTCAAACAATTGGCTTCTTATTATTTCTAAATCTATAGGACCTCCATTGCTCTGGGAAATGGCAGAAGCAAAAAAAAAGTTCTGGACTAAATTTTACAAATCCCCATACACAGCTCATAAGTGTTCAGGTCTCACGAAATTAGGAGCTGAGTACTGCTCTATTACTGCCTCAAAAATACTGAAAAGCTATGATTCTTTATCTCTATGCATGCACCTTTTCAGCCTCCCAAGTTTAAAATTATACTGTATTACTATTATTGAAGACCCCAGGAAACATATGGAGAACAAGAAGCCGCACATGCGGCTGAAGAGATAAATCATACCATGAAATGTATTTGGCTTTCATAACATATGCTTGCATTTATGCCTGGGGAAACGGGGAGGGGGGGGAGGGGGGAGAAAGGCCAAGATCCCCTTCCTAACGATAGCAATACCAAACAAAACCACTTGTCATGTCTGCGTTTATATTTGCCTTACACCAATACCTTTTTCATAGCCCACAGGCTCTGTTTCCAGGCAACTCATGCATTCTTACCTCTTTCAAATTATTCATACATTGCAAACTTTCCAGTGCATTAACCCGCAATCTTCCATCTTTCTGTAAAACCTGCTTCATAGTCCCCCCTGCAAACTTGCAACAATCTTGTGCTGGTTTTATGGCACACGTGTGAAAAATAATCCTTTTAGGACTTAAGCTGGGTTGTCTGGCTCATACTTCTTTTAATTAGTATTTCACTTGCTCTATCCAAGAACACTTTCCTGCTACAGAGCTACTAGTCACAAGGTTATCTTAATTATGTTAATCACTCTCTCCCAGCTAATACAATTAACTATAATTAGCTGATCCCTTTCCTTCTATACTTTGTTCCCCCAGGGGGATTAGAAGTTATTAACCAGATGAATACCCAACCCCTCTGGCATGACTGTCTCCCAGAATACTCCCAGGGCAGAAAGGCGGGAGGTGCATTGCCCATGCTCTTGGCTGACCCAGCATGAACAAGCATTAGAAGTTCCTTGACGAGGCATTGACTGAAGGTGTCCCTTCCATTATAATCACCTTATATGGAGGATGGAATTCATGGCAAAGCAGTCTGCTTAATCATTAAAAGATATTTTTAATCTGCTATGGATTTTCCTGGAGTACTAAAATGGTGATTGTCATTAGCTCTGCTGCAGAGGTGCACACTGCATTACTGCTGCACAGTTCTTTCTCTTAGTCATTGCAAGAGATGAAACTCCCCTTACAGATATGTAGCTGACTGACTCTCTACTGCCAGGCCTGCAGTGTAGTTCTGTACAAATGTTCTGATGAGTTACAAAACTGTGGTCATTTACAGTAAATGAGTTGCAAAGGAATCATGTCCATCTGGCATTATCATTCTGTCACCATTTTGCATTGTAGCCTCCAGTGACCATATTACTAAAGCAATCTTAAGAGATCTCATATGATATTTCTGTGTAAGCACCCATCACCACATGTTGCACAGGCATATGTCTCACCAGCTAGAGGTTCCAAATATTTTGCACAGACCTTATGATGCAGGAGGCATATGCAAGATCTACAAAGGATGTAAACGTATTTTAAAAAAATATATTGAAAAAATGATCTAACTACACTGGATGATCTGAAAATACATGATGCAATAGCACAATAATGTTTTTTGAAAGCCTTGTGTAATGAAATAAAGAACGCAGGTGAGCATTTCTCAAAAGCAAGTGCTTATCACCACCAAACAGAGATACCTGTAACTTACTGACAAATAGGAGAAAATCAGTGGAAGTATTATTAAAAAGGGAAATTTAAAAGAGTAAATGTAAAAAAAAAAAATACATTTATCAGGTGCAGTCCTCAGTTAGCAGGAATAATGATAGATGATGGAACAGCCTATTCCAGTTTAAGATCCTCAGGCTTTTACTGATACTCATTTCCTGCCATTTTTAGACTCAGTGCATGTACAAATGATCAGAGTAAGTACAGTGATACAGTGCCAAATTTGAAAGTGAACATCTACTTACCTCATCCTGAACCATATTCTTTGCATATTTTACTATCCCAATAATTTTTACCATTGTGACTATAAGTTCAGGCTGCTGACAATGAAAATTGTAAACGGCCATGCTGCAGGGACAGAGAACCCACTCATACATCTCAGCCATAAGGAGGAATTCCAAATCACAGATTTGAACACCTACTGCCTTTTGTTCATTGGTGTATTTAATCATCATTCATATGTGTATTTAATGACACCAAGGCCTGTGACCTCTGTGAATATGACAGTTTCAGGTTCATAGTCTACATGTTTCAAGGCATGTGCGTTGTACATTTAAATGTTTCTTTTTGTGGACAGCTTTACAATATTGCAGAGAAGGGTGGAAGGAAAGTGCATACAGTGAGAATGCAGCAAGGGATGGAGAAGATCAGCAGACCATGCAGCAGAAGGAGTAAGTTAAGCATAGTTATACCTTTGAGATTGCCTACAGGTTAAGAGCCCAGAACACTTGCTGAATATATGTCTGTCTGGGTGTATTGCTGTGTTGTGCTTGAAATCTTGGTTTTTTGGCAAAGCGAAAAAATGCTTTATATGTAAGGCAATAATTTATTGTTAATACAACTGATACCTTTACAGTTTAGTTCTCTAGTTTTAGATCACTTATTTTCTATCCTTTCCCTGGTATAATGCTTGACCTTCCACTGCTCCTGTAGACCCTAATGTTGGTGGTTTCACTCCAATCATGGAGTCAGGGTATTATGTGGAGTTACTGGCAGCTGGAGTCCTTTGGTAGTAGAAATTTCATGTTCATCTTGATGGTTTCTTCATCCTCACATTAGAGATCCATGTGCGGTCATATTTATGTGTTTGCTAACATGTTTTTACACCTTCCTCTTTCTTCATTTGCCTATGTCTCCAGATTACATTCGGTTTCATTATATTAAACATTTGTCGGATATTGAATTTTTACTCTCTTATTTATCCTGAAAATTGTTTTTGTCCTCTTTCCAATCTGTGTTTCATTAACTGACCATTGATAAGTTTGTAGCTGTGGGGCCACCAGTGCCAAAAGTGTAGCCCTTCTCCTATATCCCTGTACCTGTGCCCCTCTATACCACATGCCATGGCTTCACTTCTTGGGCCTCTGAAATTGTACCTGGCCTTTATTTCTTTAAATTAGTGGATTATACTATCCATATAAAACCATGATACCATAAGTAGATGTACAACAAATTACCCATAGCCACTTACTCAGGAGACAAAGCTGCAGCAATTCAACAAAGGTTTGCATATTACAGGGGCTAAAGGTTAGAATGTGTGATATAAAGGTGTTCACTGTTGCTGTTATACTATTTGTATAGATTCATGTAAGCCTTTATGTGTATACATGTATCTATCTGTTTATCTATGTCTGCACATATATATGTAAATTAACACTGTTTTCTACATTGTGTTTTTGCAGACTTGTGAGTGAATGCCTTTGGAAGACTGAGACAAAAGTTTTACGTTCACTTTTTTTACAAGGCTTCAGTGTGGCAACCATATTCCAGAAAATAATTCCTTCCACTTTTCTCTGGGAAATTAACCCTTGTTCCAAATTCTTCATAGGTAAGTTATAATTGCTGGGGGTTTATTGTATATTGACTGAATTGTCACAAACATATATAACGGAATCCACATTAGCATTAATGGATTATAGATCATGGCATGAGATAGACCACTTCTGAACTTGGCTAAAAGTATTTTTATCTAATCTGTAAACTTAATTTATCCTGAAAAGCAAATTACATTGATTTTACCTTACTGGGAAAACATATATAGACATATGAAATTTAGAAATAAATCTTTCATTCATATCTTACCTTTTTAATATCTATGTGAGAAACTATTGCACTCCTAAAGGGCAGTGTAGTTTCAGTATAGCTTACTGTTTCCATTCATAGCCAAAAACACTGGGACACAATGAAAACAGAATTTGACATTAAAGCACAGCTTTGTTACAGAGCAGGATATGCTGGAAGTGTCAGAACCTTTGAGTGTCACCATGATTAGTGATACAGAAGAGAACAGTAGCAAGATGTGTCAGAAATGGGACACCTGTGAGACAGTAGAAGTTACTTAAAGGTTAGTAGCACAGCGGACATACCAGGATAAAAGAAATACTACCCTGGAAGAAAAATGGAAAGAGTTTAATTTAAAGAAGTAAATCTGGAAGCAGGGGGAGTCAATACTTAACAGAACTCTGAAAGGGAGTCTGGGAG
>NW_020955194.1:7722208-7725759 GCF_003031625.1 Empidonax traillii | reverse complement strand
TCAGAAATGGGACACCTGTGAGACAGTAGAAGTTACTTAAAGGTTAGTAGCACAGCGGACATACCAGGATAAAAGAAATACTACCCTGGAAGAAAAATGGAAAGAGTTTAATTTAAAGAAGTAAATCTGGAAGCAGGGGGAGTCAATACTTAACAGAACTCTGAAAGGGAGTCTGGGAGAAATTACAATTGATGTGTCAGAACAGAGGGAGCATGTGGAGGAGGCACCTCTCCTCTAATACAGGGTTACAGACATATCTTTTACCTTTCCATTTGTCCCTTCTAAAGAAGTAACTTTGCTTTCAGGTTTGTCTGCAGGGATATGAGCACTCCTAAGCCTTATTTCAGATGAAAGGAGCCAGTTTAGCAAAAAGTACTCATTAAAATGTCTGAAGCTAATCTGGCTTCTTTAGACTGAAATATATTCATAAAACATTTATAGACGTAGTGGAGGCAGCTGATTGAAGGAGGCAATAGCAACCAGCATGCAACAGGCTGAGGAGCTGCCAGAAGCCTCATAGGCAGCAGAAAAGAATGCATTTGTCATTTACTGCCTTGCAAAAAGTTGTCCTGGTATCAAGGTAGAATAGACTTCTCCTGCGCAGTATATCTTTTTGCCCTGGCGGTCTAGTGGTTAAGGACGCGGCGCTGTCACTGCCGAGGCCCGGGTTCGATTCCCGGTCAGGGCCACTCCCCGGGCAGATGGAGCTCGTTAGCCCTGTAAGGCAATCCATCTACATCCTGAGGACCTCGTGCCACCGTCCAAGCTCGCTTGGCCCCGGCAGATGAACCTCAGGATTAAAGGGTGGGCTCAGTTCCGCGCACACTGTGTCTCACCTAAAAAATCCAATGCACAGGCTGGAAGGTGTAAAGACCTTCCCCAGTTCTTCGTTCGCGAAGACTGGCCATTATTAATATCTTTTTGGTAGCTAACTACATACCCATCCCTGGAGAACAAGAACTATATTAAAATCGATGTGAATAAAGGTAAGTAGCAGAAGGAACAAAGAGACAATCAAAAAACAATCCCAACCAATAAAAGCCCAAACTGAACCAAACCAAACCAAACCAGCAGAGACAAAGTGTATCAACAGTTTTACTCTGTACAGAAATCTTAGCACTACTAGGAGGTTTGGAAAATCCTACTCTGTATATAGGCATGTACATACCTTTACAGAGGAAATGAATTGTTCTATTAACAATGAAAATAGGGATGACTGCAATGGATTGCAATGTGGACTGCCTACTGAATAGAAAATTTTAAGCATAGGCTGCAACTTTTCCATCCATTCAGGTGTTTGCAGGACTCCAACTCTTTTGCAAGTTTTATTTAAAATTGGAGAGAGAAAGCGAAAAACTCAGTAAAGAACACATCATTATAATTCTATTCAAAGGCTTGTATTCACTGGAAATATTAAACTGTGAGGGTACTATGAATGTTTCTAGGTGTTGAGCATGAGTATGGCAAGTATATTTTTTTGTTTAGATATAGAAATATGTGTATGTACTCATATGAATGTCCAAAATACCCATGTATAAATACATTTGTATTAATCCTCATTCTTGTCCTTTCCCTCTTCAGTGGGATTCTTGTGATATATCTTTCTGCTTAGCTTGCTTTGTGCTATAATATATATATTTTTTTTGTTATATATATGTTTTATACTATCGAATTTATAAGAATCTATAACTTTTAACATTTTTTAGGTAGATGATATAATGAGTGAGTATTTGTTGTATTTATTACTATAACATTAGATACAACTAATTTGTATTAGTTTTAGTCTCCTGTAATTTGCTTCTTAATGACATAGTTATTATAATTTTATTTTGATATATTGTACTACTTTTGCATTTCTCTTCAGATAAAAAAAAAATATCAGTGTGGGGATCTCAATTTCTGTAAGCAGACTGTTTTTTTAGCTTACTGTCATCTAAGAAATCCTCTTCTCTTGCTCATCAGGACAGTGGGTAAGAACTACATGTAGCGTGTTTTGAAATAACTTCCCGGTGAAAGCATTTGTAGCTGAAGATAGGACAGGGACTGTTTACTCCTTAAAATTACCTGTCCACTTGTCATGACACAGTTCAAGTTTATTGAGTTGTGTCTCCAGTTTTAGTTTGAGCAGGGAATGATTTTGAAACTTTAACTCATCTATTTTTGCTTTGCTTTATCATGCTACATTCTGCTTTATCCTAACCACTCATAATGCTATCCTTCTTTCTATTTTATTGTGGCAGCTGACTAAAAGCAAACAAATTAGTTTCAAATAAAGCATGAATATATTAATGAATTAAGTTATTGTTGAAATGTAAGCCATTACATAGAATTGCCTTGGTGCTGCTAAATGGTAATTCACCATTTTATCTGATTTGTGGATTTTTGTTTCAAATATGCAAAATTTGATGTTACTACTAAAAGTCATTAAAAATTAAAAAAATATAGTGATGGTCTTGCAGAAAAGACAGATAGGATATTCTGCATTACTTAAGAGTGATCTGGAATATTGTTACAGTGTTTGTGTTCTGGAAATTATATATAGGACATTATTTAATGATTATTGAAGAATCTTCTACTGTTAATCCTTTAATTATTGTCTTGATGAAAAAACATAGCAATGCAGGTTAATTTGGAGAAGGAAGGTTATTTGCAGATTAGAAGCTGACTCTGGCCAAGAGATGATCATCAATATATTTAATTAAATTCCATATTTTAGTGAACTGCTTTACTTACATCTTTGTATATTTGCTTTATTGATTCAGTGGAATGTTACCTGAAAAGGAAAGGTGCTCTGGGTCTGGCTACCTGAATTTTAATCATATGCATTTAATTGAACAGAACCAAACCAGGCCTCATAATGTGCACAGAACAACTATGCAAATGATCTGAATCAGGTTCTTTAATTAACAGTGTTAGAGGGTGGAGGAAGAACTTAATGCATTAAAACAACACAAGTAGCTTTGCCCAAAGCACTGGTTTTGGTAATCACAAAAGACATTATTCTTGTTATACTATTGAATTCCAGGTGAGTCAGCAGTCACTTACTGCACTAATTAGAACTCACCATCAAGGGAATGCAAAAGTCATGACTGGAGCACCATCAGTCCCTAGGCTATCTTCATTATTGGCTTTTCCTATACAAATAAGTGTGTCCTCTGCATCTTTGTTTAAAAAAAAAATTGGTTAGATACTGCAGAAACCAATAAAGGCTCTTGTGAGCTCTGCTGGGTGAACAGATGAAGGAGTGGCTTCTCAAAATGTGTGAAATTCACACCTTCGAAAGAAATATTTGAAAATACTTCAAATATTAAAGTAGCAACACTTACTCTGAAAGCTTAGATTAAAGAGTATATCCTGTTTTCAGGCAGCTTTACTGATCAACATCAAAATCTGTATGTCTCCCTTGATCTCAGGTATTTTAAAAAATCCTGCAAAATAATTAATATCAGACTTGTCTGTGTTGTACTGTTTGACTTGCTAACATTAAAACATACTACAGTTTCATTTTTTCTCATGTTTATAGTCTCTTCAGTTTGGAAGAGACACTATAT
>NW_020955194.1:7719030-7722187 GCF_003031625.1 Empidonax traillii | reverse complement strand
CAATCCATCTACGTCCTGAGGACCTCGCTGCCACCGTCCAAGCTCGCTTGGCCCCGGCAGATGAACCTCAGGATTAAAGGGTGGGCTCAGTTCCGCGCACACTGTGTCTCACCTAAAAAATCCAATGCGCAGGCTGGAAGGTGTAAAGACCTTCCCCGGTTCTTCGTTCACAAAGACTGGCCATTATTAATATCTTTTTGGTAGCTACTACATACCCATCCCTGGAGAAAAAGAACTATATTAAAATCGATGTTGAATAAAGGTAAGTAGTAGAAGGGACAAAGAGACAATCAAAAAAAATCCCAACCAATAAAAGCCCAAACTGAACCAAACCAAACCAAACCAGCAGGGACAAAGTGTATCAACAGTTTTACTCTGTACAGAAATCTTAGCACTACTAGGAGGTTTGGAAAATCCTACTCTGTATATAGGCATGTACATACCTTTACAGAGGAAATGAATTGTTCTATTAACAATGAAAATAGGGATGACTGCAATGGATTGCAATGTGGACTGCCTACTGAATAGAAAATTTTAAGCATAGGCTGCAACTTTTCCATCCATTCAGGTGTTTGCAGGACTCCAACTCTTTTGCAAGTTTTATTTAAAATTGGAGAGAGAAAGCGAAAAACTCAGTAAAGAACACATCATTATAATTCTATTCAAAGGCTTGTATTCACTGGAAATATTAAACTGTGAGGGTACTATGAATGTTTCTAGGTGTTCAGCATGAGTATGGCAAGTATATTTTTTTGTTTAGATATAGAAATATGTGTATGTACTCATATGAATGTCCAAAATACCCATGTATAAATACATTTGTATTAATCCTCATTCTTGTCCTTTCCCTCTTCAGTGGGATTCTTGTGATATATCTTTCTGCTTAGCTTGCTTTGTGCTATAATATATATATATTTTTTGTGTGTTATATATATGTTTTATACTATCGAATTTATAAGAATCTATAACTTTTAACATTTTTAGGTAGATGATATAATGAGTGAGTATTTGTTGTATTTATTACTATAACATTAGATACAACTAATTTGTATTAGTTTTAGTCTCCTGTAATTTGCTTCTTAATGACATAGTTATTATAATTTTATTTCGATATATTGTACTAGTTTTGCATTTCTCTTCAGATAAAAAAAAATATCAGTGTGGTGATCTCAATTTCTGTAAGCAGACTGTTTTTTTAGCTTACTGTCATCTAAGAAATTCTCTTCTCCCACTCATCAGGACAGTGGGTAAGAACTACATGTAGCGTGTTTTGAAATAACTTCCCGGTGAAAGCATTTGTAGCTGAAGATAGGACAGGGACTGTTTACTCCTTAAAAGTACCTGTCCACTTGTCATGACACAGTTCAAGTTTATTGAGTTGTGTCTCCAGTTTTAGTTTGAGCAGGGAATGATTTTGAAACTTTAACTCATCTATTTTTGCTTTGCTTTACCAAGCTACATTCTGCTTTATCCTAACCACTCATAATGCTATCCTTCTTTCTATTTTATTGTGGCAGCTGACTAAAAGCAAACAAATTAGTTTCAAATACAGCATGAATATATTAAATATAGTCATTACTTTAATACATACTCTCATAATTAATACTTACAAACATTAATTTAAAATCTTAAATAATGTATGACAATTTCCTTACAGCTTGAACTCATAACATAACATTTCTTCAGCATTTCTGTTTTTAAATTCATCATTAGGCTGAAAGTCTAGCATGTAATTTGATGGATAATGGCTTTTGAACATGCTCAGCTCTCTCTTTTCATTTTCTTCTTTCTCATCTGTACATAGAGTAAGATATTATCAAAGAAATAAATATAAGACAAGTCCTTTTGTATATGAAAGAAAACTTACACATAGTTAAACTTACTAGAAATAACAAAGTTATTTCATGGTGAAATGTAAGCCATTACATAGAAGTGCCTTGGTGTTACTAAATGGTAATTCACCATTTTATCTGATTTGTGGATTTTTGTTTCAAATATGCAAAATTTGATATTACTACTAAAAGTCATTAAAAATTAAAAAAAATATAGTGATGGTCTTGCTGAAAAGACAGATAGGATATTCTGCATTACTTAAGAGTGATCTGGAATATTGCTACAGTGTTTGTGTTCTGGAAATTATATATAGGACATTATTTAATGATTATTGAAGAATCCTCTACTGTTAATCCTTTAATTATTGTCTTGATGAAAAAACATAGCAATGCAGGTTAATTTGGAGAAGGAAGGTTATTTGCAGATTAGAAGCTGACTCTGGCCAAGAGATGATCATCAATATATTTAATTAAATTCCATATTTTAGTGAACTGCTTTACTTACATCTTTGTATATTTGCTTTATTGATTCAGTGGAATGTTACCTGAAAAGGAAAGGTGCTCTGGGTCTGGCTACCTGAATTTTAATCATATGCATTTAATTGAACAGAACCAAACCAGGCCTCATAATGTGCACAGAACAACTGTGCAAATGATCTGAATCAGGTTCTTTAATTAACAGTGTTAGAGGGTGGAGGAAGAACTTAATGCATTAAAACAACACAAGTAGCTTTGCCCAAAGCACTGATTTTGTGTAATCACAAAAGACATTATTCTTGTTATACTATTGAATTCCAGGTGAGTCAGCAGTCACTTACTGCACTAATTAGAACTCACCATCAAGGGAATGCAAAAGTCATGACTGGAGCACCATCAGTCCCTAAGCTATCTTCATTATTGGCTTTTCCTATACAAATAAGTGTGTCCTCTGCATCTTTGTTTAAAAAAAAAAATTGGTTAGATACTGCAGAAACCAATAAAGGCTCTAGTGAGCTCTGCTGGGTGAACAGATGAAGGTGTGGCTTCTCAAAATGTGTGAAATTCACACCTTCGAAAGAAATATTTGAAAATACTTCAAATATTAAAGTAGCAACACTTACTCTGAAAGCTTAGATTAAAGAGTATATCCTGTTTTGAGGCAGCTTTACTGATCAACATCAAAATCTGTATGTCTCCCTTGATCTCAGGTATTTTAAAAAATCCTGCAAAATAATTAATATCAGACTTGTCTGTGTTGTACTGTTTGACTTGCTAACATTAAAACATACTACAGTTTCATTTTTTCTCATGTTTATAGTCTCTTCAGTTTGGAAGAGACACTATAT
>NW_020955194.1:7708825-7717937 GCF_003031625.1 Empidonax traillii | reverse complement strand
ACTGATCAACATCAAAATCTGTATGTCTCCCTTGATCTCAGGTATTTTAAAAAATCCTGCAAAATAATTAATATCAGACTTGTCTGTGTTGTACTGTTTGACTTGCTAACATTAAAACATACTACAGTTTCATTTTTTCTCATGTTTATAGTCTCTTCAGTTTGGAAGAGACACTATATAAATTAATTCCATAGAATTGCTGAGAAATTTGACATCTGAAATCTGTTATAAAAAGTTGGAGAGACAAGTGTTCTTCATTGAAGATTACCAGTATCAAACTCCCTCTACCCTGAAGCTGTTTATTTACTTGCTTCTACTATACCTTTATAAAAGAACAGAAAAAAGCTCCCAAATTTACTTTAAAATTTTCACTGGAATTAGCTGCCTTTCAGCTCAGTATCAACAAGTCAAATTGGTGAGCCTTCTGTAATGAAAGTAGAGAGAATCTACTCATTAAATTAATGTTTTAAACTGACAAATTATTTTCTTAGTTTTTATTATATTGGGGTTTGGAAAAGCAAATTATATGCCATTATGATGAGGTTTAGATCTATAATTCTACAGCAAGTGTCTAATCTTAAATAATTTAGGTCAAAAAGGGAGCAATAATCTCGACCTTCAATCTGAAAAGCCTTTCTGAAATGACTGGATGTTGACTATGTTATTAGACCACTGAAATTATAGATATTTTTAAAATATTATCAAAACAGAAAGCTAAAATAATGAATTGGAAGGCATTTCTTAAATTCTATTTTTCAGTTATAAAGAATTGTTCTCTATAAGGATCTATAAACAGATATATCCATTGACTCACTTATCTGAGAAACTTTAATCTTAGGGAGAGAGATTGGTAAAGGTGAGGAAAGAGGAACCTTAAAGAACTGCTGGAATAAAATGGTAAATGGCCTTGCAGATAGATGGAAGAGAAGCAGTACAGAATATCTCTGGAAATACTGCAGTTGCCAACAATAATACAGTTTCACTCAGTTATTTCTAGAATTAGGATATCAGTGCTCCTACTCCCAGATTTTGGAGATTTTTGTAAAAGAATAGTCAAAATAAGGACTTGACAGCTAACATCACTTAGAACTAAGATGACTGTATAAACATAAATATCCAGTTAAAACTACATTGAAGGTCCAGAACATGGATGTTTTTTCAACTTAAGCCTCTTATAACACTGACAGCATTGGCCACCTCACAAGACTGAGTTGTTATTCTCTGCTGGTGGCAGTGGTGACAGCACTCATCTCGGAATGTGCATGCTGAGCTCCTTTCAGGCGTGCCCTGGCCCTCATCCATAACCATTGGGTGGGGGTGGGTTTAACATCACTTGCTGAAGCCATGTCACTACGATTAATTTGTCCACTGAGAGGGAGCCTGCAGAGGGAGTACGAGTGTGTGCCTGAGTGTGTGCCTGAGTGTGTGCCCTGGAAATGACAGGAAGTCAAGTTCTGGAAGAAGGAGTCTGCGTTTCTACAGCAACTTAAAAAAAATCCTTTACAATATTCAACTCAGGAATTTCAGAACCTGCATCCTGTGGCTGGAACCAGTTCCAAACCCTCTTTTACAAGACTTGCTACAGCCAAAGGGATGTTTTTTTTTCATTTTGCTGTTGTAAATGGCTGTAAGAAATTAAAAGATTGGATGGTGTCACATCTCCACCATTTTGTGGATCAAAACACAGTGAAAAGTTCACATACTTATGACACTCGAGCAGGTAAAAGTTAACCTTGAAAAATCTCCGTATGAGGTCTTCACCTTCTATGCCCATCAAACTTATCTGTGTGCTTTACACACAAGTGTGATATTTGATGCAATTGGACATTGACAAGGTCTGTCAAAAGCTTTACTGCCCTGGACAGGGGACCTCTGCATGGACCGGGGACCCAGGAGCTGAGGGTGACAATATGGCAGGCACACCAACAAGGACTGTCATCCTTCAGGATCTGAGTGAGATAAAGTCCAGGGATGGCAATCAGTGCCAGCCAGGAGTTTGGTGACTGACAAGCAAGTCCATACTGAGGACAAACCAGAAAGCCACATCAGCAGATTAAGATTCAGATCACCAAGAACAAAGTTGCAGAATTACTCAGTCAAGGAGAACTGGACTGTTAAATCACATAAATACTTATGACTCACTTTTCCTGTATGCATTTAATTCTGAAGAGTGATGAAGCAGAAAATAATAGCACCAATAATAAATAATAAATTTTAAATATTAACTTATAGTTATTAATATAAAATGAAAATAAATAATACTAATAATAGGACAATATTAGAAATAAAACAATGGAGAAATAATATGATTCCACAAAATGGGAATTCCACATGTTTTTTAAAGTAACTGTTGTTATAATCAACTATATTGTCTGGTCTCAAGTTTTGATTCCTGTCTTTATATTACTCACGAGTAGACTTTTGTAGTAACTTTAATTATTCATAATCATGAGCCATCAGCTATGCCAACAAGTTTTTAAGCCTGTTGTTCCTTTGGGCACTTGTAGTTTTCTCTGGGAATTCATAATTTACTATCAAAGCCTTATGACTGGTATATTTTTAGGTTTGTAGCCACACTGTAGTCTGATGACCTAATTAGATAACTGAGAAGCAGAATAAAGCTTTAGAAAAGAGCAACCAATGTGCAAACATTCATGCAAAGCATGGAATTTTTGTATATTAATGATGATATTTCCTTTCCAAGTTTGTGTAAAAACAATTGGTTTAGAGACAACCACAGGAGAAAAGATTTTTCAAGGATTTTTGAAGAAAATAAGCGCGATATAAGTCAATGTTTTCAGTCCTTTGGCTTGGCTTGGCCATCCCTTTCTCCTCCACGTGAAGACAAAGGGGTTTAATCATGTTATTCATATTATCACATACTGGTGTAATTTTAGCTCTCATTACAATTCGCTGTGCACCTGATTTCTGTGACCCAAGGTCTTTAGCTAGAGTACTTTTGTCACCTGAAGTGTTGACATTTCTGCTACTAACTGGCTTTCATGTTTACTTCCCCTGAAGTACTTAAGAAAGGATCTGTATCATCCATCTCTAGAGTAGCGAAGAAATATTTCAGCATTAGGCTTTATTACATTTCTAGCTCCTTCTTCAGTATTTTGTCTTTACCACCTGCTTGGCTTAATATTGTTTGTTCTCTTTGCCTCTTAATTTAGGCTTGTTAATAATCTGTTAATGCAGTTTCAATGAAACATCCCTTGCATGAAACCTCATCAGCTACCTCATTACCAAATCTTATTGAAGTCACTCCACCTATTATCACCTGGCCAAAATTTCATTAAGTTCTTTCATTGAGAATGTGGGCAAAGACAGATTAAGTTACATGAACACTTATAGGAAATAAAAAAATAATAACTGTGGAACAGTGAATAAATGTTTGACCACTTTGAAAAAAAGGCTTCAGTGTAAATTACACTTAAAGGCTTCCTGTTTACCTGACAGTGTAGCTGGATATGATGTTCAGCTACTATTAATGCATGCAGCAGCCCAATCAAGTACAGGTAATGAAATATTCAGAAAGACTAACCATTCAAACAATTTCTGTCATTAAAGGATATAAGGTAAATATACAATTTAGTAATAATAGATCTTGAGTCAATGGTTCTTTGATCTTCTCATCTTAAACCGAGACAGGAAATAACAAACTATAAAGAGAAGGCACAGGTCATGGTATCAACATATAAAAGTGTCAATTTTACAGAGTTCTATAATTCTCCTTCTTCAAGACTATCTTTTGCTCTAGGTATATCTGGGTAAATTCTGTATAACGGCTGTGAGACTATTTTTATCTAAAGATAAACTGCAACACAGCTGTTAAACATAGTCCAGTGAGTTTCATAGGCTTTGTAGTAATTTAAAGAGATTAATTTTCACCTGCTCTGGGTTATTAATTAGAAAATGTATGATATTTTATCATACACTAATGGACAAGCTCTTCAAGAAATGCACCTGAAACACTAAGCAAAATGGAAAGTTATGCGAATACAGGAACTTAGCCTTTACAATTTAATATGTGTCTCACTGGAAAGAACTGTATATAAGATTTAATCTCTAAACATCTCCTAAGTGTAAAGCCTGCAACTGTACATGTTCAGAATTCATATAAAATATGTATTTCTTTGACTTCTGCATAGGATTAATTTGTAAACTAGTTATCATGTGGTTCATATAGTTATCATAAACATCTTTACTCAGATGGGGATCTACAATGTCATCTTCCATCAGGACAAATATTCTTGATTTGTGAGTCGGAATTTTTCTCTTCACTCTAGTTTCTGATGGCTAATCAAACTCTCAATTAAAAAGATTTTTCCTAATTTAAATATGCCTTTAAGTCATTAATTTTGTTATGCTTTTCTCAACTAGATCAACACAGCCTTAGGAATGCAAAAATTTTCATAAGGTGATGACTTGTTCCATTATGTGTAAGGCCTTAGAGCTAAATGAATTGGTTTCTGAAATCTACATTTACAATAAGAGGGTTTTTCTAGCCCTTTAATTTGTGGTTCTAGTCTTCTAATTCTCCATAATTTTCTAAATATGATTCTCATAATTGAATTTTACTATTCATTCATGCTCCATCTTTGGTTTGTTTGTTTTTAAAATTAAAAAAAAATTTTCCTCTTTAATATGGTTCTTTTTATGCTTCAGAATACCCTGTATCACTTGACTGGTCTGTTCTTGCTATGCTATGTCTACTTTGCAGATCAGTATTGTGTCATTCTCTATGAATTATATCTGAAGTATTTTTTTAATTTACTATTGCATCAGTAGTTTAGAATTTAAATAATGTCAAAATTAATGTTAACACCTAATGAAGCTCCTTAGATATACCTAGTGTTTTAATTCCTACATAACACTACTTTTTGCTAACAGTAGTAATTTCTTAATCCTTTTTTTTTCAAGGCACTGTGAAAAGTATGTACTAATTTTTTAGGTCTGTGCAACTTTAAATCATGCTTTGGTAACATCTATTACATTTAAAGTTACCCTTGTCAGTCAAACTTGTAATCTCATAAAAAAATGAAATCTGTTTTGTTTGATAAGACCTGTCCCCCATCATGTGTTATTGATTACATTTAAATTCCTTTTAATTTAATTATGTATTGATGAAACATGTCAGCTTTCCTTTCTTCTGTTCAAGGATGACAAAATAGTCATCAATCTATACTCTAGCTGGGTCATCCTACTGCTTCCATTGGCACACCACTAACTCTCTAATCTTTGGAGATTACATTTCTATTCTATGATGGATTAAAAATAAATTGCAGGAATCTGAACAGAACCCCCACCAAATCTCATGTGTTCATTCAGGTTATCCAGCCCTGCTAATTTAGGAGGGTCTTTACAAAGAAGGAAACAAACATGAGGAGTGCCATTCAGATTACTGGTTTTCCTTGTTTAAACATCTTAATAGGAACTTTGGTCAGCTTCCTCCCTCTCAAGGAAAACATCAGGTTTATAAACAAAGTATGATTACAAGATCTTTGTTACCTTGAGCACAGTAGGCATTTCCAATGTTCAGAGATTTTAGGCATGTATTTCCAGGTGGTCTCAGATCTCCCTCTTACCTTCCTATGAGTGACAAATGCCCCTCTAGAGTAAGTGTTTTCTATTTCTGTTGCATAGAAATGTATTTGAACTCCATACAGTGTTCTAAATTCTCTTATTGACAACATGAATTATTTTCTCTAGATAGTTCTTTGTAGCAGTTATTAATATAATAAATAAATAAGTCCCATGGGGACCATGGTGAACACCAGTGTGGTGTGTAACGAACGTCCCTTTACTCAAATAGTCACAGCTTAAATAGTAGTTTCAAATGATCCCACGTCACATAGGTAACTTCCTAAGCCAATCCCATACAAGCATTCAAGTGAGCATGCGCAGCAGAGTCTTAGAACTACAACTTCCAGAATACCTCAGCAGAACCTGGTATAACCACACCCACAGTTCTTCTCAGATTTTCCTGTAACCAACACTTTGGATGGGGCCTCTGATGCTCTGGCCAATTGTCTCCATGAGGCAGCAAAATTTCCTCTTTCAGACTGGCTGTATGAAAAGTAGCTCCTAATCTGTCATCACTGAGAGAGAGAGACAGAAAGAGAAATGGAGACAAGAGACTGAGAGGCTGGGTGTATCTGGTTCAGCCTGAAAGGATTTTAGATCTGTTTTTTTCTTTTCAGTCTCTGCCCACTCTGATCATATCTACCTAGTGCTCATAATAGTCTCAGTTCATTCAGATTCTTTCTCTATTCTATGACTGCAATCATCCCTTCAATAAAAAAAACTCTACTGGTAATAGAGGAACTACTATGTCCTGAAGGTGTCTAAATGTAACTGAGGGACAAAGGCTCAAATATCAATAGGACTAACAAAGTTATACAGAAGTATGACACATAAAATCCCATGGGTTTATGAATAAAGCAGTACGCACCCAAGGATGCAACTAACTACGTCAGAAATGCATCTATTCCTCATTTTTTTTTCTGTATATCACTATAAGGAATGCTACCACATCAAGGAAATTATAATAAATCACTTTTCCTTCTGAAGAACTTGTAGCAGAACACTTGTTACCCAGACTGAGCATTTAAAGTTGCTAATTACATAACTGATAGTGTATATTCAGTGAGCAGGCAAAATGAGTACCCTAAAAGAGTGGAAACGGAAAATCACAAGTTTTGATTGCATAGTGATATTTTGAACTACCTAAACCATTTTAACCTATCAAGAAAAAAGCTGCCCGATTTTTCCCTGTAAAATTAGTAGAAAAACCAAAATAACTGTCATGGTTTTGTTTGTTCTGGGAAACTCAGCTGGAATTTTTCCCTTCCCCCTGCCCACAGTGTGAAAGGGATGTTGAATAGGCAGGTTGGCTGTGCCTTGGGCCATTAACTAACACAAAAGAAGTGGCTGGTAAAACCACGTTCGGAGTTCACGGCCCTCAAGATCTTATCTGTGGGAAGGGGTAAGGAGTTTTTTTTTTTTTAACTTTTTTTCCTCCTCTCTGGGGAAACGAGAGGAGTTTGTTGCTGCCTGAGCTGGGACAGGGTCCAGGTGACAGGAGCTTGGAGGTGGTTTTGATCTCGGCCGGGCTGCCGGCTGGGAATTTTGCTTGGATTTTCATCGGTGAGGAACTTTTTGGGAGGCCTTTGCACCTCCATTTTTTTTTGGTAGCAGTTCTCATGCACATCAAAGGAGGGGAAAATATACCACATGACTCAGCCACAGGACAGAGTGAGTTCCCATTGGGAAGGACCCTTTTTTTCTTTCCCTCCTTTATCTTTTTTTTTTTTTTTTCCAGTGAGGGGGAGGGAAGACGACCATTTCCAGCTTCTCCAGCACACCTGGAGGGTCCCTCACTTGGTGACCACCAGTGATCCAACAGTGCCCCCTGCTCACTGTGGTTAGATTTGCACCAAAGGGTGCAAACTGATCTGTTTACTTTTTTTTGTTGTTTGTTTGTTTTGAAGGGGATTATTTTTGGGTATAGGATTACTGTTTGGTTGTTTCATTTTGTGTTCCTTCATTGTTCTGCCAATATACATATATCTTTTTATAAAGCACTGTTATTTTTCTTTTTTCCACATTTTTCTCCATTGGAGCCTTTTAATTTCAGATTTACAATTGCTTAGAGGGAGGAGTTTGGGTCTCCTTCATAACTCATCCTCAGCAAAACACTTATGTCTCATTTAAGCTGAGACACAAACAAACAAAACATTGGACCCAACAATAATTCCAAAATAACTAGTTGTTTGAAGGTTTATCAGAAACAGATACACCAATATTCCTCTAAATACAGTTTTAGAGTTTTCACAGTACTGTGGTTTGAAAATCAGTTACACTAATGTATTTTCTGCTTAGCGTTTGTAATCATCAGAGCACCACTTTATGGTGCTCATCCATTTAGCAATTGCATTACTTTCGAAACTTGAAGTTCTTCACACAAAAGATGGATTTTATCCCTAAGATTACATACTTTTAAAGTTTCACCATTGTGTTAATCCTTAATTTCTACAACATATTAAAAAATATTCACTTCATATCTGTTTTTTAACTTCATATCTGTTTTTTTTCTGAGAAAAATACTAAAATTAAAATGTGCTCCAGTCATACTGCTTAGTTGTCTATTTTAATGTAATAAGAAAGTGTGAGCCACCAAAATTAATTCCTCCATCAGAATTATTGTGTGGTTCATAGCTCTGAATACAAATAGACATGAGATCATTAAGCTTTTTACCATTTATGGCTCCTAAAATCTATATTCTAGTTTCAGAACTCATAGTGTAATACCACAGAATAAAACTACTCAATAAGGAACATGCTGAGCTGGAAACAGTCTTTGAAGAACATAGAAAGTCAGCCCAAAACTTCTGACAATTTAAGATTTATAGAAATAAGAATTCTTTAGCTCTAATTTGGAGGAATTACACTGGGTCACAACTGGGGCTTTCGGATGAATTAGGTGACTTTAGACAGTGTTTTACTTGCATTTCAGATTGATTTAGATTGGCTAGATGTCATGCTGCTCTGTCTTGTCACAGAAGCAATTGGTCCTGGCTCCCAGCTCCCGTTAAATTCATAATGCAGAGGAAGACCCTTCTTATAGAATTTTGCCATGTGAGAGGAGCTCAAAGCTCCTGTTACACGGGAACTTTGCAGGAGCTGGGAGCCACCAGGCCATGAAGATGCCCTTGGCTATAGTCCTTGTATTTTGTAACCACAGTTTACAGATCCCTTGTGACCAAACAAAAATATTAATTCACACATTGAGTGACAGTAAAGAAAATGTGACACAACTTTAATTAGAATGGAACTAAAATGAGAGAACTTCATGATTTCACTGGGGAATGTACATACCAGCTCAGATTATCATAAATCCTCAGTGGCTAAAATCAGTGGTATTTTAAACTTACTGCTATTCAAAAAGTTGTTAATCTGCATCACAATGAATGCAGACATTTCCAAGGGTTTTCATGGTATGATCCTTCCCTTTCTCCATGGGGACAATTTTCAACTGCCTTTGTTGCTGTTTTGTAGAGATGGTTATTCTAGCATTTTTTTAAGGATTTGAAAAAGGACATTTTGAACA
>NW_020955194.1:7701134-7707983 GCF_003031625.1 Empidonax traillii | reverse complement strand
TACTGCTATTCAAAAAGTTGTTAATCTGCATCACAATGAATGCAGACATTTCCAAGGGTTTTCATGGTATGATCCTTCCCTTTCTCCATGGGGACAATTTTCAACTGCCTTTGTTGCTGTTTTGTAGAGATGGTTATTCTAGCATTTTTTTAAGGATTTGAAAAAGGACATTTTGAACAAAAGAGTTAAAAATACAAATAATCATACACCAAAAGTAAAATCTTGAGATTTTACTCATTTCACACCTTCAACAACCAATTGTTTTCTGACTGAAATACATTTTTGTCACATTAGCAGCATCTCTTTACAATTGCTTTTAATTTTTGGGGTATCCCTTTCATTTTAATTACAGGCTGCATATTGGATTACAGGGGCAACATTTGTCATATTTATCATTAATCATTATGCAAACTATTTGTTAGATTTTTAAAATAATATGTATTTTCTCTAATATATGAATAAAAGTTAATAGATTTATTTATTAACTGGTAGGCTGCATCCAATAATGAGGTAGTTCCATCTGTTTCAGGCTTGGTTACGCTTACAGTTGTCATCTGTGACAGCTCAATTCTGTGTGCTGATTACTTCAGAATTTTGCAGTGGTGCAGCTTCATCCTTCTGTTTTCCTCAACAGGGTTCATAGAATTTGTAATTACTGATGGGCTCTGACTTCTATATAATATGTTCATATAAAATCAAAAAATAAAAAGAAACGTGAAATCACATTTGTAAACATTATTCCCCTATGCAATGGTTAGTACATTTACTTTGATTATATTTTTTTAGCTCTTTAATTCTTCAAAGACCATACCTCTTCTATCAATTAATGTTTTGGAATGGATGACCTGTGAATATGTGAGGAACAGCCTTTAACCCAACAGGAGTAAAGCTGCTGTAATTAGACTAAGAGGGGAAAATAAGGCAAATTTGAATGAAACTCATTTTGTAACAGAGACAAAGTTCAGACAGGTTGTATTCTGTGGATCCTCACTGCCTGTGACTTGTCAAGCTACGGCCCTTGTTGAAGAGACCTCTTCAAAGGAAGCAGCAAATTTCTCATCTTCAGGTGCAGAAGTAACATAAAACCAATTTTAGAACAAGGGGAAAAAAATGTTAGATACAGAAATGAGGTCACTGAGCTGGTTCCAGCATCACTTTACATCTCAGCCATGTGGCCACAGAAGATTAAGCATCAAACCACACCGCATAATTCTTTACCAGTGTCACCTTATCATCCTATTAATTCATTGTATGAGAGATAATTTTAAAAGAATTTCTTTTCCAGCTTTTGTGCAAATGCCAAAGAAAAAGAAAAGATGACCTTGAAACTCATTGAAAGACATGGTTAGAGACTCAGGCCAAGTTAGGAACTAAGTGCTTTTTCAGTACTTTTTCCATGTGACCTTATGCACTGGGAATTACAGATTATTTTCTGAAAAAATAGTTGTTGGGGTTTATGTTATTCTTAGATTTTATGCACAAATAATCAATGTACAGAACACATTTAATATTCATTTTCAAAAGATCCACAATTAAAACAGTTAACTAACTCCAAAGGAAATCTAAATAAATTGTAGAATATTTTGTTTATTTGGGTTCTTCACAGGTTTCCTCCAAAACATCAAGAATTCTTTACTGTTTTTTCCTAGGGTAGTCAGAGGAGGGACTTTCTAGAATTTTTACAGTTCTTTTTCTATTAAATCCAATGTTTGTTTCCCATATGAGGCTTCACACTTTCTCTCTGTGTATTTTCTTATTCCTTTAAGGGCATGTACAAAGCACAGTTGGTCATATGAAATTACCCAGGATAAGAAATTACAGGATCTCTGCTAGGATTAACTTCTTCATGAAGTGTCCATGGTGAATATTTTACCAATATGAATTTTCAAGCTTGATCACAGCACTTAACCCTAACCTCACTTGGATACCCGGAAAATTTCTTACATAAATGAAGAATTTAAGTACGCAGACTTTAAGTACACAGACTTCATGTTCTTTATGCCTTTATGTTTCCATTTATTCTAATGGTATAACAATCCTCATAATTTCTAATATCCTGCTACATATTCCCAGTATCCTGTAGAGCCTACAGAACTGCAATAGCTGCCTCCTTGCAAAGCTACGTCCTGTAGCTCTACTTGTATATACTTTTTCTCTCATAATGTTCATAATCAGAATTCCATTAGTTCAGCTTCCTTTAAGGTTTAATGTAAATTTTTTCATGTTAATTTTCCTACTGTGAGACAAAAAGCGACCTTTGTCTATGGAGCCTCAGGTACTCTGTGGCTGAACAAGAAGCTGTTATGATAAAAAATCCACCCTCATGGTGAGTCTTCTGCAGGCAGATTTTCAGGACATGATGTTCTCTGAGACAAAGCTAAATGCAGCTGACATTTCATCTAAGCTGAGAAAGTAGTGTGGGAGATTTGGCATGACTGCGGGTTTACCTTGTCTGAAGAATGAAGTCTGATGGACATGAAGCATCGGCATTTTAATTTTGCATATTGGTCGAAAAATGTCCAGGTCAATAGTAAAGCCTCTTGTGTTCTAACAAGTAATGCTTTTTCATTCCTTCTGTTTCTCCTCATTTGTCTCCTCTGCTTGTGAGTATTTATGTCAAGGAGCCCAAAGACCTGTAAAGTACTGAGGCCAGAATTCTCAGAGGACTAAATGAACTTCTTTGACTTCACAAGGATAGGATTTGGTCTTTGTAGCAGCAATATCTGCTAGCAGGACAAAAAAGTTACTTGCTTCAGTGTATGAGGTTCTGTTCTTAAAAAGCCTATTTGTAACTTTCTTTTATTGCAGATGAGTTTAATTCATACTTGTTACCAGAAGGCAACATGGCAACTATATTTAATCTTCAGCACTGACAGAAATACTTAAAATAGAAGTGTGTAACTGCAAAGTGTGGAACATATCAGTGTAAAAACCTGAACATTCTAAATGAGAAGTCAAAGTAAGTTTATTAATTAAGCTCTCAATGTATTGTCTTTATCACGTTTGTTTGTAAGTCTGTGTATACTCCAGGGCCGTATCTGAAAGAGGATTTTTTAAATTAAGAAAGCTAATACTAATTATACCTGTCTAAAAACTAGGGTGGATGTTTATTAATGTTTTGTGAGCATTTCTTCTGGATTTTTCAATGAAGTATCAAAAAAAGATTGAATGTTAATTCTAGTAGCAGTAGTGAAGAATAGAGCTTCAGATCACTAGAATTTTGGCTTTTCCTTGCAGATACAATTTTTCAATGAATATTCTCCTTACACAGATGCTGAACTGACAGACATGATGAAAGAACACCTGTTTCTTAGTCCATGGCATGTGCAGCTCTAGAGTTAGTGTAATATTCTCATCCTACCAATTTAACTACTGTCTGTTAATAGGGGAGGATGTCTATAGCTGATAGAGCAGCTGAGACACTCATTTTCTGCTTGCTCTTTCTGCTAAGACTAGCAGATGAGGTGACAGTGTCATTTAAGCCTCTCTTTCTATTGGTATAGATGTTTATGACTCTGCATTTAAATAGTCACTTATGCCACATTTTGAAGCTACATTTACACACTGTATACTTGTATTAGGCCAGGTGAATCCACTGAAGGGTAAATAGTAATGATAAGAAGAAAATAAAATGTGCATTTACTTCTGTATCTAGACAGGCCTAATGTGTGCATTACATTTTGTAGCTTCTTAGGTATGTCATAATATAATTTCCCCCCCTCTTTTTAATAGACTTAGAAGATATTCTTATACAAACATATAGCATTTAAACCGAGGGAAGAGCATTGAGTGAAAAATGCAATAACATAGAGTGCCAGTGATGGAAAATACATTGCTATGCATGGACTATTTCGTTATTACAAGGTTTTGTCAAAAAAACCTCATTTGAAGCCGAGGACAACACTCTTGCCCTCTGAGAATCTTAATGGTTTTGGCTAGCATATAGTTAATTTCCTTCATAGTATTGGTCTTCTACTATGTTTAGGTTTTGTGACCAAAACAGTATTGATAATACAGGGATGTGCTATCTATGGCTGAACAGTGCTTACGCAGTGTCGAGGTCTTCTCCATTTCTCCTGCTGTACAGCCAGAGAGTAGGTTGAGGGATGTGCAGTAGGCTGGGAGAGAATGGGGGCACAGCCATGCAGATGACCAGAATTAACCAAATATAACCAGATATTTCATGCTATAAAGAAGGAGGAAAGGGGGATGTCCAGAGTTGAGGAGTTCCTGTTCCTAAGTCGCTGTTATGCGTGACGGAGCCTGAATGTCCTAGGGATGGCTCTAAGCATCTGCCTGCCCATGGGAAGTAGCGAATTAATACCTTGTTTTGTTTTGCTTGCACATGCAGCTTTTGCTTTACCTACTAAACCATCTTTATCTCAACCCATGAGTTGTTCCTCTTTACCCTCCATGTTCTCTTCTCCACCAGTTGCAGTGAGCAGCATGTGTTGGAGTGAACAAATGGCTTGTGGGGCAGAGCTATGTGTTGGTGTTAAACCACAACAGAAACTTATACGCCAAATCTTTGTCCACTCTGCTAATTCACAAAGATGGGTTTTCAGGCCTGTATTAAGTCTGTTGAATAGATTCCTTCTTTCCTTTTCTTCAGAATGACTCTGTGATTAGAATGGTGGAAGAAAGAAGATTCTGTATAAACAAAGGTTGTCATTGTGGCATCCTGTCTTTCTATCAAGTTAACACTTCAGAAACAAAGTACCACCTTTTTAAAAATGGTTTAAAAGCTAATACAAAACTATTGTGAAAACTGTACAACTTCTGCATCCTGCAACTACTTTTGCTGGTGTTGGGGTAGAAGAGCCTCCCCAAAAAGAAATTCCTATTTTCTTAACAGCTTATGATGTTTTAATGTCCACTTCTCTCAAATTCTCTGCCTTTCCCTATCTTAATCATTCTGCATAATGAAAAGTCCATGTACTAAGAAAGCATGCTGAGGCTTTCTAGCCAAGTCTCCACTCAAACTAATCAGTCTTTGATTCTTATTATGTACAAAAGAGAATATTGATTTCACTCCTGTCAGTAAGACTTTATTATATGACATGAGGATGAAACAGATTGTACCACTGACAGCTGCAATAAATGAAATTGCTGTAAATAGTGTGAAACACTAGAAGAGTTAGAAATGTCTTTGCTTTATTTTGATTACTGAAACTGTTCCTATTATGTTATTTAGTAGTGAGGTGGTCTGTTAAAAACAATTAATATTCATAAGAATTCCAATTATATCTAGCTTAAAAAAGAACAAAATATAAGTCTCTTGCAGAGATTCCATTGGAAAATCTGGTGTGTGCTACTATGGCTTTGTTTTTCCAATACCTTATTCACTAATCCACGTCCTACGTATCCCCAAAAGGTAAATTTCCATGAGTCTCTCTTGGTCAACAAGCATCCTTCAGCAATCAAATGATCTTCCTGCTGGACTCAAATCTGGAGTGATTTTCTTTTCTTTCATCCATCTATGAATATTTATTACACCACTAAGTGAGTCTAATAAGAGTCTGATTTAAAGCCCATTCAACTCAAAAGGAGTCTTTCAGATTATTTTAATGGGATTTGATGCTGACCCTAAGACTAAATGTCAGCAGACATTACTAAGGGCTACAAGCATTCTGAGGAGAGAGGGAATGAACACAAAGGAGCAGAGCCTGGTTTGCACATATAAAGAAACTAAATGTCTCAGGTTTCACTAAGAGTTTTTTATTTAGCTGCTACATCAACTATTTGACAAATGAAGCAGACTTTAGTGCCTTACTCACAAGGTGTCAGAACTCTGCTTCTGTGTCTTTTTGTTAGCTTACATTCTGTTTAATACCCAAAAGAAAAATAAGATTGTATTCTGCTGCAAACAGCAGGGAGAGATTTGCAGGAATAGCTATCTAAATTGTACTTTGAAAACTGTTCCCCAGAATAACACCTGGCAGAGGTTTATGAAGATAAAAATCTAGAAAAGTATCTCTCAAAGTAAGGTACTTATTTTTTAATATATTTATCCGTACAAGCTGACAAGCAGTAGAAGTTTATTATTCATATGTGAATACATATAATAATAATATATGAATTTAAATTTAAGTGAGGATATTAAATATTTTGCAATAACTTCAACTGAAACTGCTTTACATGCATATATATCCATACGAAGAGTTGCAATTAATAGTTCAATGGAATAGTTCAAATGGAAACCAGTAATGAGTGGTGTCCCTCAGGCATCCATACTAGGACTGATAGTATTTAATATCTTCATCAATGACATACATAGACACTGAGAATGAGGCCGCCTCTTCAAGCATGCAGATGCCACCATACTGAGTGGTGTACTTGAGGGAAGGGAGAAGGAAGCAGAAGGACCTTGACAGGCTTAAAGGCTGGGGCCATGTGAACTTCATGAAGACCCATAAAACCAAGTTCAAGGTCCTGCTTGGGGGCAACAGCAACCCCCAATACTAATACAGACTTGGGGATGACCCGACTGAGAGCAGCCCTGCACAGAACTTGAGGATATTATTAGATGAAAAGCTGGATATGACTCCACAACATGTGCTTACAACCCAGAAAGCCAACTGTATCCTGGGCTGCATCCAAAGCAGCACAGGCAGCAGGTCGAGGGAGGTGATTCTCCCCCTGAACTCCACCCTTGTGAGATCCCACTTGGAGTGCTACATCCTGATCTGTGGTTCCCAGCACAAGAAAGACACAGGTCTGTTAAAGCAGGTCCAAAGAAGGGATGATCAGAGGTCTGAAGCACCTCTCCTACAAAGTAATTATGAGCTGACATTGTTTATCCTGGAGAAGGGAAATCTTTTTGTGGCCTTTCAGTACTTAAAGGGGGTT
>NW_020955194.1:7699427-7701006 GCF_003031625.1 Empidonax traillii | reverse complement strand
AGTGCTACATCCTGATCTGTGGTTCCCAGCACAAGAAAGACACAGGTCTGTTAAAGCAGGTCCAAAGAAGGGATGATCAGAGGTCTGAAGCACCTCTCCTACAAAGTAATTATGAGCTGACATTGTTTATCCTGGAGAAGGGAAATCTTTTTGTGGCCTTTCAGTACTTAAAGGGGGTTTATAAGCAAGGCTGAGAAATACTTTTTGCTAGGGCCTTTAAGGATATTGATATGAAATGAATATTGCAGAGAGTATGAACACAAGATTCTTTCTTGCTAAGCTGATTTCTCAGTATCCACTGCACCTCAACTAGCACTGGCATGCTGGTCTAGATGCATGTAAACATGCTGTCTTTTGATAACAGAAAGGAATATAATGTCAAAACACATTTAAATATGATTACTGAACAGCTATTAGGCTTTCCTGGTAAATGCTGTGTTAAGTTTCAGTGTTCTGAAAAAGGAAGATTTCAATTCCTGTTACTGCTCAATGCCAAAAGCAAAAGCATCAAACAGCCTTACAATGCAAAAACTTAGCTAAACAGGACATATAACTGAGAATCATTGGAAACTTTGATCACTAGTCCAAGAAAAATTCTTCTTGGAATACATGCTAATTGGTTTAATTTGTAATATTTGTTCAGTGGTATATTATTGTAATTTCTCTTTCCAAAGTCAAAAACCAATATTTAACCATTTATTAGAGCAAACTTCCATATGCCATTTATAATTTATTGGTTGATCTAAATATCTCATGCACTGTTTATCTTGCAAATGGTCTTGAAAGATCTATGGGATGCTTGTTATGGAGTCTTCTATGACTCCTTGAACATATCAAGTAAAGTAGCTTTTCACATTACTAATTTTAGTAAAAAAAATATAACTTTTTTAATAGTTACTGAAAAAAAAAAAGATATTTGCTGTTATACTTGAGATCAGTCAGGGGGGTAACAGTGATTGGCCTTGACAGGAGATGTTTGCTGCTTCATCTCTTGTCTCCTGACATACATTGCATGCCAACTATCTGCTGACCCTAAAACTGAAAAGTATAAGATTGTGCGTGTTGGGATAGTGTGCACTGCTGCCAGTGTATGGAAAGGTGAAGAGCTATTTTATACAGTCTCTTTGATGTTTGCAAAGACATAAAGAGATCAGCAAACAATGTATTTAGGACATGCTTCTATTTTTAAAATGAATACCAAAGAATTACACTCTTCTATTTGATCCTACCATTGAACTCAGAATTTGTAGTGGAGATAAAGAGAGGCAGTAAATATAGAGACAGTAAACATAAAATTCTGTTTGAGATCCAGGTTCAAAAGCAGGGCTTTGAGTTGGAAACTTAATAATGCTGAATTTGCCTTGGTAGAATCATCAGAACATTACCAAGCAGTTTTTAATAAAATCAACTCAAGTATTGAGTATATGGGCTCAAGCTCTGCCAGGGGAGGTTTAGGTTAGATGTTAGGAAGAAATTCTTTACAGAGAGGGTAATCAAGCATTGGAACAGCCTACCCAGAGAGGTGGTGGATTCACCATCCCTGGAGGTTTTTAAGCAGAGATTGGATGTGGCCCTTAGT
>NW_020955194.1:7663541-7698122 GCF_003031625.1 Empidonax traillii | reverse complement strand
TTTTCATGGAATGAGTGTTCTATGTAGTCTTTATGATATTCCATGAACTATTACTCTGTATATATGAGAAAGTGTGCAATACCAGCAAAAGTAGAGTTAAAAATTATTTTTAAGATACAAATATTCTATTTGTTCCTTGGTACAAGATAAAAAAAAAAATCATGATAAGACTGGAATTAAGTTTGTTGTTAATTTTATCTTTATACTCACTATTTTTATAATATTAAAAATATTTTGTAAACAGAAGATTAGAAAGTTTACCAAAATAAATTTAGACATGATAAATAAAAACATAAATTTAATGCAAATAACAACTTCTGTTCTGCATTTTCCCCCTGCATTATTTACTGTTAAAGTCAAGCTGCTTTAAATTAAATGTCTTTTTTCCCCTTGTATTGTCACTTAAAGTGGTTTATGTGGCCTAAATATCTGATTACATCAAATGATGATGTGGTGTATTTTCACATACAAGTAATTGGACACCTGAATCTCATGGTCTCCAAGTTTTCTAGATTAGGCAGTTGAACAAGTCATTTAGAGGTCACAGTTTACACCCCTGGATTTCCCTTCCTCAAACGGGGAGCAATATCTGTGTTTCTTATCTCAGTGTGGGGTCAGCACGCACATGAACCATCTGTTTCCTCTAATGTGGATATTGTCTTTAATGTTGGACATGTTTCAGTGGATCATGCAGGTGATATATTTTTTGCTTCAAGTAAGATGAAATTGCTAATTTAGTGCCCCTAGACCTAAGCTTTCCATCGTTTCCATTTACTGGAAAGGTAGTGAAAGAAACTGAACCCACAGTTTCCATGAAAGAGCCTTACATTTCAACATAGCCTTTAGCTTTAGATAAGTTAGTTGGTACGTTTAAAAGTTAAAGATGGTATTTTTGATTTATGTATCCTTAGGGGTTCAGTTTCATTACTACAAAAAATAAACACTTACTTGAGTCATTATTTAAGTTCCTCTATAGGTTGTTTTTCCTTCTCGTATTCTTTCACTGAAAGAAGCTGAATTTACTTCTGAATAACACAGCAAGTCATTTTGTGTACAATTAAAAGTGTCTAATTTCTGACCAGATTTCCCTCCTTCACCAAAGGTATACATTAGGACTTCAATGATGTGTGAAGATGAATCCCAGTTGTAAATGCACAAGCCTTCATAATATGTTGGGGAACGTATAATTAGCATTTTGGAAACGTGTGTGCATCTCACAAGCAATCTGGTTCTCCTCCTCCTTCCTGTTTTGGAGTCAATAGCCTGTGTTACACCAGCCATCTGCAGTTCCATAGACAGGTGCAGGGTCATCATCACAGCTCCAAGAATGGAGTTCAGAGAGAACTGAAAAAATTGCTAAGCAACTAAGAAGAATTTCCAGCATCATTAAAACATTGCACCAGCATTTATTTCTAAAAATATGCATTTTTTTATTTGTTTGTTGGGGGTTTCTTACATTTTTCTGGACATGGTTCGTTCAGAGAAAACAGCACATGGGCTTGCTAGTAACTTTAAACCGGGGAGGAATAATGATAAATATATAAGACTAACCATAAAATATAGAGGAAAAAAAATCCAGTTAGTTTGCTGAAGACTTGTAATACATTGAAGTTAATAGACTATTCTACAGTATTGATTGCCTTAGAAACATGATGTGGCTTTCTAATAGTTGCAGACACTAACTAAAATGCTGATGTGGTGCAATGTGCCAGATAAATACAGCACAAGAGATCAGGCCAGCAAAATCTCCAAAACTTACATATTTTTACATCTACTCAAATCTGGGTTTGGGTTTTATTTTTTTCATTTTTCTGTTGCTTTAGTGGACTGAACCCTTCCTACAAACTCTTTCCCTTTCTGCATATGCTCCTCCCTTTAATTTGATCCATCAGTGGGGTTTAGGCAAAGAGAGTTAAAATCACAGCAAATAACACCATCCTCTACATAAATAATTATAGACTTAACCAGTGTCCCTTGGCTGAAATAAATTCTCTTGCTGGATCTGTTTTACAAGAATGGGGCTCAATGAAGTACACAACTGGAGCTTTATATGCATTGAAAAACACTGTCATAAAGGCCCATCAGTGTCAGGTAAATAATATTTTCATCCAACATCCTTTTCTGAAAGTATTGATATTACTTGAAATTATGGTAGTAGTTAGGAAAAAAACTTTTTTTCTCTTCTACACACACACACACACACACACACATATGTAATTTCAGGATCATTAAGGGTAAGCAGCATTCACTGACATTTTCATATGTAAGATATATTCTATATGTATCTAATGATGAACATTTTTTGTATTATTGTCTAGTGAGCTCCATAGTAATTTTCCTTTGGTTTTAATGTCACATCGGTGCTTTTGTGGCACAGGTTTTTTAACACTATAGCAATAGCAGCTTTAATTATTTTGTTTTTCACTAGTAGTAACTCAAATCTGAATGATTAACAGAAAAAATATCAATAACATTGAAAAAAGTGTGAATTTCTTCAACATATTCTGATTTAGGTAAAATGAAGGTTTTATTTTTTTAGGCTAAAGCCAAAAAGCCTTACTTAAAGAAGGTCTTAAATCTGTATACACAGACAATTAAATCATAGATGGCATTTCAAATTAGCAATAAGAAAGGCTAGACAAGGCATCAATACCTTTTCAGTGAAAATTCTTGCCAGATGACACTACTAGCAAAAAAAAAAAAAAAATCTTTAATTGTGTTCCAAACTTATCTTGAACTCAAAATGTGGACTGATCATATAAGCTTCTAATTATCTAGTATTGGTTTTGTTTTGTTTGTTTTTTGTTTGGTTTTTTAACAAAATAACTTGGTACAGTGTTTCTACTGCTGTAGTATAAGCATAAGCATGATGTCTATTTTTTTAAAATGTAAGGCATACATTCAGGATGTTGATATTATTTCTACACTCTCTCCTATGCATTATTTAATATATTTGCACCGTTTGATTTCGATTTATATGCTGATATTTCAGAAGACTGTCCATCCATTCTGGGAACTTAGATCCCTAATCATACACAAATTTTGATCTGTTTCTCCTATTGCCTACAGCCAGCATCACTTTCATATTCTGAATACAATTTCCAAATTAAAATATTCCCATAAAAAGAGAATATGAAGGTCTCTTGAGAAGATGTACTGTTTAATAATTCATCTCTTATGTGCTAACAATTATGTGTTCGATATTTAAGAAACAGAGGTAAATAAAAGGTTCAGATCTTCCCTCTTATCTGCACTTGCATATTCAGCTTATTTCTGGCTTATTCCCTTTTTCTGTGCCCTGGTGGTTGGCAGAATGAGCATTTGTGCCCTACTGATGAAAGTGTTTTTTCTCTTAAATGACTCATGCAGCACAAGCAGGACTTTCTGTTGAGGCTGAAAAAAAGTCTCCGATGTTGAGCAGTAAGTGTTAAAACTGTTTAATCCAGTCTGTCTGCCTTCTGACCTGCAGCAAAAAAGGTACATTCTTAATTCATCTCAGTGGACAAACACAAAGTGAAATTCTTGTGAAGAGTGGACACAATATAGGTACACAGGCATGTGTTAGGACACAGCCTGGGGTTTAACTAACTAAACTCACCATGAGAAACTGCTGGACATGGCTTGAGAAATTGCTGGATATGACAGATAACAGAGGGAGAAGCTGACAAGTGTTATGGGTTGTGCTGTGAATAATGGTCAGATTTCATATATAGTTACAGGGCAGGGAGGTGAGAGACAGGTAAATCTCATAAATAATTAGGGGGTCAATTGGGGATCTTTGAGAAGTGAGATATGGCAAGGTCAGCAGACCCTCAGCAAACATAATCTCTGAGGCATCAAATTGCAGTACAGGTGCAACAAAAGTCAGCACAGTGGGGAAAGGCTAATTGAATGCAAATAACTTGATGGCTGGTAAACTTCTCTGGTCAAGCCCTGTCCTTATTACATTTTATTTCTAATTTGTGTATGAGTGCACTCCTTTCTGAATATGAGTGTGTGAACTACTTGTGACCTTCAAAAGAGGCTAGTCAGTAAGTAGGATGAGTGCTCTGAGTGCCAGCCACTGGAGAGAGAAACTGTGGGTCTGAGGAGTGCATAGGTCTAGGAGGCAGCTACCGATGGAAACCATATTGTGTGTGTGAGGGTGTGGAACACCAGTAGACTTCAGCCTGGACTAGCATGTGGTAAGAGGATGCCAGAACCTGGAAAGACTAAGGGTCTCAGAATACGACCCAGTGAGTGCGTGAGGCATCTGGAATCTGGGCAAAGATGTGTGATAATATACAAAGAGTGTATGGAAGTGGGTGTGCCCATAAATCTGAAGAGGGTAGGCACATATATGAAACCACTTGTATATGTTTCATACACATATGAGACCACTAGTGAGTTTACATCCTGGTCTGTGTGTGTGTGTACCAGAAGTGTGTTCTCCACCTCACTGCTGACTAGACCTGGCCACAGGGAGCCTTTGCAACCATGAGTCTTGGATTGCAGATACCCCAAGGGCTGAGAGGGACCCAAGTCATCTCTGCATGGCCAGGAAGGAGAATTTCCTGAGTTAAAAAGTCTACCAGGTCTGACTTCCTTCTACAATAAGTTAATGGACATGTTAGTCAGAAAGAACACAAAATTGTCCTCTAGTCTTTAACTCATCCTTAAAAGAGCGTTCAGTAGAGAAATGACAGAACTTTTTTTTTTTCATGAGAAAAACAATGCAACCTTGATGTAATGACTTTTGTCATCTTCTGTTAAGGCCCCTAAAACTACACAAATTTACCTAGGAACAAATGATACAAAATACACCTATCTTATTTCTTACCGTCTACATACTTGAAAGTCAAATCTGTACTGGAAAAACAGTGAGGTTACGTTATTTAATACATAAACAGGCCTATTGCTACACCTCATTATAATTTTCTGTTTTTTCCTTTTGCAAGACAGAAATTTGGTGTACGAAGTGTATTAGGAGCCTGAAAAGTCCAAGAGGAACCTTTCATAATTTTTTTCTTATATGCAAATATTTTTACAAATATATTTGAAATAATGTGACATAATATCTCTATTTATTTACTATTCCTTGAAAGACAATTATTTTTGTTTCATTTTCACAGAAAATTTATCAGCACTGGTGTATTTTCCCCAATTACGTAAACTAGTTTCCAAGCACATAGATGAATTTACTTTCTATCCTGCATTATTACCAGCTGTATTAAGTAATTGGTAGATAAATCATTAATCATTTCCTTTTATGTTTAGTGTAATAATATTAATTGTGAGTGAACAAATTGAGTAATCACATAGCTGTAATATGTGATTCCCACAGGAGTCCTGTTGTAATTTGCTAATTACAACCATGACACAATATTATAGACTAAATCTAAAATTGAAGTTTACTGCTTCACTACTGATTTAATTCCCAAATCGCAGCAGCAATACCTGACCGTGAACATGCCCCCTAGTTCAATGTAGCTTGCAAGGTTGATGGTGCCAGGTAAGAAAAAGATCAAGAGGTTACAGAAGTGATGGAAACATTAGTAACTTTAATGTAGATACTTTCCTGAGGAATTAATGAAATTATTAACTTTTTGCTGATAATTATTAAGTTACCAGGAAAAATTAATGTTCTAGTTCTTGCTTATCATCTGATATGCAGTAATTATAAAGCTGAAGGAAACCCAAAGAGCATAATCTATGCTACTCTGATAACTTGAATTCTTTAAAGTTTTGCATCAACTTTTAATTTCTCATTCATCCATGACGGTATAATCATAAATGTCAACAATATGAGAAGGGTAACAAAAGTGAGCAGCCAGTGCTGTATAAAGAGTACAGTGTGACGTGCACTTTTAAGAGAGAATCTTGTATGCTAAAAGCACAATTTTTCGTTAAATTTCATCTGAACGCCTGACTTTATTATGGACCACTATACAATTGTGACTTCTCCAGCATGTTCTGGGTCACTGAGGGGGAAGACGTTTGAACAAGACACATCTACTCATCTCTTCACTGAGTTACCCTGCAGTGTTAGCTTTGTCACTGAGATCAGCAACACCACTGACAATTAGTATGTTAATGTCTGACCACTGGCTCCCTGATGGCTTTGTTTTAGTTTTAGTTTTAAATGAAGATTAAAATTCAATATATAAAGGTTTGAATAACCATGGGAGATTTATATGAACTGACTGCTTTTTTTCCATTTGCAGTGATGCTTAGGCCCCTTGAATTTGTTGGGGGGTTTTGGCTTTGCTTTGTTTTATTGGTTTTTGTGTTTTGTTTGTTTGTTTGTTTGTTTGTTTTGTGGTAGCAATTAACTTTTTTTTCTTTCTTTTTCCCCCACAGAAGGAGGCTTTGTAGCCTTCACACTTCGTTGTCATAAAAATAATTTTTTTAAAGTTTAGAAATTTATGAAACAAAGACAGTCATAAACAGACACTATAGTAGCAGTGAAGCAAGAGTTTTGTGAGTTCTGCATGCTGTGTGTGCTATTGTGTTTTGTGTTCAGCCTAGCAGAGTTTGGAGGAGTCAAACAGAATAAAACTATGGGCTTAAGGGCAGAAAATAGGGCAGCAGTCAAAAAAACATTGAATTTCGTGCATAATGGATACAGTGCACTGACAGCAATCTGTCAGCTGCAGTCTTAGCTGTAGGCTTGATAAATACTACTTGTAATTCTTAGTGGAGTAGGAGACTGGGAATTTGACTTCAAACAAGAATAGTGAATTCACTTGGGAGACTGACATGATTTGGAGGTGCTTCTTTAAGCCTAAATGTCTTCTAGGCCCCTAGAGCTGCATGAAGGAGTCAGCCCAGGTTCTCACCAGAAGGGATTCTGACAGTGTTGATGGTGGTGCTTCTCACTTTATATTCAGCTGAGGAATTTTTGTTGCATTTCCTGTGCAAGTTTGCTCACTTACTCCATCATTAGTCTGTGATATAATGTTACACTCAAGTATCAATACAGGCTGAAAAAGTCTTGCTGTAAGTAGAATATTTCCTTTTCTTCCAGTCACTAGTTAAAGTTAAATTACATGATTTTCATTAGATGAGGGACAGGGATTTAGTTATTAGTTTTTATGTCTAGTCAGACTTTTCATATTGCTATATGTACTTAGAGCATATATCCTTGTGTCTAAGCAAAGATATTTTGGCTGTGTAATGACACCAGTGTATCACTGTTCTGACTGAAGTCAGACTAGAGTTAAAAGGGGTCCCTGTGGAGGTTACCCCTGTCCTATATTACCCCCTTTCTCCCTTCTTTAATGAGGTCTAACATATATTCCAATATCACCTGTGGTGGCCTTCCCATTACCTTGAATGTGAACAGGACTGAGGTCTTTGTTTCCCTTTCAGAAAACAGGTGGATTTGAACCATTCCTCATTTGAACTCAGAGCCCATTGAAGGTCATGAGACCCCTCAAGAACTGAGTTGGAGTTGCCTGAGCATCTGACTGCCAAAGCTGTAGCACTTAGTTTTCTGACTAATGGAAAACAGTGGCTGAATAATGCATCCATTTATTTTAGTCTTACATACAAGAACTAAAAAAGGTCTCCTGAGTTTTCTGTCTTACATATAGGAACTACAGAATATTGCTTCTCTTGAGTGGAGTTTGCTTTCCTTGCACAACTGGAAAAAATAAATAAAAGCAAGAACCTATTTTTTTGCAGGGAATTGGTGAACTGACCCTTAAGCCTTGGCTCTTTTCCTCCCTGTTCAGTGGATTTCAGGTAGTATGTTCATGTGAGGCAGTCAGAATTTCAGATGGCAGAATGTAATGTCCAGCCCTCAGACGAGAATGATAAATACATATGAATCTTTGGTTTCTTCACAGTGTCTCCGGGAAGAGAAAATCTTAGGCTTTACTCAGTTCTCAGCTGTTCTTAAAATTACTAAGAAATCATAATAATTTACTTACATTTAAAGCTTCCTAAATCTCTTGGTAACAGTGCTGTAGCTGTGATGGCCCAAGGCTTGTAGGAAGAGGGATGTTTTCTAAGGTATGAGACCAAATATAGTTGGAAAAATGAAACAAGTCTTCAAGTATATATGCCTTTCTCCTTAGTATGTTCTTAATACGAAGATTGTGACTTCTTTTTCAGAAGGAGTTGTATGTTTTCAAGATTGTTTTCCCAGAAGTATCAAAAAATAAAAAATTAGATATTATCTCTTCCAGCTTATCTGAAGCTCTTGATTATGATATGACAGGTGATAATACTCTTCCCTTTATTATAGTATAAAAATGGTAAAATAGTTCCATATTTAATGTTACGAAAGGAATAATTCAGCCCTTTAAAATTTGTAACAAAATTGTTGATGCAAAAATAGCCATAAGAAAGTACTTGTCTGACTCTGACTTCTTTCAATTTGCTCAATGTAGCAAAGAAAAATGAACATATGTATTAGAAATGGTTGATGAGTTTCTTTGTAACAGGTAGGAAAGTGCTACCTAAATCTGTTTCTGTTCATTGATTCCACCTATTATTTTGCATTCAAGAATACACAAAGTGGGAGTGATTGACTGCCTAGGTGGGTGTTTGTTAGTCAAGGGTAACCCACTACAGATATTGAACAGTCCTTCCTATTTTAAAGAAATCAGTGATTTTACTTACTTAATTTCATTAATTATATGCTGCTCTTATGTAAATACTTCACTGTTACATGGGTGTTTTGTAAATAAAGTGTCAGAAATAACCTGTGTGCAGCATTTGGCAGAAAAGTAACACCTTGATATTCAACAATTATCATTACTGGATGAAATGTGCATGAATCTGGAGATATAGATATATAGAATTTGTTTTACACACACAGTGTATGTAGGCCAGCCCTCCCCACACCAAATATTTTCTGATTTGTAAGACTGTTAGTGAAATTTTGAGTGGAATAAAGAATATTTGCTCAGGGTCCTCCAAGTAAAGTGTTGAATATTAAAAAGGACAAACCTCTGAACTATCAGCAGAGGATTTTATTTGGTCTCACTTCTCTTGAGTGTAGCATGAAAAAAGAAACATCCTTTTAGGAAACCAGGATGTAAGCATACTTGCAGAAGTTTAATGCCATGTTACATGTGCCCAAATTAATAATTGGGATTAAAGTGTGAAGATCTGGTAAAAAGCCTACATCTTCAGCATTAATAATCTACAGCAATTAGAGTGGTTTCCTACTAAATATTTCTATTTGCTCTCTAAATGCAATATTGTAGAGTGGTTCTTCCTAAGGAAGAAAAAAAAATAACGTGATCAGCTAAAAAATATAGTTGCCAATGTGCAGAAGATAATCTAAGAAAATAAAGTGAATAAAATGCATCATTGTCAGAATGTGCTATTTACTGCAGAACAGCAGCACAGCTAATGTGGGGAGCTGTGTTATTGCTATGTGAAACTCTTTCTGTTCCCTCCCTCACAAAATATAGCTTTGTTGAGCATGCCAGCTTGAGACACATATGGAGAACTGGCTATTATTTGACATCATAAATTTCAACAAAGGCTTCACAACAATTATCAGTATCCATAACCTACTTAGACACCTGATGCACTGTAACTTTATTGTCATCAGCAGTTATATCCCTGTTCCTTTTTTTCCACTCTGAATAACAGATGTGTTGCTAATTGCAAGTTTAAAGGCTTCTAAACAGATTTGCTACGTGCACAAATTTTTTTAAACTTGTATTTTGCCTATGGGGTATTTCAATAGGCAGCAAGGAAAAAAGGCTGCCTTGTATCCTAGTGATAAAAGGAGAGGGGTAAATTTTTCAAACATATCAGAGATTAATTCTTCTTAATCATGGAAAAAATTTCCTCTGCTGTGTGCACAAAATACAACTTTTCAAGTGAAAGAGGTTATATGTAGAAATGAGTTTTCTACTCCTCTTCAAAAAAAATATGCATATAAAAGAGAGGGGTCTCAGAACTCTCTGCTGGGTTAAGAAGAACAGTAGCACAGTGAAATTCTGAGCCTTAAGTAAGTAAAATAAGAAATGTAAGTTCTCTTTTGTAGAAAGAGATTTCAAGAAATTCTTGATTTCAAGAAAGTCTTCTCTTGTGTGTAAGCCTTGAAGAAAAAAATCAAAATTCTGCAATACCTTGATATTTGCAGAATTAGTCTCATAATGGGAGTTTCCCAGAATGCCCTGCTAGAAATTTTAAAAGATATTTCAGTTTCATGGACTCATGGAAAAAAAATGAATTCTATGAGCCTATTAGTAGAGCTTATGTATCTTTAGTTATCAAGATCTGATGCCACAAAGGGAGGAGTCACAGAAAAGTATAAAAGAATCTAATGAATTGTCTTAAAAAGCTCTGAAGGAGTTGGAACTAAGGCTTAACTTCAGTACTGGTTAGCACTTTGTCTCATAACTGCCTTCACTCATCTCCAAATCTGCAATTGAAAGGTTGTTATGAAAGACTTCTATCAGGCCAGGGGAATTTCATTGTAGGCATAAATGAAGACATAAAGGTATTAATTTCTTCTGGCAATATTCTGTGTCATTTTCTTAAAGACTGTTCTATTCATCAGTGAGTGAGAAAGACACTGCTGCTTTCAGCGTGACTTATCTCGTTTCTTCCCTTTTGAGACAATGGGGTCAGTCATTAATAATTTACATAACTCATAGGTCATGATGATATTCTAAGCCATAAGTTACATCTAAATTATTAGTTAACTGCTCCTGATCTGAATGGATATGAACTAAGCTGGCAATCATAACATTGACCTGAATGGTTGATATAGAGTGAGAAATAAATATATATAACTTTTCTTAAAAAATGCTGGTTTCCACATTAATATATGTGTGACAAGAACAATGTTTTTGTTATTTTTGTCAGCGTTGGCAGTCAATATATATTTTCATTATAATTAGATGCATATTATTACCTACAAACCCCTTATTCATTATGCTAATGCATTCATTTCCGAGACCAATTAACTTGTGGTAACATACTGGTCATGTGTACAACAGATCTGAATCATCCCAGTGTGGATGTTAGAATTTCTTTTTTTTTAAAAAAAATGAATTTAGGCTTTTGAGGTCTCAATCGTAACACCTTTTCTGGTTTTCAATGGAGAGCAACATGTAACAGGTTTTGTTCATTTTGGTGTGTCTAAATGCTCTTAAGATAAAATGACTAATGTAATTAAAAATGTAGTTTTTCTTAGCCAGAAACTAGGAACTTTAATTCCTAGTGAAACTGTTGCTGCTTACATCACTGCAGAACTGGTTAAACTCAGGCTACCCTATTGTACTCTTTATGAAAAGGTGTTTTGTCGCATTTAAATAAATCTATGATCTGTAGTCTAATGGGTGGATGTTTTTTGGGTGGAACTCGAAATGCTGCTTTAAGTTGCTCATCATGGCTTTTCTGACTGAAAAACTCTGCTTCTTGTGTGGTCAAACAGGATTTCTCCAACTAGAAAAGCTTTTGATTCTCTATGGTCTGCTACATGGTTGCAGTTTGAGAATTTCAGTGTATGTTTTCATTTTACTTCAAGAAGGGGAACACTTATGTTATACTTGGTTTCTGTGTCTCTCCTATCAGTAGGCACATCAGCGAAAGATTTGTCCAAAACTCTTGCTTACCATTCAACCAGGAGAAAAATATTTCAGAATAGATATCATTCTCTCTTATGAAGGGACACAACTTCAAATAGTCCCACTGGTTTTAGTGGTACTTCCTGTGTGTTCAGACCTGTGTGTAGTTGAGGCTATGTAAAGAGACTTTATAATTAGTTTCATTGCTAAGGACAGCTAAAGCTATGACTTGATTAACACCATACTGCTGGAATCAGCAGATATTTGTGATTTGAACATTTTTTCAGTCTGGATCCAAAATGTGTTGGGAGGCTGTCAAGGGAAAACTCTGCATCAGAGAAAAGTACTGTGTAGAGTAAAACACAAGTCACTGGGGACATGAAATTCTTTTAGTGAGACTTTTGCATATCTCATGCATTGCTTAGCTTACTTACAGAACCGCCACTCTCATTGATTAGATTAATACTCTTTCACTTCATCACCTAACTGTGGTCCTGAGAAGAAAAAGTTGTTATATTCTAATGCTGAACTTTTCATTTATGCTTCTATGTCTTCATTCAGATGCACTGTTGCTCTGATTTGGACCAGCTTGTCAAATAAACAAATTCAAGAGCATTGGTAATGGATGACAGAATAAAATTAAAGAGAGGGCAATAACCTCTAACACAGTAAACACACCTTTCTTAGTCTCTGAGAATGAAGAAGAATGATTACGATGTTGCAAACTCTATTTTTTCACAGTAATTCAAAAGTTTCAATTACATTTGTAGGTGGAAAAAAAAATTGTCACAGATACTTCTGATGAGAACACCTGGCTGGCTCCTGGTCCAAGTTTAAAGTGGACTTTACTTGAGCCAAAAATAATTGACTTTAGAAGTCTTGGTTCTAAAACACCAATGCAAATTCAGGATGAAAGAATTAGTGTTTCAAAGCAAACTGCAGCAAATGTGGCATATAATTGTTCATTATAATCTCTCCATATTAAATGGGAGAACAAAATTTCTAACTGTGTCCTCAGGTCTCAGAAGTTATGAAATTTTAGTGTCTGTGAGAGTACCTCTCATGGTTTGCTTCAGAAGTGGAAAAAAGTGGAACACAACTGTCAGTTTATTTTAAACCCAGTTAAGCTGTTGTCACATCCCTAATTACACTACATGTATTTTGATTATTCAGGTCCTTTTCTTTACATGTCATTAACAATAACTGATAACATCTCTGAATCCTAAAATTCTGTAATTTTTAAAAGAGTAATGGCATCGTGGAAAAGGCAAAAGAATCACATAATTACCAATAACAGCATCTTCTGTCACTTTGTGTGCATTGCAAAGAGGAAGATGTAAGCAAAGTAACCCAAAGATTGCTGAAACTGAGTTGTCTCTTGTGCTTTTAATCCTTTGAGACAAATAACAGGTGCTCTATCCAGTGTCTGCCAGATGCCAGGAAGTGGAGTTAATGAGCTGTGAAACAACCTAAACTTGGTGTATTTAGCCATGCCCAGTGGAGCAAGATGCACAAGTCTTGTACTAGACAAACCCTTCAGTCAAATGACATGTGAAGCAGTATCTTCTCCATGAATGATCTAAATTATGAGAATCTCACCCTGCTTGTTCCTCTGACAGTTCAGTGCAAGTCAGCTAATCAAAGCTTAGTTTTTGATAATTTATATAACCTAGAATTGTAGGCAACGATGGGAAAACACAACCAACAAGAAACTTTTCAGTCAGAATAAGATGCCAAATAGAATACTTCAGAATTACTATGTATTTGAACTTCTGATGATACCTATTGAGATTGGATAGGGTCATTTGTTTTCTTACTTCAAATAATAAAAATGTAACCCACTATTATAAACTTAATGTAATTAAAAATGAAACCATATTTTTATCAACCAAAGTGATATTTAATGGTCTATCTATTAACTATAGTATGAAACACCTAAAAAAAATGAAGTTAAGGTAGTAATTTTAGACTGATAAAGAATCGAAACTGTTAAAGAACATTTTAATTTCATGTTTATTTTCTTTTTTTTTCTACCACAAAAGAATAATGTATAAAACTGTAAGATACTCAACTGTTCTTGGGAAATACAAGTTATTTTAGTTCAAGAATTACAAGTTAACAAATATTTGAATGTTTCCTCAGGATACAGTGTTATTCATCTTTTCCTCAGTACAAAATTGATTGAAGAAGTAATCATCATTGGCATGTCATTCCTATTCCATTATTAAATTTTATTACCTACCCTACTTTGTTGATATAAGGGTTGAGGTAAGCTACCTTGTAAATCAAAACAATGAAGTGATCTTGATTAAAAATAATTTACAAATATTTTATTTCTATTAAGATCATCCATCAAAAAGATTTGCTTTTATGAATGCATTGATCGTTTTTTCTAGTTAATAATATTTCAAAAATTTGGTTCCTATAATGAACCACTCTGAAATTTTTTCATTTTATGTATGGAGCAGGTCACCTAAATCAAGTCTATGGTTTCTAAATCTTATCTGGATGATTAAAATCAGAGGGAGGAAGATTTCTCAGATAAATATAGAATATTGAGTACTTCTCAATACATATGTGCACTACCATATCTGAACAGATGTTTTGATCTGAAGCAAACAACATTAATGTCTGCATAAAAATGAACAATAGAAAGCTAATATTCTCAGAATTTTCTGGCCTGGTATAATTTTGCTGCAGTTTTAAATGTAATTATAAAGTTTCTCTAGGTCTCTATTAAAAACATAGTGAATACACACACAAATTGATTCAAAGGGAAAGAGACAATGTAGCAACACATATACGTTGTCACTTATTGTAATTAAATGGTTTCTTCTGAAACATTGAAAACCCCACACTTTACTTTTCTCATCATTCTTCCTAGAACTTCCCAGTTTCCTTTTCATAATTAAAGTCTTTTGCTATTGTTTGAATGAATTGCATAGAATTATATTGACTTTTGATTATCCAGTAAAATACAAACCAATTCTTATTACAAACAGTAGGAAGATTTCCCTGGGTACAAGTCAGTTTTGAAAGGGCTTGTGGTTGTGGGTTTTTTTGTTTGTTTAAAGTACTTCTTCATGGTACCTTAAATTTATGGTTTCTTTTATGACCCTATTAATTTGGATGCTATTTATGATCAGATAAATTTATGGTTGTTTTCCATTAAATCCATAAAACCAAGGTTATTAAAATCCTCTTAGACTTCATTACCAGAAAACATGTGTGTTGTGGAAAGCAGCTCAGTGTTTGTTTGACATTACACATATCTCTAAGTACTACTGAAGCAATGGAGTTTATGGACACATTTTAAAATCATTACATGCCTAAGTTACTTTGTGTTCAAGGAATGTCAATTAGGACCTTAGTGAATTCCGGAAACATAATGACATCCAGCAGCAGAACTATCCATATTTATGATCCACCAGACTAAATAATTGTTTGCTTTGATACTTTGTTTTTAATATTTTTGTCATTACAATTCAGATCCCTACTTCAATGACAAATATCTAATATTTAAATTTTTTTTTCATATAGAATCTTATTAAGCAGTTAGTATTTGATGTGGTTTCTGTCCCTTACATGCTCTGGATCATCATTTTCTTTATTTATTTCACTGCTGCATCTGTAACCATGTCTCCAAAATTCTTCAGTTAGGAGGTAGGAATTCACTACCAAAACACTCCATGGCAATTCTGTTTGAACAGAAACTGGAAGTAAGCTTATTAGAGTAGATTTACACAGCTGAAGGAACTCTGCCTTAAGATTTATCTTGCTGAAGACTAGCAACATTCAACATGTTTTTTTAATCAAACCTGAAACCTGAGACTGTTTATTTTCAACCACAACAAATGGAATGTTATAAAGGAAGTCATCTTTCATTGAAATCAGAGGGAAGTTTTCTAGCTATTTTATTTAAAGCTGAATCAGTTCTCAAAATATCCTGCACACATACCAAGCAACTTCTGAAAGCATTCTCAGAGCCAGACTCATACGCTTACAGCTTTGTGACACACTTGAACAACTTCTATTTGCTAGTGCTGCCTGAAAGAACTTGAAGAGGTTGTTTCTGAATGTTATTATAGGAGCTCAAATCTCATTATTCTCCCAACCAAATATAAGGTGAATTCTGAATAGAATAAAAATTAGCTGCTGCTGTAATTTTCTGATATCAAAAACCTAAACTTATTAATTCAATAACATCATCTTAGATAATTATGCTTCAGAAAAGAAAGAATAAACATTTCATGCTACTGAATTTCACGTGTTTGCTGTGGTATTTACAGAGTCATTTAAACTGTGTTACTACTAGTTCAGAAAGGGCTATTTCACTCACACTTTCCAGTGTATTAACTGTTAACATTTTCCTTTTTTTGGTTCTTACCTCAGTAAGTAGAAAATATTTAACTGTTTCTTTTCACTAAAATTAAAATTTACCATTTTTGCTTACCTTTCTGAAATAGCAACTAACTTCAATGCTTCATAAATTATGTTTCATCCCTAAAATTCCAAACTATAAAGTAATTCTTCTGAGTTTTTTGGTAATATACAATTTTTAACTCTTTCCTGGGCTCTATAAATATCTTTGAAGTCTGATTACATTTTGATCTGAATCTTAAAGCATGAATGTATAAAAAAATTATTAAATAAATAGAAAGCCTGCATCAGAAAATGTTTTCAGTCAGAATCTCAGGTCTTGATTCTTTTCTTATTCTCTAACACCAGAATAGTACCTTAGTAGTACCTTTTTCACCTTATTTGGTAGGCAATATATATAGTAAATAAATATGTCCATTTTGAGCCCATTTTCTTTCACACATGATTTTTTAGAATTCTGCCATGTAAAAAATATTTTTCATATATCTAAAAACCCCAAAGCAGTAGAGAGGTTTTCTTTCTTTGAACCACTGAAAATATTTCACTCATAGTCTTAAATTTTCCACGCAGAGTCCCCAAGTAATTCAGGTTGAAAAGGACCTTGGGAGATCTCTAGTTCAGCCTCCTGATCAAGGAAGATGAACTGAGAGGTCTAATCAAATTGCCCAAGGCAGTATCCAGTAGGATCTGGAAAACTGCTAAAGACAGACTGTAGAGATTCTCTGGCAGGTTGTACCAATGCTTAGTTATCCTCACTAGTGGTTTGGTATTTGGATTTTGGTTTTTAATTTGTTTGGTTTTATTTCAAATATTTAAGTTGAGTGACCAAATTAAAAAGTATGTATAAATGAGCTATATTTGAAAATGATCATGATCAGGATGTTTCTGCAGTCCTATGTTTTGATAGACCATTTCATATTTTTTCGCATAATATGATTAAGATGAGGCTGGATGTGGTACTGAGTGCCATGGTCTAGTAATCACAGTGGGGTTGGATCAAGGGTTGGACTTGATGATCTCGGAGGTCTCTTCCAACCCAGTTAACTCTATGATTCTATGATTTATATACCAGTAAATTCATTATCCCATCTCCAAACCTTCTTCAAGAGGTGCATCCCTGGTACTAGCCCTTTGCCATATAAAGCCCTTTGCCATATAAAGACATAAGCCTTTGAAGATGCCCATGTTTTGCAATGGTTTTCCATAGGAAAGACATGTTTAACTTTACATGCATGGATAAGAAACCTTACTGTCAACAGTCTGTATTTTTAAAAATTTCCAAAAGTGAGGGAACTGATGTTGGCCTGTCTTGTAACATCATCATAAATGATGCTCTGAATAGCATTTGGTGTTCCTGCTCATGAAATATTTTTCCAGCTCATTCATATGAAAGTCTTTTCTAGAAAATGGTGGAGTTATCATATAGAAAACTTAGACTAATTTATCTTACAGAAAACAGCTGTTCTTATAGTGAAGCATATTTTGCAGATACTGTAGTAAGACTCAGTATTCATGAGTGTTTACAGCAATGCATGAAAGAAATCTGTATCTTTTTATAGATTTTGTTACCTCAGCTTCTCCTAAATTCAATTTGTCTTCATTCTGCTCACAGATAAACTTGCAATGAACTGTAGTAATAGGTGTTAGCCATCTGACTAAAAGATGTCAGTGATATAGGAAATGATTTGCCATATCTTACCATTTGGACTGTGGACAAAAAGCTGTCTGTAATCACATTATCCAAGACTATTCTTATGTAGGAACATAACTTTTTTTAATAGTTTAAAAGTTGACAGCCCTAAGTAATAGAAAGGAAACCTAAAAACATTGCCTATTTTAATGGTTTGACCCTGTTAGATTTCACGTGCTTGTATCCTTACCAAATCTTAATTAGTTTTGCTGAAATTTTCTTGTTTATTTTTACATGAGGAGAAAAAAAATAGAGAACAAGAGGCAAAACATTCAATCTTTTGTAGTAATAATTTTAAGGAGACAGAGCCTCAGCCCCAGTCTGAGTTCAGCTATGAAACCCATTGGCGTAAGTCAACACTGAGCACCTTTCAGAGGGAGGAGGGTTCCTGCTCAGGAGTTTGGACACATTATAGGATGAAGGGGATGAACACCTTGGGTTTGTGCCATGTTGTTATTATGGCATGTTTAGGGGAGGAACTAAAGTTGGGGAAAGGGAGGGGTCCAGGTGATTTGGGAAGGAATAAGCACAGGAAAACAGAGGAAGAGGGGATGAAATGTTACAGTTGTTAGTAAATAGGAGCAGATCATCGCACTTGTCTGGACCTGATCATGGCAGTCTGTCTTATCTCTTTGTGAAACTCTATGTCCAACTGTTCTCCCAGGCGTGGGGCTCTCTGTGTACATTTGTGTGTATAGAGGTCTGAGTGTCAGAAACCGGCATCAGAGCAGGGGTCAGAGGACCATGTTTCTGTGGTGTCAGTAACTGGAGTGACAAAGGGTCTGGTGCCAACAACAGTGCTGAAATGGTGTGCCAATAATATATAACTTATATATAACTTATAATATATAACCTGTAATATGGCTTATGTACTATATATATATTATATATATTATTTTATATTATATATATATATATATATATAATTTTAGGTCTTTTTTCTCCCACTAATAGATCTTCACCTGGGTCAGCCAGAGCAGGGAAGAGGATTAGACAATTTGTGCTGTTTCTGTTCATGTATATGCTGAGTGTGTCTGTTTATTCATGTTGTTGTGAGTGGTCAATAGCAGTGTAAATGTGCATATATATTATGCATACTGAGAACTGCCTGTTAAGAGGATGCAAATCCTTCCTACTGGAGGGACCAGAGGACAGCTGCAACAGCTGCTGCTGTTGGCTCGGCCAGACTGAGTGGAACCCAGTCCCTAGAGATTGCTGTAGGGAATAGAGTTGTCTGGGATCCAAAGATCAGTGGATTTGGATACCACCTAACACAACCTTGAGTTAATTAAAAAAATGTGCAAGTATATATCTTTCTGAGTTATCCAGAACAGTATATCTGTTATAACAGAACAGTACATATGGGGAGTATATTGTGGCTCAGCCACAATAGAGAGAGCAAGCCCTGCCCCCCACCAAAAAAAAAATCTACAGTAAGAACACCAGGTATCTGTCCTGAGCTGATCTGAACACATGTATTCCTTTCCTGCTACTGGGAATTCCTGGCATTGTGACAGTGAGCATATCGCAAAAGCTGGTAATGAGAATCACATCTGTTTTGTGAGCCAATGGCATATTGTAGTTGCTGTGCTTTGTGTCCTGCACTTGTGTTGTAAGTGCTGTACTTGTATTGTGATTGATGTATGACTTGTATAAATCCCATGCAATGTACGTAAGTTTTATATTAAACATTAAACCTTGAAGATGGGAAACATCTGAAAGAGCTGACCAGAGGGTATTTGACTGTGACACCCTTGCCGAATAATGCATCTCTTTGCATCCCTGAGCTCTGGGAGCTGGAAGATGGGGAACTACGTGAAGCCCCATCACCCAGAAGGAAATGATTAGCAACCTGCTATGCCAATGAGACACACACACAAGTCTATGGGCCCAGATGGGATGCACCCCAGAGTAATGAGGGAGCCAGCAAAAGAGCTTGCCAAGTTACTTTCAATCCTTTACCAGCAGTTCTGGTTAACCAGAGAAGTTCCAGTTGACTGGAAATTAGCAAATGAAATGCTCATCTGCAAGAAGGATTGGAAGGGCAATCTGAGGAACTACAGGCCTGTCAACCTGATCTTGGTACCAGGGAAGGTCATGGAGCAGATCATCCTGAGTGCCATCACAAGGCAAGACAAACAGGGAGGGTATCAGGCCCAGCCAATATGAGTTTATGAGAGGTAGGTCCTGTTCAACCAACCTGATCTCCTTCTATGACAAGGTGACCCACTTAGTAGATGAGGGAATGGCCATGGATGTTGTCTATCTAGACTTCAGTGAGTGCTGCTTTTGACACTGTCTCCCACAGCATTCTCTTGGAGAAACTGGCTGCTCGAGGTTTGAACAGGTGTACTCTGAGTGAAAAACTGGCTGTAAGGTAGGGCCCAGAAGGTGCTGGGGAAAGTATTTATTTTTTTATTAATGATTTGGCCAAGGGAATTGAATGCACCTTCACAAAATTCACAGATGACACTGAGTTAGGGGAGAGTGTGGGGAGCTGAAAGGAGAGTGGTAACCTGCTTGGAGTTAAGAAGTCTCTGCAGAGAGATTTTACCAGGCTGGATTGATGGGCTGAGGACAACTGTATGAGGTTCAATAAGGCCAATGCCAGGTCCTACACTTGGGCTGCAGCAATTCCATATATTGCTACAGATTTGGGGAAGAGTGGCTTGAGAGCTGCTCAACAGAAAGGGACTTGTGGGTGCTGGTTGACAGCTGGCTGGATATGAGTTAGCAGCGTGCCCATGGCATCCTGGCCTGTATCAATGTTGTGGTCAGCAGGACTAGGGCAGTGATGGTCCTGCTGTATTCAGCACTAGTGAGGCCACACTTGGCTATAATAAATGAAACAAAACTCTGTTAGCTTGGCAGTTTCACACACCTATAATTTACAGCCACCTCTAGGGTGGCAGCATGCACAGCCACGATGAGTTCAAGCACAGAGTCTGGTAACAGAAAATACACTGTGCATAGGAGATAAATATATGGATGTATTACTCCAGTGGGTTGGTATGTAGTCAGAAATACATGATACTCTTGGATAGATTTAAAGAGTCTGTAGGCCACAACACATAGAGTAGTCTAAAGTGGTAGTAGGGAAGGAAGGATGCAATTTATTCTCCTGTATTACCTATTAGCTTCACAGAGCTCACTGTTCGTCATATGTCATTTAGTGAGAGAGAGTGGTGATGATATTTTAGAGGCTTGGAAGACAGACATATTTTTCTAAATTAATTAGCAGTGTGCACCTGAGGAATATGTACTTCTTTAGCTGATTCTTAAAATGATTGGTATTCTAGTGTTTATATGAATTTTTTTGTTGTCAGCTATTCTAATTATGTTACATTTGATTCTATGTGGCATCAGAGATTTGTTTTATAATTCCCTGCTAGAAAATTTAAAAGATTAGTTTGGTAACATTCTATTTATTTCAGAGGATTGTAAGGTGTTTTTCTATTTGTTTTTCCAGACACCAAATACAATCTGTAAACAAGAAAAAAATGTTATGTTTATGTGTGAGATTGTGCTTTTTTTAAAAAAAGGCTATGTTATTAAACTGTACTGTTACAGATGTTTAAAGGGCTGAAAAATAGAGAGGAAAATTTTCATTTTTTTAGTTTGTTATATTTATCCGTGATACACATGGTTTTTTGGAGTCACTGAAGTATCCAGCTAAGGTTTTGCATCAAAATAACTATTAAAAGAATCCAAAACTAAACAACAGTTAAGAACTCCTAATAGGAAAGAGTAATTAATTTATACTGTAGAACAAACAAACAAACAAACAAACAAACAAAAAAAACCACAAGCAAAGAAAAAGTTAAAAAGCTACTGGATGGGGAGAAAAATTTAAAATGAACAGAGTCATGCTAAAATGACCCTTATCCCCAACATCAAGCTGAGGCAGCTTGCTTTTCGTGGGAAAAAAATAAAATTTTTGAGGACTATTTTTTAAGTATAATGTGTTCACAATTTCAGTGTGATAATTTCAACAACATCTTCAAAACTTCAATACAAAGGAAGAAAAAAAATCTTTTAACATAATTTCTTTGTGTTCAAGACTTTCTGTTTCAACAGAAATGCCTTAAATCTAAAACTTTATAACACCTCACCATAAGTTTAACAATGAATTTCTTAATTAGTCATGTTATTTTCCTCTATGATTTTTAAAGTAACCTTTAAAACATGAAGCTTTTTTCTTATAGAAGTACAAATCCAAAAAGGCTCAACTCTTCATAAAAGTACTCCACACACCTGTATGAGAGAGAATGAAAAAAAAAATAAAATTAAAATATTAGAGGTGTTAAATCCGAATTCTAATCATCAAAGATTATAGCTTTTTGCTTTTTTTCTTCTGGATACAAACAGTTTGGAGAGAAGGTCTCCTTTTTGCTTAGGATATTCCTGGGATTAGACCTTCTCAAAAGGCCCCTTAGAAACTCCTGATGATCTTGGTGAAAATGTTTTGCAGTGGCAGCTCAAGTCAGTTCTCCCTGAATTTCCAAGCTCAGGAAGATTTGTAAGGTGTTATTAATCAAATATATTGGAAATATAAGATACCATCTCCAAGATCTCTGCTTGGGAGTTCAGGTCCTGGAGCATCTTCCCTTTCCCACCCAGGAAGGGGAATGTGTCCCTTCCCCTGTGCGCTCAGGGCAGCCCTCTGATAGGAGTGGTTTGTTTGATAAGGCTCCCCTGACATGGAGTCCTTCGAGAAAAAATAAGAAGAATCCTCAGCAAATGCTCCCTCTCTTTTCTTAAGATCTGCTGTGGAGCTTCAGCTCTCGTCCTTGTTCCCTGTCTGAGCAGTGTTACAGCAGTGCCATGGCTGAGTTCACAGCTCCGGATGTGGCACCTCACACTTACCAACTTTACTTTTTTAACTTGATCCTGGGCCTGCCTCATCATGACAAACTCTTGGCACTGGTCTGGCTCTTCTGTTCACCTCAGGGACTCTGGGGTGAGACCCTTGCACCACCTTATTCCATGGTCCCACCACTCCCCTCTTTGCCTCTTCAGTCTCTGCCCGCTGCTTGATGGCACCTGTTCTGCCAAGAATAAGCAGAATGATTCCTCTTCCCAGAAAATGTAGGTTTTAACCTTTGTGAAAGGCAGAGGCTAACTCATAGCTAGAGTCATGGGTATGTTGTAACCCCACTGATATCCTGGTAAACTATGAGGAGACAACCTCCAGGGCAGTATCAGAGCTGAGGCACCCATGCCCCATAAGCCACCTGTAATGCTCAACTTCCATAATGCTCAGAACTGAGAAAGAAGAGTGAACTGAGTTCCTGTCTCTCCCAACAGCAAAAAGATCTTTCCTTTGTAGAAAGGCATCTGCTGCTGGCTCACACCTCTTGCTAAATTCAGCTCCAAAGCATTGAAGAGCCCCCACCCTGTCCTTTTCTATTCCAGGCACTAAAAATACTTATCACTCTTCTTGATAATAATAACATGTTATTCAGAAAACAAGAATATAAAGATAAAAGATTCATTCAAGTAGACATAAATGAAAAAGTAGGAATACTGGAGTAGGCATAAAGAGACCATTGTACACTTCAAGGGCTTTTCCCAGCTGTTTGATTTGGTCTAAAAAGATATCCTCAATACCTACTTCCTGATAACAGCATTATTGCTGTCTGGGAATCAAACCTGAAAACTAAACTATAAAATACACCTAGCAGGCCATGTGCAGGAGGGAAGGTGTTCTGCCCCTTCCCAAACATTCAGGAGTCTCAGAAACCAATAGTCACTTTGTCTCAAATAATGTAGTCTACCACAAGTGATTATCCATCAGACCTGATCAGTGTCAATAATTCCAATGGATAAAAAGGCAAGCTGAGTTTGTAACTGGAAGAATTAATTTTTTGGGGAGCCCAGTAATGGCCTCTTGTATGTGAATCTTGATTAATATTTATGTAAAGTCAAGAGCAGTCAAGTAATCTGGGGAGCTAGAACCAGGCCTTTCACAGTTGGTTAGTGCCCCAACCACAGAAATGAATGTGGTTTGATTAGATTTGCCTAATGAGTTACATAGGTTCCTTCTAAAAAGATTGAATGGTCATTGTTTTTTTCAGGTCGAAGAAAACAAACCAAAATTCAATCAGAAACATCAGAGATAATAAAAGGTATAGGTTGCCCACATGTTCATTGTGATATTTGTTCATATCTTTCAGAGTGACCCAGAACAAACTGTTCAGAGAGATTGTGGGGTCTCCATCTTTGGAGACATTCCAAAATTGTCTGGACATGGCCCTGGAAAAACAGCTCCAGGTGAAACTGCTTGAACAGGGGGAGCTATACCAGATGATCACCAAAGGTCCCTTCCAACCTCAGCTGTTCTGTGATTCTGTAAAGGTAGATCGGAATAAATGAAAATAAAAGAATAATAATACTTGCCCTACTCAGATCCATGTCCTCCCCACTCATGTATTTCTATTTATGCAAGTAGTTGATCAAAAAAGACAAAATAATAAATGGAGATTCAAAATTTAGTCTGTTTTGGGAAAGGAGAAATAATTCACCATGCTCTAATTTAGGAGAATGGCTATGCTTACTAATATCCTACTGTGATACACCATTTGTACCTCAATGTGACCCCACTGAATGCAGTGGAATTATAACAGAGAAAAACTGATACAATACACTGATAAGTAAGGCCCTTATGTTCATAATTGGAAATTTATTTATAGCTTATGTTTTAAATAATTGATCATTACTCAGAACAAATATCACACTGAAAACACTGTGGAGGGAATAAGATCTTCTGGCTTTAACTTGTTGGATTTTCTCCGCAAATATTAGATTTAAACTCTATCATCTTCTTTTTCTTTATTTCCAGATTTATTACTTTTAGAGTTGCATTTGCCATTTCTCCAATACTATTTCTAAGGGAACTCTTATGCTTAGAATTCCTACAGTAACTAGAGCATCTCTGAAGGATTTATTGCTTTACATGGATCTGCAGTTAATTTAGAATATTTTTTTCTTTTTATTGTGGATGTATATCCTGCAATGCTAAGTTTCATCTGTTTGGAGTAGAGTAACTTTCTTACAGCAAATGAGTAAATGTGTCATATTATTTCACAACAGTGCACAGCTGTAATATACAACATTTCCATGAGATACACTAGGTGGAAGGGATAGGATTTTAAGTAATGTAAATGTCTAAAAGTAGAAATAATTTCTTAAGGGTATTACCACTTTTACATATATAAGGAGGAAGAAAGGTCACAAATTGTATTTCGAAGTTTTATTCACTCCAAGGCAAGCTCCAGTGTTTATGAATAACAGAATATTTTCTCCTACTTAAGGTGAAATAACAGCTACAAGGAAACCCGAAACTTGTTTTTTCTTTCTGACATTTTGCCTATCTTTTTCACCTGCATTCCCATAGCCCATAGGCTCTGAATCATTCTGTTTAACATAGCTTGCTAGAAAACTAGGCTTTTATTCTTACGACTTCCTTCTTGAAAATCATATATTGTTCTCTCATTACTTTTCATTTTAGTCCAAGAACACATTCACATATAACAATAAAAGCACCAATTTAATTAATTTTTAATCTTCTGAAAATTAATGATCCTTCATTCCCTGGAACCTGTGTCTCTCTGAATGAGCAGATTATATTTCATGTAAGCTATTACAGGACACTTTAATTCTGTTGATTCAACCAGCCAGCACAGGCTGTTAGCAAAGCAAGAACATTTCTTTCAAAGCTGAAAATGCAACGTGTCAACTAAAAGAGCCTAAGAAAAGCCTATAAAGTACTAAATCCAAGGATCTGTGATCCCTTGAAAGCTTGCAACCTATGTTACAAAGGTGTTTAACATGTAAAATAAAAGGTGAAGGAAATTGATATACTGTGCAGCAGCTTTATAGTGTCCTACAGAAAATTTGATGAAATTTTAATTAAAGGTCCATATTTTTATTTATTTTGTTATGTTACATTCATTTTATAGGAATCAAAAAAACTATATAACACTGATATTTACTAATCTTTAAAATTAATTTTGTTTTTTCCAAAGAAATAGGGGGATGTAATGGATGCAATAAGAAAAATAATGCTCTTGATACTAAAAACTTACCCTTTTTTTCATTTTATTATAATGTAAGCTGAAGTATTTAAACGTGTTTAAAGAGGTTTATCTTTTACCATATCAAAATTAATCATGAAACAGCAATTTTATCCATTTTAGCAAAAGGTACGTGGCAGTTACCTACAAGCAATGTACCTCTAAGCCATCACTGACAGACTTGCAGAATCAACATAATGATGAGCAGGTAGTTAATGAACACCCCTCCTGAGGAGTTTCATTCTCACACTGAGCTCTCAAAGAAGATGGTGATGTTGATCTTCTGGAGCTGCTGTTACAGGCTGGTAAGGAAGTTCTCTGTTTTTTAAGTTTTAATCACTAAAGTTCTAAATAGTAGGCTTTGTCATGAGAGGGGAGCTAAGGCAGATATCAGACTGTCCTCTCTTAGTATTCATAGTGCGTGCCACTCTTTGGGGACTAGTGGCTTCTGAGACCTGGGCTCCTCATTTTCACTGAATGTAGGAAAGCTTCCTGGAAGGCAGGATTAGCTCTAGACTGCTCCAGGACCACAGAGGAAATACATACAAAATACCTTAATTTGTAAAACATACCCAGACAAATTATCTCCAAATATTGTCTGTTGGAAAGTCAGCTTGCAGATTTCCTTATATCTGTTAGACCTGAAATAAATTGATGGAAAAAAATAAATAAATGAAAGCATGTATCAGAAAAAAAGAGAAGAATATATACCTGTATAACTGAAGTGTGACAATGGACTCAAATCCCTTACTCTGCCTTTTGCTTCTGTACACGTGTGTGTGTGGTTTGTTGGTATAGAGGAAGACTAAAATGCTTTGAACTATCACATAAGAGAGACCAAAGATGAGTTGGTTACTTCAACCCCCTTCTGCAGGAGTCACTTCAGTGGAGAGCAGTCTGTCCTCGGATGACTGTCATTTCACCTAATACAAGGTATGGCTGACACTGTGATGTCAGATCTTTGAAACTCAGATCTACTGATAAATTTTCAGCAATAGCATGTTTGGGGAGAAACAAAGTTATTTCTCCTCTCTTCCATTATCCTGGAACAATTTTCACATGACACTTCGTAAATAATTTAGCTCAATAGGGTTTTTACAGAATTTTCTATTTAGGAAATAACTCAAAATTGCTCTAGAGAAGAATGTTGTGGCTATTTTTTATCTACTAGATAATGCTTTAATGGGCATGGGAGATAGGTTTAGCTTTCTCATTTACCTGAAGGAGTCTGAGCTCACTTTTTTCATCTGATATTTTCAGCCATCACAGCAGTCAGAGCACTGTGTGTAACAGTTGTAAAATTGCAGACAATTTTAGCAGATCTATTTAACCCTGCCCTACATAGTTTGTCTAATCAAATCATAGTCTATAATAATTCCTAACTGTAAACAAACAATAGTATAAATATCCAGTGTGGGAAAAGCATCAAAAGAAAATTCTGACATATAAAATATTTTCCAAACACATAAATTTCCCAAAGAAGTCTGCAGGACTTCGAGACAACTGCCTTTGATAATCAGAATCACAGAACTGCAGGCAGAAGACATCTAAATTGCAGTGTACAGCTGTGTACTTCACTTATTATCTATTCTAGATCCGAGAGGGAGGTGAGAATCCCCAAAATACCAAGCACTGTAATCATCATGATCATTATTAATCATTACTCACCAGCTGCACACACACACACACACACACACACACACTCTTCACTTTTTCATCTGGTAAAACCCTAATGTATGTCATGTTGATTTGGGAATTGGAGATAAGACTTACAGGGAAAAAAATAGAATCATTTCAGTTCTCCTAAATATGGAGTATTTTGATTTACCTTAAGAGGAAAACCAGACTTAATAGTTGGAGGTTTATTTTTATTTAGTGGAAAAATTACTGGATGCTTTATCATACAGAAAGTATGAGGTAGAAACTTAGTTATTATTTTTCATTTAGAATTTTTACTGATCTGTGGAATGAGAAGTCAGTGTAGTTTCTCTCCACAACAACAGATCTTTCCAGGAACACCAAACATGGATGCTGACCTAACCACCTGAACCAGTGGGTTTATTTAGTGAAAAGGAGGTTTAACACAAAATTATCCCTGAAGCACAACACGAATACTGTCAGCAATACAGTCTATAGAAACAGACACAAGTGAAACAGCTGCTAAGATTATGTTCGGCAGTCATGCATTTTAGGAAGTTAAGTATGAATTTCTGAATCTACACTGACAAAAATGATTCTGTTGATTTATATCACCCAAACGTCCCATTTAAAACCTTGTGAAAATCAGTGAGACCTTGCCTTATGCAGATAAAATTGTTGTCTATTCAGTGATCTCTGTCTGATTTGTCTTTGGTTTTTTGTTTCTTGGAAGGGCTGAGGGGTTTGCTTCTAAAATGGGGGACATAGAAAAGGAAATTCCATTTTCTAATATTATGCTGCCTACCAGAATGAAATATAGGTAACTGAGCTAGAACTCCATCAATACAAAAAATGAAATGGAATTGCAGCCTGAGCTTCTTTGATAATGCATTCAATGACTCTGGGATGCAGAAGCACAGTCTGGGGAATGTAACATATGATTTAGGTGTCCTCAGTGAGGTTTTACCAGGTCCATGGGCTGAGCCAGCACTCCTGTGATTATGCAACTATTCAGTAATGTGTTGTGAGCAGGGAGAAAGCACTGTGGTGATGATGAGTGGGTTTGGTGTAGGAGAGTTAGACGGGAAGTTGATTCATGGAACTATGATATTGATCTATTTAGCATTTTTTATTATTATTACCTTTTGAGATAGAAGTGCTGGATGCTCTAGAGAGCTAGGCTGTGGTTCACTATGCTGTAGTTACTTCTCACCTTTGGATGACTTTCACCAGCCCCTTGTTCTCCAGTTCTGTTAGTTATTTCTGTTTTTTAGCCTCAGCTGTTTTGCTTTAGTTAGTTATTCTTTCCATCTGAGCACAAGCAATCCTGGCTGTGTTGTTCTGAATGATCATTTGTATTCCCCCGAATGGATAATACTTTCATGTTTGCTTTCTATCACAACATTTTCCTCTGTCTTGATGACTTATTTCATCATCTTAGAAAGCTGGGAAAATTTTTGTATTACACAGAGAGTGGAAGGAACAATCTGCTTCTACTCTACTGCATGCTCACCATAACACAGTTTGATTCGAGGGTAGGAAAATAGCCTTATTGTTGTTATAATTTATTTGAATCAGAGTGGAAAACATGGGTTCTAACCAAATTCATGGAGTCACTCTCTTCTAAAGAAAAACCAAGACACTAAGAGAAAAGGAAGGTAACAGCCTCCATGAGAAGAAATCAGATCTTTTGATTCAGGAATTTTTTTGGATACCTATAAACGCTTGTTTTTTGCCACTATTTTGTATGTTTGCAAGAATATGACAGCTCTGTTGACTGGGATTTTAACACCCTAATGGAATCTTGGTCAAAATGAGAGAGAACATCCCTTAAAGGACATTCTTAAAGGACAGAATAATCAGTAGAGTAATGGTGCTGATTCAAATGACCTAAATTCTCCCTGAAGTGGAGTACCGACTTGAAAATAAGCCTCATCCACCCTAATGATATTCTGTTAGATGACCAGGTGTGTCTAGATAAGGTAGAGAAAAAACACTACCCTTTTCTCAATCTTATGAAAGTTCTGAGTGATACCTTTAGTGCAGTCTCAGCTACTTACTACCACACTCCTTGCCAAAGACACTTGGCAACTCCCTTGACAAGAAATATATATTTGTATAACTTGACAACTTATGTACAATGTAGAATTTCCATTTAGTGGTAGATTCTTATGTATATTCTTGAAAGCCCAACTACCTTTAGAGAGACAGACATTCAAGGAATTTGCCATTGAAAAAGGATTTTGCTGTGCCTAGAGGTGTGGTATCAAGCTTATGTGTCAGAATATTTAGAGTTAGGTTTATCACTTCAAACATGTAAGTGGAAAATAACTGAATAAATTATACATAAAATCAGAAACCATTTTTGAAGTGGATTCCTCTATCATTAAATCTATCTAGGGCTTTTTTCTATTTTAAGGCTGAATAATCATAATTTGTTTTCCTTTTAAAAGACTTATTTTCTTGTTGCTTGTTCTTGGACTGTAGAGCACTGCACAGTGAAACAATGCTCAAATAATTTTCTCTCTCTTCTTCCTTAAAGTTTCTCAAAACATATTTCTATTTTGTAGTCTAATTAGCACATTTCTTGCTTAAGACCTTAGAATGCCTTCCCTATTTATAACATTTGGAAGGTTTAATTTGAAACAGACTTTGCAGAGAGTCTACTATGAAGTCTAAATATACCAGAAAACTAATTTGAGGATAGGGTTACCAAGACTCAAAAGACTGCTTTGTTAGAATTAGGGAAGCCACAAGAAGATTGCATTATTTTTGCTTTGACTGTTCAAACTACACAGAAAAAGTGGGATTTAGCCCTTTAGCCTTACAGACAGGATCAAGATAAAAAAGTATCACAGAAAACATCTTGGCCAGCTGCTGTTGAAATTCACCCTCTTTCTATGACTATAATGACCAAATATTACTGTCCTACAGCCTCCCTCTTTCAGACCTTCAAGCAGTTTTGTGTTGCAGAATTTGGATCTTCATTACTTACCTGGTGCGGGTTTTTTTTGTGGTATTGCATTTTGTTGTCAGCAGGCTCATTCTTCAGCATCACACAAATCAATTGTGGTTGAAAGACAGCAGGCTACCTCTCCAAAGTTAACAAAATAATTCAGGGATGATTCAGTGCCTTGTCATGACAGAACAGCATAGGTCATTTCTACCATTTGTCACCATTACAGGTAGGCACCCCAGCAGCAGAATGGCCAGTGTTCTCATTTGTTTTGGTAGCAGGTATCATCTTTGACTGTGCAGCAGAATTTCAAACTATCATTAAAAAATCATTAGAACCCCAAATGGGACATCATGAACTATGCTTCATCCAGAATAGTCTTCCGGAGCTCTCACACAGATGAGAGCAGCAATATAAGTAATGTAAATAAACTTCTGTGTCATGCCATCAACATTTTTATTGTGGGCATCTTCAACCTAATACTTCTTTTCAGCCTGTCTGTGAGCACAAAGTGAACTATTTTTTAGATCATCGAGAGCCTGGGGAGACTGTGTTAAACTGCACCAGACATGTTTCTTTATGTGAATCAATATTGGTGCTATGTTACATATTTGACATAAGACATTTCATTTTGAAATGCCTTGATGCCCTGAAATTCAGTGCTTCCTTTGAGCACTCTAGTACCTGTAAAATCCATGAGCCTGTCTTTCCCTGTTTTAAAATGTCTAGGCCACTTTTTATTAAAGCTGCAGAGTGAATATTACAGCAGAGTTTTATATGTGTGAATACTTTATAACACTCTTCAATTACATACACACTTTTAACTAAAAATAGTCAATTTAAAACAGGCTAAACTTCTTTTAAGGAATATCCAGTAAGATAAGTTACTGACATCACAAACTGCTGTGGGACATGTATTATTTATTTTACAGGAAAGAAATAATTTTTTGCTCTCACAGTCTGAAACCTTTCATTTCCTGCCCAGACACAGTCCTTAGCTTCTTTTGCAGCCAACTTCCTCTAAATGGCTCAATTCAAAAATTGAGCCACAAGAGCAAAAAATAATGGTCTTTCTTGACAGTAAACCTGAGGAGATTTATGTGCGTGTATCAGGTGTATCAAACAGACAAAGCTATTAAATGCCATGACATATGTTTCTTACTCAAAGCACACAGAGCAACATCACCCGAAGAGGCTCTTTTAGCATACTTGCTTAGCAAAATCGAACACTTTTCTAATGAAAGTATGTTGATAGGATTGTGAAAAGGAACCTGAAATTTGTATTACATTTAAAGCCACATAAAGGCACTACCCATACCATCTTAAGGAACTGATTCAATTTCTCTGTCATTCAGCATACTTGCATGAAAAGTGAAAGTTCTTCAGAACCTTCTTATAAACCAAAGATTTTAGTGTTCCCAGAAACATGAAATATCCAATTACATGACTATGAAGTCAGATTTCCCTGGGGAAGATGTATCTGCATGGAAACTGCAGCGTCTTACAGCTGTGAACCCAGACTCATGGATTTTGTGTTCAACTCCAAAATCAAAGGTCATGTAAGGATTTTGGCTGTGGAGTGCCTACTCATTTAATTCTAGGAGGACCCTGGAGACACAACCACTACCAGGACACAAGATTAACCAGTCTCTGGTGCTTACCAGCAATATATACAATATGAGAGCAGATATATGTGGTGGAAGGAGGCCATGCCTCCATGGGACTGATCCCTATAGATGACAAACAAATGACATGCTGACATGCAACTTCACTCCTCCCATTGTTAACACAGTCCTACAGTGTGGCACAGCAATTTATTGTGAAAGGCAAGTTTCCTTTTCCTTTCTTAAGGAAGGACTCCTCTATATGCACTGTACATTGAAGAGACCATAAGGAATGTATCTCCCATTCCTCTCTGGTCTTTCTTCAGGATGCTCCCTCCAGTATGTGCTCCCATTGACCACATTGAATGAGAATGTTCACCAGAATGGGGTGATGAGGGTAGGATATGATTTAATTAGGTTCTTTTGGAGGAATCTTTGAATACTAGTTCATATGGATCCTGAAAATGGCACTGCATTTTCTAGATTTGGAAAATCTGTCTCTAACCTTCTTGGAAAGTTCCATCTTTTTATCTATTCTCTGTGAAGGATTTGATGAAATTCTTGGATGTTTTCAGCTATAAATATTTCCTCTTACTTTTGACTTCTATCCAAAGTATCTGTAAATCTTTCTGTCTTCTTAGTCAAAAGCAGCACAGGAAAATACTGAGGGAGAGAAAGTGATGAGAAGCAGAAATGAAGTAAATATTATTTCATCCCATAGAAAGTGGTGATATATATAACACAGGAGAAACAATTATTGTTATCTGGAAATTTGAAAAAGTTCTATTAAAAGCAAGTTACCTTTCTCAGCAGAAAAAGAAGTGCTTTCTTGCTTGCTGTTTTCTAGTAGTGCTAACTGCCGGGAGAGAATTAAAGAGGGAGGGTATTTACAATTCTGATGAAGGAGTAGGTGTTTAAAACGGTATGTGTGACTGCAAGCAGGATTTGGCCAAGGTAGCTAGTGACTGCTATCTAGTATACTGTGCAAGTAGAGCACTGCTCCACAAGTGCTGCAAGGCTCAGCTCTGCTCCTGACTGGCACTGATTAACCTCTCTGATGTGCTGTGGGCTCTGTGCTCTGCCTCAGGAGAGCTCAGTTATCTTACTTGAAGAATACCATTAATATTTCTCTCCTATTTAACAAAGGGGGAAGGTAAAAAAGGATGAAAATAAATATGGTTTTTTTTTTTTCGGGGGGGAGTGAGGAAAAGAAGGAAGAAGGGTTCCACTGTGGGTAAAACGTATCTACATGCAGCAGGTTTATTGAGGGACCTTAAAGGAGATCAGATGCTTCTAATGTCGTTGAAAGAGACACATGCACTGTTTGTTATGATGATTGTGGCACTCACAGCACTGCAGCAATGTCAAGGAACACAGGAACTGCATGCAGCTTCCAGTCTCAGCCTCTGCCAGATAAAATGTACTCATTTATCTGAGGGCAGGATTTTGACTGCCTGTCGTGTTCATGTTATCTATGATAAAGGTTCTGAATACTCATTAAGACTAAGTGTTTTAGGGACAATGAATGACAGAACTTCTAATTTGACGTAAAATCCACAAGCAAGACGCTGTTTTAAAATGTTTGTGATGTTTTCATTTTACCTTTGTTTGGGCTGTATTTTGTGGTTGTCTACAAGAGGTGGGAAGTGGACTCTCATGGACGTTTTATCTTTCCTGTTTGTCATTGAATTGGCACCCAAGAATATTGTGCATTTTTTAAACAGAGAAAGCTAATTTGCATTAAAATAATAAATGAAAATTTACACATACATTTCAATATATATGTAAATCATTTGGAAAACTTGTTTCTGTTACACAGATAGAGATATTTCTCTTATATTTACCACAGTATTGATAAATATTTGCAAATGAGGTATCACCACAGGAGCTGGTGAGGCATTTAAAATGAGGCATTAAAAAATATTAACTGACTTTTTTTTTCTTCTCAAATTCCTTTATCTTCTCTCCTTCCTTTCTCAGGTAAGTGCTCACTATTTTTTGCTGAAAGCTCTAGGAAAAGCTCAATTTAAATAGATAGCTCAGATTTCTTTACTGACATCTACAATTCGTGAAAAGAATGTTGCCTTACTTCTGGAGCCAGTCGAAAGGATGTATGATACTATAAAAACATATATTTGTCAGGAGCTTCCCATCAGCTTCTTCCTTGAGTAATCACAGGAATAAAATATTACATTAGACCTCTTCTCTTGAAAATGCCTACACTCAAAATGGTGGGCTTGAGGAACTCACATAAATAACTGGTTTTAATGTTGCTTCACTGGTCAAATGTGACCATATCTGCAAAGTAGCCACCTTAGAGAGAACACTGCATATTTCATTTCCAATTCATCTCAAATCACAGAAAAAGCCATCCACATCTGGTTTTACTAGTGCTTGATTCATCCGATGGTCTTGTACTCTTGACATGAATGTTAGAGAAAGATGCTAGCAAAAGTTCAGATTTATCAGATATGCATTTATTTCAGGTACATTGTTGCTTTTAAATGTCTACTTTGTATAGAGTTTTTATGAGTTGCTAATGTAAATATTTTTTGGTTAATTTTGTGTGTATTTAAACCTTTAAAAGAGGTAAAAAAGAGACAATGTTGTGGTGGCCAGTCTCTTCGCGAACGAAGAACCGGGGAAGGTCTTTCCACCTTCCAGCCTGCGCATTGGATTTTTCAGGTGAGACACAGTGTGCGCGGAACTGAGCCCA
>NW_020955194.1:7657878-7662751 GCF_003031625.1 Empidonax traillii | reverse complement strand
AGGCTGACTCAACAGAGTATGGGGTAACTGGCTTATGGAGACCCTTCCTGAGCAGGGCAGTTAGACCAGATGGTCTCTAGAGATACCTTCACACTTCAACCATTCTGTGATTCCGTGATTGAAGCCAAAGACAATCCTAAAGCCTTTTCACAAAACTACACTATTTCCTTTCCAAGAAAAGGAAAGTGAAAAGGGTCTTGCTACACAGCCATGCTTTAACATTAGTTTACAAAGTCAAGACTGGAAAGAAAGAATCAATTACTCCTGGAATTTGTATTTTATTTTTTTGGTTTTTTTTTTTGAGAACATGTTCACATTAGAATCACACCTCCCATAATATTCAGTATTAATTGACTGTTCTGCCTTTAATTTTGTACAGCAAGTTTATGCTGAACCACATTATTTAGTCACTTTCATTAACTATTGAGAGTTTCATTGTTTCAAAACTGCAATAAAAAACATGTTTCTTGAAATCAGCTTTGGAACCTGACGGCACTTTTAAATGAACCCTACAGTCCTTTAATTTAAAGTACTGTTTCAAAACCAGGTTATGCATCTCTGCATTTCCAGTTCAACTGTTTTTATCATAAGACACAGCAGCAACAAAAAAAAAAAAAAAAAAAAAAAAAAAAAAAAAAAAAAAAAAAAAAAAAAAAAAAAAAAAAAAAAGATGGAATATTTCTTTTACTCCCTCGTCATCTCCCACATTTTTCCTATGGATATTGCATCTGAACTGCATTTATTTAAGAAAATAATGTCAATTTTCCCCAAAATGCAATTTTATCCCGAAACTCTTTACTCATGATCAATTTTTCTACACTTTTTTTCCTATTCTTCTTTTCTTACTGAGGCTACAAGGTCTTGTGTTCTGCTCTGTCTTTAAAGACTTGAAGTCTGAAGGTATCCACAGTGATGGAAAAAGAAAAGTTCTAATTCAGAAATTTTTCCATTGAAAATATTTCAACAGCAAATGGAATTGCATTCAAATAGAATTAGTAGAATAGGAAATTTTCCTAACATAAAAAAAGATTCTGGAAAAAGAGCATGTCTGGAATTATTCTAGCAAAAACATTTTAAATGGATAGGAAGCTGCTGAACACATTATTACTCATGTGGAGAAAGTTCAGTTGTTGAATTATACTGTTAGCAGAGCCCGCCCCTCTGTCTCGTCAGATTTAGGAAAGGTAGGCCCTCTTGCTTTCCATGTTAACTACAGATATAGTGGGTCCAGGGGAGGCTAGGCCTTCCCCTTCTTAGCTGGAGTATTAGCTGTCTGGACAAGTGCCCAGGAGAATTTCACAGATAATAATTTAGAGTAATCAATTTGGCACTGAAAGTCTGGTCACATCATAACTCTCACAATCACAAATGCACAAATAGGGTGGTGTCAACATGATAAGTCTGGGCACGTTTGCAATCCCTGGTGCACAAAGAGCATGTATTACACTAAAAGGCGGCACATTCCTCAAGATTCCAAATTCACAAATAGAGCAATTTATTGATTGTTGCAACAGAATTAGATTCAGAAGCTGAGGCTGACAAATATACTGATACTGGAAAGCATAAGCAATAGTGTTACTGCACACTAAAGTTTACCCAGTAAGTGTCCCTATGGGAAAGGAGATGGGTTTAGCCTGTTCACCATCCCAGGATATAGAAGTGGAGTCTCCTACGACCTCCCTCCTCTCTTCAGTTACATTTATATTTCTTTCTTTGAGAGTGGGGAGTAGAGAAAGTTTTGGTAGATGTCATTTCATGATTAGGTGGAGTTTGAGTGACTTTAGTCATACAGCTAAAGCATGTACAGGTTTTACTTCATTAGCATACCCAGGGGCATGAAAAACCAAATGTATTTTCAAGTTAATGAATCACAGCTCAGCTTTGGGTCACCAGATGAGTCCTTCCTTTGGCTTTTTTCCCATTGCCTGCATTGATTTAAACAGAGCATGACCACAACCTCTCTGTGCTACTCCATCCTTTGTTTCCTTCCCCTCCCAGGGCAGTACATCAAGCTCTCTCTAACTGCCCGCTCCTAAGGTGTCCAAACTGTTTGTTTCTGGTGAACTATTTCCAACAGGGGCACTTCTCCTTGCTGATTTTATTCCTTCAGTATTTTTCTGCAATCTCTCAGTATTTTACCACAATCTCTCCCACTGAAATGTTCCTGCTATCATCCGGGATTTTTCCAGGAACATAAAAGTTACTGCAATTAGATGAGACAGGAAAACAGAATAGCTGTCATTCTAGCTCTCACCCCATTTCTACTAAGAAAAAAACAATAAATTCTCTATTTGTATTCCAGGATTTTTTTTTATTTGTATTCCTGACACCTCTTATAATCCTGTGTTCACAGTTTGCTTCCACTTCAATGGAGTTGAATTAAGAAAACACTTGGGCACTAAAAACTCAAAGTTTTGGCAATTGTTCTTCAGAGGAAGAGGACTGAGGGCAAAGACACCTGTGATTTCCTGAAGTGTAGAATAAAATGTACATATCATAGAGCTGGAATATAGATTACTATATGATGACAATACGTTAAAAAGGAGTAACTTAATTGGACACAAGATTAAATATTTGCTTTCAGTTTGATAGTGGGAACAACAGCAGGAACACTTTCCCTGGGTTTCCAGCCAAAGGACTCTCAAGAGAGACGAGCTGATGTTCTTGTCTGGTATAACCTTATGGTTATAAGGTGCTATGGCCAGATGTTTGGACACTGTTCAAACCTAGTGTTTTAATCCTGTCTGTGTAAAAAGAATCTATTTGGCAACATCCTGAATCTTTACTTTGGCTTTTCTCAAACTTTGAATTCCATGGTAACCTTTCAGATCAGTGGTTGTCTACGCATAAGTTATTTTTGCTTAGTTTAAGTTATTTATCAAATGTTAGCAGGGAGCTGAAAAACAGCTTTTATCACTGTGATTTCCAAAAGACAATGAGAGTTAACATTTTATTGGCTGCTAAACCCCCCTCCTCCAAAAGCAACCCCAGAAAAAAAAAGTTACAAAAGCACTGTAAGAACACCAGTAGCAGTCATTTAAACATCAGTGTAATGTAATATAATGCAGTGTAAACTTCAGAAGCTGCTCTCATTCTCTTTAGTGACCGTGAAAACATTTACTAATTGCTCATACCTCCACTATCCTTCTTCCCTCAGCTGAGATTCTCTGCACAGTCATCAGCCTTTGAAGTCAGTAGCAGTTTGCTAACAGAGCAATTAGTTGAAGCACCAAGAGCCAAAGGTGATACGTGTTCCTTTTTTTTTTTTTTTTTTTTTTTGTGACATGACAGCATTTATCATGTACTTGCAAAAGATTAATAATATACACAAGGATTTACTATATGCTTTTATTTTCTCTGTTTGAATAAGGTGAATGCATACCAGCTATTACTTTTTGTAAAGAGGTTTGTTAGGCAACAGAAGCTGGTGTGTCAGTTCCCCGGATCCTGACCTACAACACATGCCATGTGACATCAAAAGTCGATGTCTGAATAGCTGAAATGCTATTCATCTGACTGAATGTAGTCATTTTATACTAGAGCCAGATAGATGGATTTCCGTTTTTTTTCAGTGGCAAGAAATAGATTAATTTTTTCTTTGAAGTGCAGTATTTGAAGTACATATGTAACAGTGCATTGCCATTTTGAGATACTATTACATTAATAAAAATGGACATAGACACTTTATTAGTTGGACCTCAAACTAAAATGATCTTTCCTAGATATATGAAAGATATTGAGTATTACGGGTAATAGCAAAAAACTATCTTAAAGTTAATTTCTTAGGATTTTTACTATTACCACCTCCATTGCCAAGTCATAGAAACACTTCAACATTTTGTGAAGCCTTAAATATGATTTTCTTTCTTTTTAAAATCTCTAAACTTCTAAATCATCTCCACTCAAAGTCTGATAACTACAGCAGCTATATGACAAGATTCTTTTTAAAGTTGTTGCATTGATTTGCTGGATGAGTGCATAAAGGCATCTTCTCAGATACTCCTGCAGGCCTGCTTCTCTTTTTAATGTACTTAGTGAAGAGAAGGGAAATAAATGATAGCATTCAAGAAAATATCACTTGTTTGTTTCCTAGGAATTATTCCTCTGAAATGCATGACAAGAACAAAAACATAACAAAAAATAACAACATAATAATACCCTGATAATCCAATCCTGATTTATTAATGAAACTTTTTTTAAAAAAAGAGAACTATGTAAAATCATGTGTCCAACCTCATCCGCCTTTCATTTTTTTTACTTGTACGAAGTTACAGATTTTTTTCAAGGACAGGAGGCAGATGGCAGTAAGCTGAAAAATAACATTAGTTTTAGAGTAAGGAAAAAAGAAAACTAACAGTATTCATATTGTTATTAGGTGATGCTCAGTGCAACAGAACTCTAGAGTACCACCTAAAGATAACACCTCTTTACTGAAATTATTTACTAAATGCACACTCTGAGTCACAGATGCCTAGTTTAAAAACAATTCTGACTTGTAAATGCATTTTACTGCACCTGCTACCGCTTGGACAATCCATACTGAATTTGTTTCTGTACACAGAAATGTTTATTAAAATGCAGTGAGTTACAAAGACAGGCTAGAGACTCACTGGGCTGCATTTTACTGAACACAGAACAGTGATGTGAATTTTATCTTGAATTAAAAAATCTGGTCAGCAGACATATAGTACTAATAATCATAGCAAGTTATTTTATCATGTGTGAAGATACATGCCATTATGATGTGATCTGTGGTTTAGTTTTAGGCATTTTTTCTTTTTTTTTTAATAGACAACATAAAGGTTTTGTGTTTTTTGTTGTGGTTTTTTTGTTTGTTTGTTTTTTGTTTGTTTGTGGTTTTTTTTTTTTTTTT
>NW_020955194.1:7647704-7657429 GCF_003031625.1 Empidonax traillii | reverse complement strand
TTTTGTTGTGGTTTTTCTGTTTGTTTGTTCTTTGTTTGTGTTTTTTTTTTTTTTGTTTGTTTGGTTTGGTTTTTTTTGTTGTGGTGGTGTTTTTTTTTTTTTTTTTTTTTTCACCATTATTAGTCCTAAATATAATGAGAGTATGAAGTAGTAGTGCAGATACAGATGGGTATGTCTTGGAAGTTGTAGTATAAATGGACCCTATATTCTATGGAGAAGGTGGAGGAGAATGCAAGAGGCCATGGTAATAGGGCAGAGAGAAGTGAGATCAGGGTAGAGTCTCCAGAAAAGAGTTTCAGGTGTATGTGTTTGTTTCAATAAAAATTAAAAATTACGGTGAAGTTCACATATATGAAACTAAGTCTTGCCCTCAAATTTTACATTTTATTTCAAAGTTAGAGGGGTTGTTGTTTTCCCTCAAAACAGTGGAATTGCTCTTTATGTGATTTATCTAAAGATTAAATGGCTGTTGTTACCTCCATAAAGAGAAACCTGTTTCTCAGACAGATTTTTTTTTTTTTTTTTTTTTTATTTCAGAAGGAAGAGGAAGAGAGAAGGAGGAGAAAAGGTGTGTCTGCATTAGGATACAGCACAGACCAAAAGGAATGAATGGATTGCTTGAAATAGGTGAGGCTGAGGATCCACTACAAAACTGTATGTGTTTTGGGGTCAGAGTTGATAACTTCAGACTCTTGTAATAAGAGCTAACTCAAAAAACTAACTCAAGTAGTTTTTCTCTAGTGTCTGGAGGGTTTTGTCTGTTTTTTTCAGTGACTTGCATAATATTATGACTGGATTGTTTCAGAAAGATTTGCTAAAAAATCCTTGTCTTGCATGTCTTCCTGTTTTTACATAATGTTTCTGATTGAAAACATCCTGTCCTATATATTTGAATTCACTTTCCTTATGTACAACTGACTATTAATGAATAATTTCATATGTCTACACTTAAAAAAAATCCTTTTAGTTGATCGCTTATTTGCAGAGTATTCCGAGGGTAATTCTCTCCCACTTTCCCTTAGCAACAGGTATGTAAATATATTGCATTAGCGCAAGCAAAGTTTATCTTTTGAAACTCCATCTGCTTATGTGGGAACAAACTAGAACATGTAAACATCTCCGTGAAGCTGTATTTCTTTCAAAATGCAGTCTAGAATTTTTTTCTTAATAGTCTAACGTATTGCTTTGATCTCTTTTGTCATATTTACGTATGTTTTAGCAGACAAGTTAATTGTCCAGTATTTGAAGAAGTGAAAAGGTGTCTATTTATACCAGTGTGAATTTACAGTTATTTCTACATCAATATGTTGATTTGGAAAAGAAATACACTTTTAAAAAAACCTCAACTTAGATGCACTACATTTATTTTATTTTTTCATATCACTGATCAGTATCAGAGCACACAAACTGGATTCACCTAGTGTAGAACAAACCCCAAGTAGTTGTTCCAGCAACTAAAGTGAGCTCATTTAATCAAATCAGAGCAGAGCTCTTATGAAGTACAAGTTTTCAAAAGAATGTAGAGGAAAGAGAGTAGGTCACCAGTTTTTTTGCCCTACAAACACGTATTCCCCACTATTTGATTATGTAGACATAAAATATCTAATTCTAGGGTACTCCTTTACCTGCTTAATTTGTTTCTGTTTCTAGGACACATAAATACAATTATTAATTGCTAAAATGTGAAACTCTATGAGTACCTAGAACCTGAGTCCTTAATAGGGAACTGAATTCTAACAAGAATTTGTATATTTCCGAAGAAGTGTAACAAATATATGCACTCAGTGAGCCTGCAGATTGCTAAACTGCTTGATTCTAAAGAATTCTTATAGTAGTTTAAGACTGTCATCCTTTGATTCAGAAATGCACAGAGTAGAATGTGGAAAGTCTGGGAAAAACTTTAATGTTCATGTCAGTGTGCTTCTTGGATCAAGCATTTAAAATTTGTTAGGGCAGGTAATCGTATTGAGAAGATTGTTTCTACATTTGTGTTTCCAACCTAATCTAAGAGAAGTTCAGCTTAGGAATTTTCTGAAAGACAGAGGTTAGATGTTTCTAATAGAAGGATAGAACAGAATCATATTCATTACAAATGTAAGAAAGTGTCTAAATCTCCAAAGACATTGAAGATAAGCTTTTCATGATGATATGAATTTCATGAGTACATTTTTCTTTTTTTTTAAGGAATTTTTTTAAGCAAGGAATTGGAAGACAAGCTCGGATTACCTGAAAAAACAATGTAATTGTCATTGCAGAATTTTTTTGAGCCTCAGTTCTATACATTTTATACATTCTTTATCAGTATTCACAGAAAACTGAAAGAAATTATCATAGATGACAACAGTATGACCACCCCTAGGTAGTCCAAGAGCTATCACTGTGACAATCAAGACAACCTCCTAGTGATAATACTCCTGACGATTTTATATTTCAACTACTTTTTTGATAATATTAGTCATTTCTTAGGAGGAAAAAAGTTGTTTTAAACTTTTCAAAAAATTTTCAGTTTTAGAGATATGGTTAAATATAATTTTTGCTAAAAGAAATAACTTTTGGTTGAAATGTTATGGTTTATTCTTCCAGTTCCTCAATGATTTAATTTTTATATTTTCTTAAATATTTATGTATAGGGTAATTTGTTAATGATAAACTGCATAATTTGCATAATTAAATAGTCTTTGATAAAGAGACATATTTTAGAGAATTTTTATTGGAGTAGAATACTTTCAAGTACTTTATTCGCTATTGCATAACTTTTATAAAATAATGTTTAATGAATTATGGCTAATAAACACAGTTGTGGAGTGCTTTGGTAGTCTTGGTTCTGTTTACCAATGCAAGACATGGATATATCATAGTTCCACTTACTCACACATATTCTACCCCTGGCTAAAGCTAATGCTTGATATCTCAATTACAATGTTAGCCTGAGTTCAGCTAATAATTCTTGTTGCTTTTTATAGTATAGTATCTATTCTATACCCCCTTTGTTTGAGTTACAACATATTTTTTCTCCAATATGTTGCATTGGCAAAAAACAGGTTTTAAGTTGTAAGGTCATTTAATAGCAGTGATCTTATCTATCAGTTTTCTAATTTTGGTCAGTTGCAGAATTATTAATTTATGCCCTTTTAGTAATGCATAATAAAATTATTATAAAAAATCGTTATCATAGTAATGCATACTGGGGTTGCTTCAAGTTAGTACTGTGTTAAATTACAGGAACAACACTCTACTCGCAGAATATATAGACTATGGTGCAGGTCTTAAAGAACTTTCCTAACATTTAGCTACTGAAAAACCATAGAGATAAATTATTCAAAATAATTTATTCAAAATAACTTCTCTAGCCTACTTGGTTTATTCAGACTTCTCTAAAATGCTAGGCAGTTATTTAACAGATTTGAAGTTAATGCTTTTGAATTGCACATATAAATTGCCTCTAGAATTCATGTATATATAATCTATATTATAGATATATATTGTGATGGGCTAGAACACTAATATTGTGGACAAGGCATGTCAGATTCTGCAGTGTATGCTTATGATTCAAGGTAAAGTCTGAAAGGAGAGTAGAAGAAAACATTTTAGTCTCCTCTAATTTACTGTCTTTTTTTCTGAAAGAGCAAGTGATTGATAGTGGTTGAAGACAATTTGAGATAGAAAGTATTCTATTAATTTTCTAATGCACATACTTGTTACCAAGAAAGGAATAAAGTGCTGGAACTCCCAAAGAAAACAAACAAGTTATTTTCTCCAACTTGTCAAGCTGATTTCTGTTTTGTTAATGATTAAATTTAAGATATAAATTACAGCCTACTTTATTGATATCTTGTCTTTTCTCCTCAGATTTTGTAAACCAACCATACTATCACTAGTGACCATCAACTGTTCATGTTATATTACTGAATATCTGGCTTTATCCAAGAAAATACAAATATCTTTCACAGCATATCATAGAGTTAATTATATTTGTTCACAGTATTGCTTACTACAGTATGTTTTAAAAATTTCCATGACACATATCACCTTTTGAAATGGTATAGTCTCGCTTAAAACACCTTTAAGTCATAAATATAATTTATGTGTATGCATTTTATAATTTTTATATTATACTCATGTTTTTATGACTTTAGTTATAATTTATAATAGTTTTCCCATAGTTCCTTGGACTATCTTTTCTGAAAGCCTAGTCAGTACTCAGCCTAGAGATAACCCTTATTGGTCCATTTGTCACTTGAGCAATTGACAGCACCAGATCCATGTCCTGGCTGAGGATTTAAAGGCCACCCAAATCCTCTGCCTCCAGCTAGACTCCAGTGTCCTGTTGAAGTTGTTTCACTTTGCACAAAAAGTCTAAATATCTTCTGGATTAGCAAGGAAATGGAAAGCTGATTTCTGGAGGCGGCAGTACAGTGGAGAGAGCATTGTGTTTTATAAACTGGATTTACCTTTTATATCTAAATTGCCCTCATGTCCTGAAATATAAATCGAAATCTTCAGTTTTTATACAAATTTGGCAGGATATGTATGTATATGGAGGAAGGTATTTATGTGAGATGAAATTTAGTGCATTAACTGGCAATTCAAACTCCAATCCTGAGTGGTTTCTTAAGTGAAATGAATTCAGATCCAGAACAAAGAAAGAATTTTCAGGACTCATGAATTTAACAAAGAATGGAAAAACAATCTAGCTGAAATACATACTCAAAAAGCAACTGAGAGTGGCAAATATATTTACAAAAAGATCATTTTGGTGTTGCTATAACTTACAGACCTTACATTGGTGATGGAAAATTTGAAACGGTAGTATAAACCACATTTTTTCTAAGCAAACTCTTGTCAAATCTGTTAAAATACTATGATGGTTTAAAAAAACAACCATCAGAAATGAGATAATGTAATTTACGTGAACATTCAAAAAGTCCTATCAATATATCAATACCTCTGGTGAGTTTATCAAATAAATTTAGGAAGTGGAGAAGAAAACTTCAGCCATAAAACCAAGGAAGAGAAAAAATATAAAGCAAAGATAGATTATCTTTCACCTGGCAAATACTGACAGAAGGTTGACAATCTTCATGACAGGTACAAGTGTGTGAGTTAGTTGTGACACAGAAGATTGTGAAGAATTTGAAAAGCAGTAGAAGGTGCATATGAGAAGGAATAATTTGAAAAATTCACACAAGTATTTTCCCTTTCTTTTTCAAAATTATGTTGTTTTAGACAGAACTGCCCGTATTATGGCCATCACAAATCTATTTGCTCATACACCTTTCAGTACATCTCTGTTGACATCTGTGGCACGCTGGAGAACATGTTTTCTTTAAGAATCACTAGGAAAGACATGCATGTCAGCAGATTCAAAATTGTCTGCAATTAACATAAGGGATGTGTTTAACATCAGTGAACTCTAGTTTTAGTTGTTCTTCCTACATAAACTGGAAAAAACTGAATGCTAATTGGGCTTCCAAATAAATGTACACAAAGTTGTCACAGAGATAGGAAGGATTATGTTTGAAGATGTACCATATGGCTCATATAACAGTGTTTGTGTGCTTAATTTAGCACATGTATAGGCAGTTAATCATTTGGATATGGAAATATTCATCTTTATTAAAAAAAAATTACACCTGCAATTTTTAAAGTTCTAATTATACTGGCTGTTTTCACAAGTAGTCAAAGACATTTTTCTTAGGCGAATGACTCTGATTCCATATTTCTGAATCAGAATGACTCATATTTCATTACTATATAAAGACGAAGGTCCCCTGTCTGTAATGCCTGAGTAACATATTGTCAGTAACTTCCCTCATGCATATGGGCAGCCTGAAATAATCTACTGGCTCCTGAGTGACTACATTTGTGACAATCTTTGGACAAATCACAGTACACTCTTGAGACCTTCATCAATGATTCTACATATGGTACACAATTTAACCTGCATACAAAGGTGTGGGTTATATTGTGGCTCAGGTGTCCAGCTCATCATGAGGTCAAGCTGAGTGGCTCAAAGTCGTGTAGGAAGGTGAAGAAGCACGGAGACTCCCAGGGGCCACGCTGCAAACTACCATACCAAGCAAGGGGTTTCATTCATCCGCATTGCTACTTGGGTTAGGAAGCAATACAGCTACTGGATCAAAGCCATTTCTCTTTCCCTAGAAGAAGAGTCTGAGTCCTCGGAAGAGTCTGAGGATCTTTGCTCTGGGATCCATTGTGCTGTGTGACTAAAATATGATAATTCCCTGGATCAATACCTAGTGATGCAGACTACAGACTTTAGCTAAGGAATAAAGAAATATGCTGGTATAATTCAATTTATATGTGTGTTTCTATGTATTTCTGGCAAGCTCAGGACCACAGATAGAATTTTGAGATGTATAAGGATGTAGTCTTCAGATGGCACTTCATGTATCTTCTTTGATCTCTAGAGTTAACCTCCTGGGAGCACTTTCTGGTACAGCATAAAAAGATACTTTTATTTTTTGATTGACAGGAAGGAATTCTGACTCCCTGATCCTTATTGAAAAGATTGAAAAAGACTGAATGGTCTTTAGTGGACAAATGTCGGTGTCAGCATTGTTTAATCTCCCTTCAGAGGTGAGAAGAACTAGTGTAACCTTCTATTTTTTAGTGTAATACATTTTGGAGAGTGACATGCAGATTATCTGACTACATAAAATTGAAAGGGTCCATTGATCTCTTTTACTTCTGTTTTAACTAGATGTAAGTTTGTTGTTTCAAGGTCCTCTGAATATTTTGCAGGTTTCAAATATTAACAGGAGGATCCTGACTTTTCTTGCTGCATGCACTGAAGGGGATGGTTAGGGCTTAAAAAGCACTGCCCTCACTGCTTGCACATTATTCCAGAAAAAGGGCAACATAAAGTCCTAACAGTTCACAGAGTGATTGGCAAAGATCTGATGAACCTTCTAGCATTGCTCCTCATCCTTGTAGGTTAAATGCCTTCTTTAAATGCCTTGAGTGATACATCTTTGTCAAGAAACATTGTGCATTAATGCTGTCATATTAAAGGTGTCAGCTGTGGAAATAACACTTCTGCTCCTTCCCTCCAGCAGCTCTTGGCTTCCTCCCCCTTATCATCCTTCTATTATTGTTATTGTTACAGCAATATTTAAAGAATTTACAAGAGGAATCTTTTGCTTTAAAAAAACTATGTAAATTGTGTCAGGAGTTCAAACATCACAAAGAGGCCCTGAAATGAGACAATGAATCCAGCACACCAGTCTGGTTGCCAGTCCCAAGCTTCCAAAGTCAGTCATGGTTGATTTAGCTTAGAGATCTCTAGATTAAATTTTAGGAGATTTAATACTTGTGTATGCTTGCAGGAGAGAGCAGGATGCTTTCCACAGAAACAATAATTGTAGCAAATGCAGCATAAAAAATTTTCTGCTTACTAATTTTTTTTCAGAATGGTTCATATAGACTTTGAAAGGGAAGTTATATCCCAGACTTTAACTGAATTAGGCAGTACTAGCTTTGAGATTAAAATACTATGAATGTTAGGGCCACTAAATTTTGTACAACACAATTGGTGAAGAAGTATGATTAATAGTCTGTGTCTTGGTGGGGCAGCACCCACAAACTGACTATGAGAAGTTAATGTGGTATGTCCCTGGTGCTAAAGAAACCACATATTTCTCTTACCTCTACAATGAAATTTACATCTCTGCTGTGAAGAGGTCAAAGAAAATGGCAAGAAATTAAATGTGCGGTAGATAATAATCAGAATTAGTAGAGCAGTTGGAAAAAATTATAGGTTACTTGCCACTGTTAATTGTAGGTTTTGAGCCTTTTGTTATAATTCCAGACATCTATGTAAGAAGAACCATTAATTAATCTCAATCAGTACCAACCCATGAACATGTGTATTACACAGTTTGTTGATAATAGGCCAGGCAATGCTAAGAAAGGAACATGTTCCAGCAGCATTTCACTGGAAAGAAGGAAGGGATGGATACATTAAGCATGACATTCTTACATGAGATGACCTGAACTGTTGCCTTCCTCTGTCAAAAGCATGAATACAGTTGTGATATTTGGGTTATAGTCCTTTATATATAGATCAAAGAACACTGTCTGGCTCACTTGATGCATAATCATCATTGTGTTTAAAATTGTTTATTGCAGTCTTGTAAAACTGTCACTCCTCTAGCCAAATAATTTTATATTTTTTTCAGCTGTCACAGAAGAAACAGTATAAGGACTCTGTACTTGTGCTGAAAGCAGCTGCCCTCACAGCTGATGTGCCTTTGCCAGCCATACTCAGAACTTAAATAATTGTATCCAGCTCTTCTCAGGTTTTGCCTCTGCCAGTAGTAGGGATGATCTTTTCAAGGCAATAGTAGGAAAATAAGGCATGAATGCATGAAGTAGCCCCTGACTGCACTGAAAGTAGGGGAGAAGGTTCCCCATCATGTGGACTCCCCTTTGTCGAACTGCAGAGAATCACATAGTTATTTTCATTATTTCATTTTATTTCACATTTCTTTGCAATCACAGAAAACACCTAAAGCATGTGCAGACCTAGATTTATGGCAGCCTTATACACACTTCTGAAAATGTAAAGATTATATTACGTTATTATTAGGTTGTTTTATACCTACTTATTACAACTTAAGACTATATATTATTATTTTAAAAATTTTATTAGTATTATGTAAGATGAAATATTATTAGGTAAATCAGTATCTAACATGAACAAAATATTTTATTTTAAAATTAATTTACAGTAAAATTCAGTTATTTCACTTCATTTTAGCCTTATCAACTTCAGAAATTCTTATCTTTCTTGTGGTGTTTATAGGAAAAAACTAAAAATAATACAATTTATCGGCTTTTAACAACAAAGCCTACAAAGACATTTTGGTTTCTAACATGTCTTGCTGTCCACTTACTCTGGACAGTAAGCCATACCGTCCACTGTTTATCATAGCAACTTTGAGATTTCTAAAAACTTCTCTGGAAGTTGTCTTATTGCTATGTGTCTATTTAAATGCAGATAATCTCTCCAGGACTTTCCCGTTTCCTCTAGGTACCTGCAAAGGCAGACCAGTGCTCCCAGTATACACTAGGAATGAACAAGAGGGACTCAGCCATATACCATTCAAATAGCTAAATAAATAACATACACACAAAAAATCCTGTGTAAGAGAGTAAGTATAGGGATAGATCACCAGCTGAGGTATCAGGGTGCATTGTGGCTACTCTGACTAGACCAGGCTATTTCGAGATTAATAATTCAGGAATATTCAACTTATTTCACTTCGGTTAATATAGACCTATTTCGAGGATGACAGACTTGGTCTCCAAATTAAGCCCTTTATGCATCATTGTTCAGTCTTTAAATTAACTGCGTAACTATAAATATCCTCCTTAAATAAAGTACCTACATTTCATAGAATCATAGAATCATAGAATAGATTGGGTTGGAAAAGACCTCCAAGATCATCAAGTCCAACCCCTGATCCAACTCCAATTACTATATCATGGCACTAAGGGCCACATCCAATCTCTGCTTAAAAACCTCCAGGGATGGTGAATCCACCACCTCTCTGGGTAGGCTGTTCCAATGCTTGATTACCCTCTCTGTAAAGAATTTCTTCCTAACATCTAACCTAAACCTCCCCTGGCAGAGCTTGAGCCCATGTCCCCTTGTCCTGTTGTTGGTTGCCTGGGAGAAGAGACCAACCCCCACCTGGCTA